>NW_027526203.1:108126825-108329051 GCF_048455015.1 Haemaphysalis longicornis
AGGCCTACGTTGTCATGTCCGGTGCATTTAGTCTAGGTTTTCATAGCCAGCCAAGAGTTATGCGCTTTCAGTAAAGAGAAATAAGGCAAACTTTAGAACTGGTGTCCGTAAACGTCATAAAACGCCGAAATGACGAAGGCACACACAACCGCTTTGTCAACCGGAAGCACGTGACCAAAATTGAAAGCCAATCAGAAAAGACTTCCAGCAAATTCCCAGTTTCCCTGGGAATTTGTGCAGTCGAGAATAGGGCCCCAAGTCTCGAAAAGTGGTGGCAGCAAGTTGCCAAACGGGCGGGAAGCATTTCGCAAGCAGCGAAAAATCCCCGCCGAGGCCGCACGTGATCCCAGCGGCGCCGTTCTGGAGGGCCCACCGCCAGCGTATCTTCCGGCTGCCTCTCATGTTTGCGCACGGAGGGGTGACGTGCAGTCAGGTGGTACGACGCGCGGGGAGGGAGTGGATGGATTTTATGCCCCGTGTGAATCAACCTTAAAGGGGCGATGACCTCGCGCTCCTCAGCCCGAGGTGATAGGTTTGCTTGTGGAATTCGTCTACAAGTTCTTTTGTGGTGGCAGGAAGCTGTCAAGGGCCCTTTGTCTATGACTTCGGCAGTCTTGAGAGATTTCCAGGTTTTCGACATATATCTGTGGCCCTACACACGGCGTCTCTCATGAACCTAAGTTTATGAATGTGTTTTAAAAGATCAAGCTGATTTTCTTTATTTCCTTGGAGCGCCATAGCCCAAGTAAGGCAGCGCATTCCAAATCTCACACTGTACACCGTGCTGAGGAAATGTCGGCGGAAGGTTTTCCTTAACTAATCAGAGTTAAAAACCTTTCATGCCACAGCACTTCTGAATTGAAACAGTCTTGATGCAGGCCTAATATAAATTCAGACAGAGATGAACATTTTGTGCCTAATTACAACTGCTATTGCAGGCTGTATGCCCCACCCCGCTTTGTAACGGAACGGAAATGGCGTATTGTTAATAAATAAAATCAATATTAACAGGAAAACAAATAAATATCTCAATGAAATCAGAACTACGTACCTTAAGACGCATTTAGGCCCATTCCCTACAGATACCTAAAAGCTCACTCACTCAAACAAGAACTTGCTGAAGTCGAAATCCCTGACAGGCCGTCTCTGAATGCCGTCGTGCCCGTAGCGGGCATCATACCCAACTTTGGCGAGGATGGTCACGGGGGAGGCAAACATGATCAGCCCCTGTATTGTGTCTGCCCAAACCACGCCCCGCAGTCCGCCCTTGAAATAAAGAGAAAGGACAAAAGAAATATCAGAAACACCACACCAGCATGAGCATTTTTGCTGCTATTGACAATGTATATTTTCGGGATCTTTCTAGAGCAGCCGAAGTGAAATATACTTTAATTGTTGGTGCTGCATCGAAAAGTATGCAATTCTTCAGAGAATACACTGCCTTGGTATACAAAGATGAATAAATTATGCATATCTGAGGCACATTAGGCGTGAAAATGGGTTATATCTGCCTGCAATGTTACGCAAGGGCGCCACACACCATCACTTATAAAAAAAGTGCAGTGAATTTGGTCCAGCTCTCTTTCAATGGAATATGTATCAAATATTCCCATTTTGTATTTGTTGCGGCGTCGTGCAGGTTGGCCCACGTAACTTAGTCATTATATGTTAAATGACTTTCAGCAGCCTTAGGCTGCCTGAAATAAATGGTAAAAAAGAAAACAGGGGGTGGCTTTAATATCCACCAGATCAAACGCGTTAATGACGTCGCGCTGGTTTGCAATGCATTTTTATGATACGTCCTCAAGAAAAATAGGCTTTTTCGACATGTTATGGTCAATTTCAACTTTTCTTTTGTTACTCAGCACTACGACCACGGTAAGAATGATAGCAAATCTCCAAGTTTTACCCATGGGAACTTGCCAATGCGTCCGCATGCGCCGTCGCCAACGTTCAAACATAAACATTGGAGCGCTTTCTACTGCTTACGTCCTTCGTATAGTCGAAAGCCTGGTGACACTTATCAAATGTTTCTTTACCGCTGCATCGTATTTTATTCTCTTCGCGTTTCGTTTCGCCGCCTTTTGGGCAATTCACAGCGAGACGCTTGCACCATCACGTTTGCAGCTTTGTCTTCGCTTTTGTTTATTGCCTTTTGGCGTGAAATACTTCAGCGTGCAGACTGATGCCACCAGACGACAAAGCTTCCTCGAATCAGAGTTTTGTGCAGCTGTGGTGCCCCTGTTCTACTCACGCGCCGTCACGTCCGCTTGTCACGCGGCACCCGATAGACTCACTTCTTGTCTGTAACGGGTCGACGGTACTATGCCGCTGCAATACAAAGACGTAAACTTACTATTTCAATTCCGGCCCTGATTTTGTTTGGGGCAACATGGCGCGAATCGAGACACAGAGATATGTTTGCCGCTATTAATGCATATGTTTCGGATCCCACGGGCCTAAAGAGTCAGCTGCTCTGTTTGCGCTTAGTTGTATCGTAGAAAGGTTTGACTTTGTGTTCTTCAAACCTCCATCATCAACGACCTTTTCTTTCACCAATTCTCATGTTGGATGCTTGAGCCCTTCATCCAAATTTGTGCATTTGTATTTTATACTTATGTGAACCGAGAACCCTAGCCTCTGAAAGATCCCGACTCCTGAACGATTCTTGAAGAAGGTATGTGCCACAAATAAGGAACAACAACAACAATATTTGTTCCACCGCTTGCAACGTGCCCAAAAATAGCGGTGTCATGGACAACTGAGCGTTTCATTGTGGTAATAAATCCGAAACTATCGACCATATTCTCGTATACAGCTGGGATGCCATATTTTTTGGTATGTTTTTTTTTCAAAGGTCATTGAAAAAAAGCTTGCCAATAACAACGCAAGTAATTCTTTTTATTACTGCAGATAAACAAGATGGGGTACTCTGCGACCTGATGATGCGCTTAGGTCTCAATGCCATATGACGATGTCGTAAGGCTGTGCACCAGTCTGATATTGATGCCAAAACTGTCAGCAAGTATGTTTGTGCGAAATTTTCATCAGTTTAAAAAATGAACTTCAAATTCGACGCCCGGAACCAGCGTGATTGCCAATTTTTGAGGATTTCTGCAGTTTCGACTCGTATTATACCCATCGCCAACCAAAGTTTGCAAGGCATTTCTGATCGCACAATCACCATTTGAATCTGTGTACAAAGGTAATAACGAAAAAGGAGCCGTGGCAGCGCATTATTCTCCTATAGGTGAGACAAGGATTCGAGGAGGAACAACTTTTACTGAGCCCATTTAAGGTGACGCTCGGCGTAATAAGGGGTGTAACCGTATTCACGAGTCCCATACACCAGGAATCCTACACGAACCCAAACGAGTTCTTATCGACTCTTTGAGGCGTTGTCCATTTGCTGTATCGGAGAGCCACGCCAATGATTTGTTTTTGCGTTTGCCTTAAAAATGTTTTCTCTTTTTAAAATGTCTGATACTACCACTGTGAGTTCAAGAAACCGTTTCTTGGCGTATACCAGTGAGTGGCTTTGTGCTCCTAAAAAATCCATTGCAGTGAATGATGGCGCGTAAATTTGGTATTGATGAAAGAGATTTTAGTGAAAGAGGCAGATTAGGTGTAAGTGAAATCAGCGTAGTTAGTTCTAAGAAATTAGAGGGGATGCCTAAATTTTGAAACAATTTGAAAGCAAATACCTCGTTGGACCTTCCGTTTGATCAGACTCGAAACGGAACCGGAAACGAACCGAAAACCGGAACCGAACCACAATTCTCGCGCGGAACCCTGTAGAACCGAACCAGTATTTTTTCTGTCATTTTGGAACTGAACCCGAGCCGGAACAAATCGAAGGAACCGTGCCGAGCCGGTTCCGGAATCGATTAGTGAAATGGTTCGGGGAGCGGTTAGAGCGAACGGAAAATTATAGTCGGTTGGACCAACCTCCACCGGCGTCACCATACCGTTCGGGGCCACTGCCCACCCTTGCTTTGTTTTTGACCAAATTTGTGCGTGGCTAATGCTTGTTACGGTTGTTAGCACTCGCTTCGTGAAACAATGGCTATGCTCGACAAACACAGTCACAGAAGACAATGTCGCTTATGGCAATTGGCAAGGGTAAGCTCAACGCTCTGGAGGGCTGTGCAGCTATAACCGGCATACTACGCGTAGTACGCACTGGTGCTTCTATGTTGCGTTTGCGTTCGTAACCTAAGGTGTTAACCCCACAATTCTTACAGCAATAAAAACTACGCAATACATTTAGGCGCACACAGCTCGTTCTGCGAGCCTTAACCCCTGTTTAATTTCCGTTGGATTTTGCGGCCGCAGCCAACCGCACACTGCCCATAATACGTTGGAGGTTCTGGTGCAGGAAACGAGCTAGTGGGTCGCCTTTTTTCCTAATTATATAGCTTATTTCAGTGATGCTTGCGTTAAAAGCGGTGTCAATCTTATACTAACCAGGCAATCTTTTGAATGAACAAAACTTGGGGCGCTATTCCAGAAGTCCCGAGAATGTTCAGTCCCGAGTTTCTAGCTGCTCCAGTTAACAAGGTAGTGATAGTACAGCATCCGATAAACCTCAAGCGACACCGGCGCAATCGCGCAGAGCACGCTCGGCATTATCAGCGCGCCCAGGAACGGGGAACACGTTTACGCCTCGCGGAAGAACGTAACGCCTATACAAAAACACCGGGACACCTGTTTATGCCTCGCGCTAGAGCCCTTCGTAACGCGTGCTAAAAATTAGCAGTGGCTTAGCTCGGCTATGCCAGGATATACTTTGCGTGAGCTAAGGTTCAGCTGGTTATTCTTAGCTTTACTGGTTGTCTAGGATTAGCTTGATTACCATGCTTACTGCTGCTTCAATGACACACACACCATATACGGGTTATGTGACACATGTATATTTATCAAGCGGCTCCCGCGCAGCGTCACCAATCACCCCAGATCTAAACTGGTTCCACAGGCGCACGCCGGTGTTGCCGTGACGCACGAGCCATCGGTTCCACACCCGGCCACCCCTCGAATGATCATCAAGTGGACCGGGATGCCACGTGCGGGACGGGGGTCGGCGAAGACGCTGGGCGAGTGGGGTGTGTGAGAGACGCCGGGTAGCGAGCAATGTTCTGTACTTCGTGTGACGTCACTGCTCCTCGCGCATGCGCAGCACGGCTCTCCAGGAGCCACGCGAAACTGCTCAACCTCTGCCAGTGTAGCTCACGCTACAAAAAACACCGGGACACTCGTTTACGCCTCGCGCTAGAGAGCTTCTTGGTCCAAAGACAAGAGACTTTTACAGCAAAGCTGTATACCTCTGTCCAACAACGGTTTCATCTCCGTTGGCAAAAACGCCAAGGCGCCAACAATACACTTATACGCCTCGAGCTTCGCGATCGCTGCGCCACCTGCCGCCACTTCTTCGCGGCGTTCACGGGATTTGCGCTCCGTGGCTGATAGGGGCTCGTGCAGTGTTTTGGTTCTGTTTTGCTTCTTTTCGCCTTTCCGCGCCCCCCAAAAAACTTGTTATGGTGACGTCTATAAGCAAAGAGTACGTTCAGTTCACTTAAAAAGCAGCTGCGTCTTCGTAGAGTACGCGATCGCCTGCTAGAGCTACCCGGGGACGCGATTCTGCGCACTTCGTCGCCGCTCTTCCGGGCGTCGGCGACGGTAGCAACATATCACCACTGTCACCTCCAAATACGTTAAGCACAAATGAATTCTACTGTCGCCTCGTTTAGACCTGATACTGGCGCAGTGAGAGGTTAACTTCATTTTGCAGCGTGGACAACGAATGCGGCTTCGTTTCGAATATATACATAGCAGAAAAATATGTTTCGGGGATATGATTACCCAATCCTGCACAATAACTTATGCCTTTTATAAGAATATAAACCATGCGAAAATGTTAAATATATTCCAAGCCTGTGCGCCGTTAAATATTTGCCCACACAAGCCTTATAGCAAGAACCAAGGCAAGTTAATGAAACCACGGAAAATAAATGCTGTGCAAGTGCGGAAGAAACATAATAGCTCGAACGGAAATGAAAAAAAAAAACAGTGCAGCTTCTAACATGCTAAAGACGTTCGTCGAAACTTAAGCCAGGTAGGGTTCACCAGACCTACTATACGCGAAATGCACTGCTATTTCACGAAACATAGGTGGGGGGGAGGGCAGGGGGATGCTGTGTACAAATGCGGAGCGGAATCAAGCAATGAACGATTTTGTAATCACACACACAAATCTCGCGTTCACTGTCCTTTTGTTTTTCGACTTCAACGAACAGCTGATCGTACGGCGGACGCATTTTTGGAAGTATACAGGGTGGGTAGTTCAACAAGCGATGAAAGGGGTCGTTGGAAGAGTGTGGCATGTGATAAGGCCCTCGGATTTCCGTTTCTGCTTTATTCTGCAGGCTCCCTGCATGACGATATTTCGAAGAAGCATTTAGTCGCGGACGCGGATTATATTCTAAGCCCATCTCCGCGCTGCTCGCAGAAGATATATGTAGCCGATGAATGTTTGCGGGCGCTCACCTCACGACAAGACTACTCTGTCGTGTGCTGACCCCCGAATATAATTATGCTGTGTCCATCGTACTTTTGTTGAATATTCCCGGAATTAACACAGACTGGCTTGTAAATGGTGGTGATCAATATCAGAGGTATAATATTGGCAAACGTAACTGGTGTGCTGTCAGGTTTGAGTGCTCCGCTGAATATATAAGCGCACAAAACTGATTTACATCGTAGTGTATACCCGTAGCATGAACATCTGAGGAACCGGTGGTTACGGAGACACTGCTAGTAAATTCAGAGCAGTGTAACTACAATCGGCTCCATCATACGCCGGTTCCGCGACGCTGGCCTGTGACACACACCTGGCGCTTATACAGGCCGAATATACCACACTAAGATTGCGTCAGAAACATCTGCACTCTCGTAAACACACCCCATTTGCGAACACAGTGACTGCTCCACATAAACATGGATTTCAAATGCCCGCGAACGGTAAATCTAAGTCGTGAACGTGCCGCAAAAGCAGCGGCGACAGTGGGGAGCGGGACGCGGACTCCCGCGGCTGCTTTCGAAACGGGCCGCTAGGGGGATTTCAGTGGCGCCCCTACAGGCCGGGCTCGAGGCGTATACACTGCATGCTTTGCCTCTCACCAGGTTTCACGTTGGTAGAGATGGCCCGGGATTCGGCTATGTTTCAAGCACAACGCGAGTGCTTGTAACGTAGCCACTTAAGTTTATCGCCAAACAACCAAACATGCAGGCGATGGATAAAAGTCGCAATACCAAATCTAAAAGCAATGATGAATCTACAATGCATATGACTTTCCTATCACTGATCATCCTAGATAATTTGTGATCGCGGCTTGATTCTAAACGCACAAAATTATCTCCAGGCTTCTCCCCGAGCTCGTGCGAACACCGGCGTACGAAAGTCCTAATGCTGATTCAGTATAACCATTGCCTCAGGTTTGGGAATGGCGGTATATTTCCGCCTCGGGTTTGCTACTCTAATCCACTCTGGGAGATGGCAACGTGCAATTTTAAGAACTAGGAGGACACGAAACCACACCTTTTGTTGTAATTAACGAAAACGCATTGACTAAACGCACTCGTCAGAGAGTACTTTCCACGATTGCATTTGCGGACAAGGTTGAGGCCAGAGTTATTTGATATAGCAGTTGCGAAACTCGCCATAGTTCTCATGCATGAAAAAGTGGCCCTACGATTGGTCCACTGTTTTGGATTTTCCGTACAGTGGCGCCATCTGTTGGTGACAAAAAAATCTATACAACGCGGTTCGCCGCTTGACGACCTGGGCGAAGAAGGTTATTTGAGTGCTTGCGTAACTTTGTTGTGCCGAGGAAGCCACACGGGTTCAACCACACAATTGTTTTATATGTATTCGAACTAAGAGTAGTAAAAGAATGCGACTGTGTGGTCAGCGAGATGCGCTGTCTCCTGCGCATTGCCGCCTGCTGCTCGCCACCTGCGGTCTACCGGCGGCAAAAAAAGAGTTTCCACTTGATCAGCTGCAGGACTTGTTTTGGGATACAGTGTGGTGTAGGTCGAGCGACAACTGCAACTTTTGTGCTAGAGGCGCCGGAGTGCCCCCACAAGCGACAATCGGTCGAAGCACTTGCGCGGACGCAGAAACAACCGCAACAAAAACCGCAGTTAAGAAAGCATTGAATAACTTAAGGAAGTACAGAAATTAAAAAAAAACTGTGGTTGACTCCTGTGTCATAGGAATCGGTAAAACACGAAAGTGAAATGTGCAGCGAAATCTGCAGCGAAAGGAGCATGATTTGCGGGTCAGTGGCTGTCTTGTGGGTGTGTTCGGCGAGCGACGTCCTACTGGCGGGTCGCTTCAGCAAAGGTGCGACCATTTTCTGCTCCGTGGCGTGTATGGCAGACGGTTGCGTTGCGACGAGCTCAGCTTGTGGAACGCGAGAGGCACACTTCGTGGTGTAGGGCGTGAACGAGTGAACGTGTTCCGCTTCCCGCTGGCGTGTCTCTTGTCGCACCAAGGCAGTCAAAAACACGGCATTTCACCCGTCAGAGTCGCTGCCTTTTATTGGAGCTTAATGAAAGTTTTCTTACAAGGGGCCATCACTCCCAAAGCTGTAAGCAGTGGAGGGTGCCTCAATTCCCGCGCGTCCCCCGTTCACGAAGGCGGTGGCATTGAGGCGCCAACTGTCGGCGCTCATTATCGTCATGATGAGCTACTTCGCTCCGCCTTTCCTAGACGGCAGCACCATCTGAATGAGTCATAGGGAGGGGTATAAGGCGCGTTCATAGAGCTGCTCACGTCTGATTTCATAGCCAGTTGGAAGCGTCTCGTACCTCCCGTTGTGGCGAGAGAGTTCGTGGGCCCGAATACCGGCGCCGCCCCGTCAATGCCACTTTTTCTGGCGACTTCATTTCCGTGACGGATATTACGTCAGTAAGATCTTGTTGTACCCGGGCATAAAATACTTTCGTGTTAAAATTTATTCACACTTAAAACAAAATTTAACGTTAAATTGTCAGCTTTAATTATTCGTTTCTTTTCTGGATAGTGCGCGCGGTGACCACGGTGGCCCCACCGTGCGCACGATCCAAAGCAGGGGTGGTCCAGGTGCGGGCTGTTTTTTGAGGTGGAATTTCGCAACTGCCTACATCGAAGAGCTCTATTTGAGGCTGTTTGAGGCGTCTGTGCTCGAGCTTCGCGTTTCTGCTGGAGGATCCGTGTATTCCTGGTGCTCCCGACGTCTCGCCAGGGCTACCAGTTTGTGCAGCGTTTTGTTGCGTGCCCTGTCACGCGTTTCCATGTTGCCCTCCCCGCTTCGTTGTTAGCGAATTAATGACACGCTTGTTTGGGGGGGGGGGGGGGTTCTGCCGCTAGGTTGGCTTTGGCGGTTGCCGCTTTTTTATTATGTTTTACTTCTGAGGTATAGGCGCGCTCTTTTCCTTTCTGTTTAAGGGGCAAAGCACCTTAAAGGGACTCTGCAACACTCCTTGAGCAGTGGAAATGAACCTGCGTGACACTTAGCTAACACTACCAGAAATACCTGAGACAAATATTACGCGTGCACGTGAAGCGCTGAGCGCGCACATCGCTGTGAAAGACGCGGAAAAACCAACCGCGCTCTCTTCAGTTCTCCTCATTATGCACCCCTGACATGGCCTAAATGACGTCATTTAGGCCACGGCTGTCCGATCGGCTGTCACTGGTCAACTTCGCGCCAAATGCCTCGCATTTCCTGTGAAAATCCGCCGTCGTCGACGCTGTGTGCGAACCTCTTCTATGCCTGAACCTGTAGGCACAGTTTTCCCGTTTATTTTGTGTTTCGAGTGCGCGAGGAGTTTGCCTGATGAGCCCTATCAAACAGACCACTCGACAAAAACGTTTATTGCTTCAAAAATGCCCTACCAGCCCGAGCACGCGCTTGCGAGCAGGCCACCATGCCTGCTTTTTTGTGGCACCAGACCGGAAATAGACTCACCCACGTTGCGGAGAAAAGGAGAAAACTCCCCGGCCTGTGACATATCGAAGGCCCCAGAAGAGAACGCCGCGAGGCCCTCCCCTCTCCGGGAGAGAGCGCGCAGCTTTTGTAGTGTTGTCCGCGGTCGAGTTGAGAGGGAACGATTATGCGCGATTAATCATCGCGCGTAGTTTCGGTGATAGTGATCGGATTTTCATAATTCTTGCGGGAGGTGATTGCTGGAACAATAGACTTTACCCAAAATACATTCCTAGTGGGCGGTGGTACGTGCTGCAGGGCCCGTTTAAGGCCGAGGCTTGTCTGTTCGGTGTCCAGAGTCCGTGCTCACGGCACAGCACCATGTAAATCGAAACATCTGTGAAGGTTCACAAAAGGTTCACAAAAGGTTATCAAGAACAAAATAAAAGGTTCACAAAAGGTGTGTGTGAGAGAGAGAGAGAGAGTGAGAGAGAGAGAGAAAGAGAGAGAGAGAGAGAGAGAGAGAGAGAGAGACGCACAGAACCGTGTAAATCGAGACATCTGTGAACAAAAGGTCCACAAAAGGTTAACAAGAACAAAATAAAAGGTTCAGAAAAGGTTATAGAGAGAGGGTGAGAGAGAGAGTGTGTGCTCCTGTTGCTGCGCTTGCGCGAGGAGCATTGAATTTAATTGGATTGGATTGATTTGGATTTGGATTGCACTGGATTGGACTGGACTGGATTGGATTGGATTGGATTGGACTGGATTGGAAATCGTTTTAGCAGCAGTAAACACTCACACGGGTGATTTACGGTGAGAACGATCCCCAGTGCTTCGCCCACTCGTCATGATTCCCTTCGTGGAGATGCGTGAATTTTTTTGTTTTCTGGTGCATGGCACAAGGATTCCGTCGGATGCAATTTGGGAGGCTGCTTGTCTTCGTCTTTTATTTCCCAGACATGCGCTATTGAACGCGTAGAAGCCACCTGGAATTATTCGCCCCGTTTCTGGGGTCGCAGCGTTTCCTCTGAAAGAGAAACATAAATTCAATCCCCTATAAAATTTTCGAATGCAACATAGGCGAACGCAGGCCCAGTTCCCAACAGGCTCGGCTGTCTCTCCGTGTGGGCTAATATGCTTGCCTGAGTAAACACAGCGCCATATGTGTGTGTCGAGGGGAAGATGCGACTGATAATCAGCAGGTGGTCTGCGGTTAAAAATACACGGACGCATTTGGCTGACATTCCGCGAATGCTTCGTACAACGGAACTTTGTGGCACAGCTGCATAGCTGTAATGAAGACTAAGAACGAGTTTATGATGCATACCCTCCTGTTTTCTGTACGTCAAGGCACTAACATTACAAGGCCCATGTCGGGTTTCCCTGAGAGGCATCCTGAAGTCAAATTACAAGTAACACCGAAAGTTGGGCGAGTGGGTAAATCATCTTCAAAGAAACACACACAGCGCGCAAAAAAACCGGGCGCTTGTGTTGTACATCCCTCCGTCTTTCGTCCTGTTTTTTTGCGCGCTGTGTGTGTTTCTTTCAAATTACAAGCTTGGTTCTGTCGAAACACTGCTCTTTCTAAATCTCGCTAATGCCAATTTCAACGCAAACTAGATACAGTGCAATAAAGTTTAGGAAAACGCTTGAAATACTGGTAACTGACCATTCACTCTCTTGCTATGTCCCTCTGACGCCACCGGGACTAGTTTGTGTGTTTGCTGGCAACCAACTAAAGCCGCTCTCAAGAGAGGCATGACGTGGGATTTCGCTGGAGCGTTCGGCTCCTTTTTATCACACAACTTGAATGCTAAGATGGAGTTAGGCCACCCAATTCTGCGTTTCAGGTTCCCCTCTGGCGACACTGGTAATATTTTACAGGGCAAGAAATACGTCGAATATTTGTTTTGTTTAGCGGAAAGAAATGGTTGTGGCCGGCACAGAGTTTACGGGGAATACTTGAGCCATTTGAGTTTCCCGGACGAAATAGTATTGATAAGTGAGACTGCAGAACACCTGCAAACAATGCTTGAGAAACTAAAATCGGAAGCCACCGCCGTGGGACTAAAAATAAATATGAATAAATCTAAAGTATCCAGGAATAAGCATGCCAAGAACTTCCTCTGAGGAACGAAACGCTAGAAGAAGTGAAAGAATATAACTGCATCACACAGATGGTTAGTGCTGATCCCAACCATGAGAGAAAAATCAGGTGCAGTATCGTATGGGTTGGGGAGCACTCGGCAAGCACTCCCAAATAATTAAAAGAAAGCTACCACTGCTACTCAAATGAAAAATCTAAAACCAGTGCATACCGCCAGTTATGACATACGGGGTTGTTGACATTGGTGCACCGGCTGAGAGCAATGTACACGCTCTCCTCTTCGCAGCTTTGTCTTCTCGTTCTTCTTCTTCTTCGGCGGTTCCCCTACGGGAAGATGACGACGGTGGTTGAACGCGAACCTATCTCGTGATGGTTTCTTTGGTTGGCCAATCCCTAGGGGCATCCTGCCACAATCAGCATCAGAGGCGCTGCGGACGGGGCTGGTTGAGCTGCAAGGCGCGTGGCGCTTCCCGCCACAGCTTTCCCACGGGAAATTCGGCATCCCCCTCTAAAATTTTCAGTTCGTCGTTTCCGTTGACGTTCAGCTTCGCGTGCCTTCGTTGTATCAGTAACTTCTTGCCGTAGTTTGAATGAGTCAAGGACATAAGGCGCGTTCGTAGCACTCGCTCCTGTCCCGGATTTGTAGCGTAGTGGGAAGAGCACCGCGTACCTCCCGTTGCGGCCAGAGAGTCGTGGGATCGAAACCGGGCGCCGCTAACTATTTCTTTTTAAGTGCGAATGCACTTCTTAAGCGAGCCTGAATCGTCCGCCGCCGTCGTCCGCATAGCAACAGCTGCGGGTGCGCGCGCTCCTCGTCTTCCTCTTCGTCTTCCCTAGCAACGGGGGGAGATGGGCACGCGCTACTCTCCTCCTCCTCTCTCCGCTCAGTGACTGCGGGTGTTGGGCGCCTCCTCTCCACTTCGGGCGGGAGAGCTCTCGATCGCGTAGCGGGCGCTCCGCATTCCGATGCGTGAGGGCGCTCGTGTAGCCCTCGCCGTAACGGCGGGCGCTACTCTCCTCCTCCTCTCTCCGCTCAGTGACTGCGGGTGTTGGGCGCCTCCTCTCCACTCCAAGATCACGATATCCACCGTAATCGCGCAATCAACAACCGTGCATTCGCACTTACACACTCTCCCCCTCGGGGAAGTGCAAGGGAATTTTTTTTTATAGTGTGCGCTGAGCTGTTGCGGACGGACGGCGGAGGCTACATGTGAGTTAAAGAAATGCTCTGCATTTAAAATAACTACCTTATGAATTTGTTCAAATACCAACCTAACGGTGAAACGAAGAACGGTCATTCCATGCCCAACGTCCGAGCCGTAAAGTTGGCCATCACGGATTACTTCAGTAAAAATTGTGGCTCATCCCTACATTGTCCAGAATGTTCGCTCGAAGTATTTTTGGCCAAACTTTTTTCTTTTGGTATCCGCTTTTTTATTGCGAGGGTTTAAAGCAAAGTTAGGTCAGTCAAAAAATCTTAAAAAGTAACTTCTTTTTCAAACGCCATCATTTTTGCGCAGGCATCACGTTTAAGATTTGTTTTTTTTTTGCTCTCGTTAGCCATTCCAAAAATACGCAACTTTTCGCATTTTCGCTCTTTTTTAGAAGATACAACGCCACTCTCTGAGCCAATAAATTTCCTTTTATTTAAATGTCACCATTGGGGACAATTTGCTTATATATGTTGACGCTGATAAAATGCAGAAATGCGCGGGAAAAGATGTCAAATTTGGAAAAATCTCCTTTCTGGCCCATATTCCCCCCTAAATTTCGCATTGCTGAGCTCGCAGTAAAAATATAACATACAAGGCATTAGCTAGTACAAATCACCCCACTTTTTTCAGGAAGTTAAATCGGAACAGTTTTTGTTTTAGCAGAGAAAAAATGTTTTTAATTTGAACACCCACACCTCACCACGCTTGATTGATTGATTGATTGATTGATTGATTGATTGATTGATTGATTGATTGATTGATTGATTGATTGATTGATTGATTGATTGATTGTAGGGTTTTACGCGCCGACGCAACGCAGCCGATGAGGCGCGCCGTAGTGGGGGGATCCGGGTTAATTTTGACTCCATGGGGATGGTTATTGTGCGCCGAAATACTGAACACATGGGCGTTTTCGCTTTTCGCCTCCATCAGAAACGCGGCCGCCGCGGCCCCGGGAATCGAACCCACGTCCTCGTGCTCAGCAGCACAACACTTCACCACGCTGTTCCACAGAGCGTCTTCTTGGCATGGCTGCGCCTGCCTTCAAGGAGCCATGAAGAGAAAACACAAGTTTGGTTCATTCGAAAGATTGCCTCCTTAGAACCATACTGACACCACTTTTAAACAAACTTCGCTCAAATAAGCTACATAATTAGGAAAAAGGAAATGACCATGCGACCCACCAGCTCATTTCCAGCAACAGAACCTATGATGTCACACGAGAATGCTCTGCGATTGGCGGAGGCCGGCAAAAGCAAACGCAAGTTAGGCAGGGCTTACCAGTTTGCATAGTGAGCTATATGCCCGTTAAAGGAGCCATGAAGACAAAATACAAGTTGGGTTTATTAGAAAGACTGCTTAGTCCCGATACCAATGATACCAATATCATCGCCATCTTCGAACAAATAACGGAGATATGAAAGAAAACGTGTGAAGCAGTCGCGACCCCCTAGCCAATTTCCCGCAACTTTTCTATGACGTCACGGAACCTGGTTTGTGCGATTGGCGGCCACCTAACTGGCCTGTCGCGACGACAAATGACTGGACGTCTGTAGTGGGGCCTCTAGTTCCATTTGACCGCATCACTTGAATGCTAACGTGCAGTTAACGCACTGCAAATTGTTTTATTGTTTGCCCGTATGACGTCATTCTGGCTCATAACACGTCACTGTGGCGCAAAATTTGAAAGTTTTTAAATAATTCTTGCTTTTTTTCGTTAAAAATACATCTTTTGTGGCTGTAATGAAGCTGAGTGAGATACTGAATCCTAGTTTTTTCAAAATAAACAAAGTTCTATTTTCTCTTCATGGCTCCTTTAAAGATACTGCACATTCCTTTTATGACACTAAGAATGGTGGAGTAAACGGATGAAGTTTCGAATAAACACGCAAGCGTGTATGCGAATGCGTACGAAACTACCGCCAGCCGAACTCGACATGTCGCCGTCGCCACCATCGCGCAGACGAATTTTCGGTTCGAGGCTCTTCGGGGCCAACGAACCGCTCCAGCACTCACAGCCGCGACCTTGCTTGGTATCGTCATCCCTTCACAGGAGGTTGGCCGTCATATCGCACAAAAGCAAAGGTAAAAATAGAAACGAGGGGAGTAAGGAACAGCAAGCAGCGACGAGATAGTGACAGTCGTCGCAGAAGTTTCGGAATGGTGTTGGCTTGCTGTTGTTGTTAGGAGCTCGTTTCCAGTTTACAACCACTGAAAACTTCAGTTTGTTCGAGTACTTCACAATGAAATTTCGTTGCTGCGTTTTGAAATGCCCATGTAGTACGGGCAAATCGTCGAGGGAGTGCGACATCCCCGCCGGTGAGGAGATCTCCTTTCATGTGCTGCCCAACGACGAACCTCGGCGAAGCAAGTGGCTACGTTTTGTGAACTTTGCAAACGGAGGAGAAAGAGAGCTAACGACAGTACGAGTGTGCTCGCTTCATTTCCGATGAAGTGATTACGGTAGGGACCCTTACGTTAGGTCACTCCTGGGACATGCTGGCGCTCGTCGCCAACTTCGTCAAATCGCCGTCAAAGCGCTCTGACCTTGGGGGAAAAAAATGCTGTACGTACACACCGCGCATTGACGCTCGTATCTTTCTGGTCGAAGCAGAGAGCTCCCGCGAACGGCTTTCCATACACGACACCGGCCAACTGGCATAAGCGATACTGCTACTGAAATGGAACTATTATTAACCATAATAAAAATACGGCACATACGTACCAGTCTGTATTCGTCCGTCGCGACGGGGCTGACGAGGCAGCGATGCCGACGGCTGGGCGTTCGTCTGTTGTGGCTATCGCGGAATGGTCGCTTTCCGGTCCATCCGCGTATCCCACAACTCTTTCGAGACCACTCGTAATATCTGTGGCGGTGGACTTGTCTAGTAGTTGCTAAAAACATGGTCGCGTAGGAGTTTCCCGGAAACTAATGGTGGAGGGAGGGGGAAATGGAATGTACGGCGCACTCTAACAAAGTGGCTGGCGATTACTATACTCCCTAATGCGATATTTGGGTGCAGCAGCTGTGCGCCGAGGCAGCACTCATTTGTGGTTTCTCTCGACGGCAGCGATGATGAGCCTCTGGGATCGATCGTCGGCGTGAAGTGCGTCTCAGGAAGGGACGGCGAACTGCGTCTTAAGCGAACGCACATCATAGGCACGAGCACGCCCCCCTCCCGTTTTTGCCAAGCGCCGCGGCGTCGACTCGTGCGGGCACAGCATACTGCCCCTTCCCCTCCCCCATCGCACACTTTCGGAGAGCGCTGGCTTGCGCCGCCACGGCGAACCGCCCTCTCCTCCCAATTTCGCGACACACTCCTCGTTTGAGTTCTTTCCCTCGTCGGTCTTCCCATCGTTCGCTTTTTCTATCACTCGTTGGACTTCCCATCGTTCGCTCGGTCACGACGACGGCGACGCGGCTCAGCCCAGAGACGGCGACAAAGGGTTGTGCCCTAAAAAGTCCCTGTGCAAAATACCCATGTCCATAAGGAAAATAATAAAAAAGACTATCGCCCTTATAAACGGCCCAAACGAAACGCACGCAGAAAATCAGACGGCCCCATCCCAGATTGATGCTGCGGCGCAGAATAACGTAATAGCAGACGTCGCCCACAACCGGATATTCTTGCAGACGTCACCGAGGAGCGAGGGATCATGGGAAGTCCAAGGCCACGTAGTCACGCTCGCAGGAAGTTATGCTCGCGTGGTGCGATGAGGTGGGCGAAACAAGGAGGAATCGCGACGTGGGCGAAAATGCGACGTTTTGATTTGCAAGAACTCCAACAATACTCATCGCTTTAACAAAAGTTTCAAGGAGGCGATCACTAGGACATTGATTTGCCTGAAAATTCGAACACCCATGTATCGGCAAAATCTCTTTCAGGGCCACATCAAGAAATTTTTTCTCTGAAATAAATTTTTTAGATAAAATTTCTTTCAAATAAATTTTCTCTCCCTCTCGCAGTACATCGCCACCGCCCAGCTTGATTCACTGCCTCCCCCTGACACTTTCGCCACACACCTCCTCCGTTTTCTTGTCTTCGGTTCTCCCTTTGTTCGCTCGGTAACGAGAACAACGCCGCCATCAAACTACACTAGTGGGCGCCAAAGGGCTGAAAAGAGCGGGAAGAAGGAGAGCAGGCTGTTCGTAATCTCCGCCCCAAAGCCTCCACAATGCAACCCTCCCCAAAGAGTGCATGAAGGCACCTTAGCTAATCGCCTCTCCGCTCGCGTGCCGAGAACGTGTGAAACTTGAACAGAGCTCAACCAGGGAAAGCCACAAAAGACGGCGGGAGTCACGACGCCTACAAATAAGCGACAAACCCAACTGGCAAAGGTGCGCCAACACCACGCTCACGTTCCTTTGCACGCGAAAGCATTTTGGCAAAACCAGTGAACCCACTCGCACGCGCAAACACGCCCGTCGAGTTAGCAAAGTTAACAGCGAAAAGACGTAACTAAACAGCGCGAAAAAAGTACAAAGTGAGCAGCTGCTCTCAAGGAGCAAAACAGTTAAGATATGCATTCATGTGATGCTGACAAAATCAAAGCGAGGGGGGCTTAATTTTTGTTCATTTTGTATACTGCCGCTTTCGACCAAGAGAAAAGCAACAAGAGTAAATACGAGATATGCAATGATTGCAGAAAGGCAGATACGTAATTATTACCATTTAAATCAATGCAGGGAGTGATGGGTTATAGCAACAAAAATGTTTTTCGTAATTATAGACAGTACTTCGTGAGAATTTGGGGGGGGGGGGGGGGGGAATGAGCATTTTGAACGCCCCACCCCTCCTCCTCCTGGGTACGCCACTGCCGAGTTGTGGTGGTCCACGGGTTGCGAGCTCGTATCGCCTTTCGAAAGAACCTCCTTGAAATCCCAGACAGCGACAAATTTCCTAGTTTCTCTTTAACTAGTTACACTCTTTATTAGTGCTTTCCGGAACAATTTGGCATCATCCAGGGTATTCATTCATCTTTTTATTTTTTGACCCGTCGGCCATTTTGTTTGCCACAGATAAGGAATTTTTATCCAACATGGGTAACTAATGCTTTAGGATTAGCATTGCCAAATGTGCTGTATTACTGACCCGCATTAGACCACATCGCGGCTACGTTTTCTAACCGTAGGGAACCTAGCAACATCGCATAAACGACAAGAATTATAGATTGGGCAATCACTCCCAAATGTGTAGCCAAAGAGGGCCACCGTAGACCACGTTGCGGCTACACCGCCTAACCGTAGGCAACGTTAGCAACGTCGCAAAAACGACGTTTCATTTTCGTCGCCTACTATGTGCGCGTTGCGCTAATGTCTGATTTTGGCTTGTATTGCGGCGTGTCTTCATATAACAGCACACAACCCCAGTGTGTGAACAGAGAATGAAGAGGTGTATTTGTAGCAGATACATATGGAACTATGTATCTGCCTCGATGGAACTATGCATCGGGTAACAAATACACATTACAAAAGGGAAACACACACAAAAAGTGGCTGCCGCTGGCCTACATACAAGTTTTAACATTTTGTACCATGCAGGGTACAACATAGACAGAGTGGAAAGTTGAGTTGTCGACAAACGCGAATAGTAGCTTCAGGGTCGAAACACCATGAATGTGGGAGCAGTGCAACAGTCTTAGATAGTTACAGATACATACATGGTAATGTGAACACTGGAGAAAACTGTTTCGTATTTAGTCTGGTTACAAAGCTAATATTCTAACTTGTTTTAGTATGGTTAGGCTAATATTCAACTATTCGTATTTCCAAACATGCGTTGCTCACCTTAAGGGGGGGGGGGAGGGGTAAAGAGAATTTATTATAACCCACATATCACGGTGCAGCGACTAGCGATAAAAGCGCTGCCCTAAGTACAGAAAATTATCCAATCAGTTTTCATGTAACGTGGTCATTCTACACACTGCGCAAAAATGTTTGGCGTGGGCAACAAGCTACTACAAATCAAGTCACACAAAGTTCACCAGCGTTCAAAGAAAGAGTTCACAAACTATACTGAACTCAATACGGCACTAGAGAAATGCTCAGGATGTTGCTCCTGACCACTATAAAGCGTGTATACCAACGCAAATGGAAGGCTTCTTGTCCTAGAGCTGCCAACTCGTGTTCCGAATGACTCATGAGAATCGACCGGACACGCCACAGCAGCGGGAACATCGCCCGTTGCGGCCGTGCCCGAAGCCATGCAGCACCACGATTTCTCCACAAAAGAAAAGCACCAGCGCACATAAAAAAATTCACCAACACATCATTTGAACGAGTGTTTATTCAAAGTGTGAGTCCGAACATCCTGCTTAATAAAGTCCAAAACGTTGCCGCTACACGACAGTGAAACAAGACATGTTCTAACGTCTCAGTGTGGCCGCAGTTAGGACACCGTGCGGAACGCACAACGCCGAATCTCGCCAGACGGTCAGACGTCGGGAGAACTTCCCAGCCACGTAACCACCCGAAATCCCGAACATCAGCCGGAAGTGCCGCCGAAGTCAGGTGATGCCAACGGACACCGCGTGACCTTCCTATCTGTTGGTTGTCTAATTTGGTTATTCCCAATTTTTCGCACACTTCACTTGCCGTACTTTCCCTAAAACTTAGCCTTGGCAATGAAGACTGGAGATTTCACAATGTTTTTATAACATACGCGTAAAATGGC
The DNA here is from genome assembly GCF_048455015.1 of Haemaphysalis longicornis. Lineage (NCBI taxonomy): Eukaryota > Metazoa > Arthropoda > Arachnida > Ixodida > Ixodidae > Haemaphysalis > Haemaphysalis longicornis. The sequence goes on from NW_027526203.1 coordinate 108,146,789, forward strand.
GGCGGCTGCTCAGCAGAAGGACCGGCGATGTGCACGTCATAAAATAATGACCGGGAAGTTCCCAGAAAGTACTGTAGCAAGCGCCTTCCCTGGATACTCGTATGAGTCTACAAGGTCGATCGCTGCACGTACCACCAGCGCGCTGCACATGGTTTGCAAACAAGGCAGACTAAAACCACCCGTTGACTTGGGCAGCCTCAGCAGCGCTTGTGACACTGTTTCTGTTTTTCCCGCCCAGAAGAAGGATCCAAGCTTCGTGGTGAACTGTCGGGTGAAATGGCGCGGCGGTTTTGGTACACGTGCTACATAAAAAAGCGCCGCCGAGACCGAAGACTTAATTATGTGGCTTCGCTCTGCAAGGGAAAGCCTGAACTTTCCTGCAACTGCAAGAAGCTGCTCCGCAGTCTCAAGGAGGCGCTTGCACGTACTACGCGCCACTTCACCCAAGGAATGGAAAACCACACCAGGTACTCGAACACCCGTCACCCATTCTACGTCGCCCGCCAAGCCAGCCGCAAATGTGCCGAAACGCACCGCCATACTTTTTCCCCTGTTCAGTCTAGCTCCGGACAGCTCACCGTATACTCCTGAAATAGCCGCATAAACGCTTGGTAGCTGTCCTCGTCCCGAATGAACAGGGACACGTCGTCCGCATATGCGGACACTTTAACTTGGCCTATGCCTGGGAACGGAAATCCGTGGATGGCAGTGCTTGCTTCAACACGGCGGAGCAGTGGTCGAGACAAAAACAAACGTGACAAAAGGCAGCCCTGCATTATCCCACGAGTGACAAAGAACGGACTATAGTATACTTAAAAGCCCGTTGACAAGGATTCGAACGCTCACGTCCGAGTACAACAGCTCGAGCATAGCTACAAAGTCTGGCGGTAAGCCATATTGGCGCAAAACGCCCAGCAAGTATCGTTGTTCCACTCTGTCAAAAGCGTTCGCTTGATTGAGAGAGATGAAGCACCCAGAAGCTCTAATCTTTGTCGCGTAACTGAACAAATCGCGGTTAGGGACGAGAAAATTGTGCGACCTGGTACGCTGCACGCTTGCGCTTGGCTTATAATATCGGGCAAAACGGTACTGGTGCGTCTGGCCAAAATGGATGCTACAATCTTGTAGTCAGTGTTCAGTAGTGTAATCGGTCGATACGCCTGGGGCTGTGTAGGATCCCCGCCTGGTTTTGCGATCAAGATAACATGGCCTTCATGGAAAGAGTCAGGTCGCATTCCGCGCTGAAGACAGCCGTTCACCATGTCGAGGAGTGCACCCCAAATGGCCGGAAAAAACTTCTTGTAAAATCCAGCAGGGACACCGTCAGGCCCAGGCGCCGACGCACCTTTCAATTTTTTAACACACTCACTCAACTCGTCGGCGTCCACAGGAGCACACAGCAACTCAAAAAGGTGATCTGGCACGTATGGCAGCACCCCACAAAATGCGCTAAGCTTGTCCTCAAATTCATCTGAATCCCAAGACACGCTTTCGGTCGAGAAAAGGGTGGCGAAATATCCCACGAATACCTCGGCTATGTCTTCAGCCTTCGTGATAACCGACCCATCGGCGAGTGTACCTTGTGGAACAGCGGCTCACCCAACCTCGTCAAGCGAGCCAGCTCTAATATGCCGGAGTACGGAGGGGTCCGAGACAGGCCTGCCCAAGGTCTGCGCACGGCTCGCCGCTTGTGATGACTGCCGTAAGAGGGACTCATAACGTATTTTCAGCAAGTTGACATAGTCTCGCATCGCGAAGGTTAAGGTTCCCCCTTTCTGTACAATGCGAAGTCTCCTCAACGTGTCGTTAAGGGCGGCCGTGATGCGCACATTACGCGCACGACCCTCCTTAACTAAAAGCACGCGAAAGTGGTCCTTTAACTCACCCCAATGCAGAGAACTGTACTCGCGCAGAGCTGTCAGCGAAGCCGTTAGTGCTGCAGAACTGTCCCTATCGGTTAGCAGACGCTCGTCCATCCGCCACATCTGGTGGCAGGGCGTACAGTTGCTAAGGCTAAACGTTGCTAACACAGGCCGGTGATCGGACACGCGACGAACTCCAGCCGCGAAGGAAAGGACGTCACAGCATTCCACGTAGCAGCTCAGATCGAGTGGAAAATAGAACTTATCCAGCCGACTGCCAGCTTGTCCTCTTTCCCAAGTAACGACAAACCGTCGCCGTGAAGCTTCACCCACGCGTCGGAAAGATGGAATTGACCAATCAGGTCTTTCAACGCCCGTGCATCGCTATAGGGCCGGCCTTGCCCACAATTAAAATCGCCCACCAAAGATTTTGGGTAAGGTTCGAGCATGAACGCTTCGAGGGATGCAAAAAAAGAGGACGAGTCAGAGTGCTGCGCAGGTGCATACACAACAACAGCTCGCACGCGACGAGCGAGCAAGAACAAATCGTTGGCAAGCACGCGCCCTCCGATCCCAGAGGTACAATGAGCCTTGCGGCGCAAGCTCTCGCGCAGAAATACTGCGCCTACGCCCGAAGCCATCCTGTGTGAGAGGGTAAAAAAGGCTTGCACACAAAGGCGCTCGCGAAAATAAAGAACGTCGCGTGGAGTATGAAAAATTGCACTCCTCAAAAAGACAAGGTCAACATGTTGCGCCCGAGCATAGTGCCTCACCTCCCTCTGTTTGTCCAAGTCCCGAAAGCCCTGAACAGTCAAAGTAAGAAAACGCACAAGCACAAAAATGATAGGGCCGAACAATCCACATTAACCTTCCCTTCTTCAAAAGTCACTGTCGTCGGAAGGCACGTCGACTTCGACGCACAGTTTCTTGTTGTCGTGGGCATCATCGGTGTCCGCTGACGACGACGGCAATGCCCGCTTGGACGCATCTAGGCGGTCCGGTGGAGAGGGTCTGGGAGGAAGCAAGTCGGGGACCTAGTTGATCGGGTTGACGAGGCGAGGGTCGGTCACAACGAGGGATGGGCCCGCAGTGCGAGGCTCGTCAGTGCCGCCCGCATTACCTGTGGACGTCGAGGAAGACAGACTTCGCTGGGTGGACGCTGCAAGCCGCTCCAGGAGAGATGGGGGGGGAACGTAGCAGATCGGCGACCTGGCTGACAGGGTTGGCCAGACGGGGGTCCTTGACCTTGGGTGTAGGAGCACCACTGGAACTGGACGTGCGATGGCCAGCTACAGGCGACTTAGAGGCGTGATTAGAACGGCTCACCGCTGCCTTGCCGCTCATGCCACGCTTGCGGCGTTCCTTTCGGCGGCTGCGCGAGCTGCTCGAGGAACCGGGGAGAGCGATGTTTTTTTCCTTTGCATGCCCTGGCTCGTGCTGAGGCTGCTCCGCGAGGTCACTGCACTCGGCCGAGCTGGGGCTAGTGAAGTGGGAGGTATCGGTCGAAGACGATGAAGTGTCTTCTTCCGCCGGTGGAATCTCTTCCTCCGGAGGCGAGAGGCAACTCTCATGTTCCATTTCTTGGCTGTCGCTTGTCGATTCACCAATCGTCGAGTTGACGCCCAGAGCAGTACCTTCGCTTCGGCAGGCTGGCTTATGGAGGCCCGGGGTAGCTCGGGAAAGTCGCTTGTACTCTCGAGAGCCTGCTGACTGGAAGGCGTGTGAGGCGTCTGAGCGAAATGGCTCGCAGCGTACGCATAGGAGCGGGACCGCAGGCAGTCGGCCGTGGCATGCTTTCCATTGCAGCGGCGACACTGGGCATTGCAGTCGACGTCGTCGTGCCATACTCCGAGAAGCGGCCGCACCAGGGGGTCTTGCAGGCGCTAACTTGGTGGTTGGTCTGGCCGCAGCGGGCGCATACCCTCGGCACACCTTTGTACTCAAACTGGGCCTTGAACCCTCGAATCTTCATGAAGTTAGGGACGACCTTTGCCATCTTCATCTTTACGAGTCGCATGCCGGTCTTGATATGCTGAAGGCTCCTCCACGCCGGCTGGCTGACGTTGCGGACCTTCCCATACGGTCTTAGTGCTGCCGCAAGCTCCGCGTTACTCCCAACGGTGTTCAGGCGGTACACCGTCACGTAGACGACCTGTGGGCCCATGCAGGCCACAGGGCACGAAACACCGTTCACAACAACGGCTCCTTTCTCGGCGATCTTGCGGGCAGCAGCAGCCGTAGCCGCCACGGCGCAGAACTTGAAACCACCCTTGTGCATCAGGGTGTCCAGGCCATAACGACCTACAATTTCCTCGACGGAATTCACCAGGTCATCCACAGTGACATCCTTCGGGGCCGTAAAGTCGAAAACATGTGCCTTGGGCGGTGGCTGAACAACCTCCCAAGAAGCCATGATGACGTGTCCTTGTTGTCCAATATGGAGGTTCAGTGGTCAGTAGGAAGATGGCGTCCAGGAGGGAGGGGCTACCCCAACGTAAAACGTAGGGCCGCCCCGCCGCAGTTACGTCGAAACCAAGAGAGCCGCTCACTGATGACGTGTCCTTACGGAGCACAGAGCCCTGTGGCGAAAATCGATCTGTCACTATCAACGAGGCCCTGGCACCAGGTAAGTATGGTGCACCGTCGTCCGAGAGTCCCGCTCATCGAGCAGAGCGAATATAATTACTACGTTATGGAGAGGCCTTATGAAACGGTAACGGAGATAATGTAGTGTTCGTGCCTGCAACTTGTGAGCAAGACAAGCGCGTTTCATTAGGACCTTGCACTATTCCCAAGTTGCTGGATGGAATTGAGCAGAATATATTTAATGAAGACACCGTGCGGAATGCCAGCAGCGCCACAGTTTTAAGGAACGCTCTTATACTGATATATCTGCTTATCAAAAATTTTGAAATGCTGGCGTACCATAATAAGAAAAGCGTTTGATTGCTATGATTAAAACAAGGTTACTGCGAACGCTTTCCCAAGAGCTCTCACCCGGACTAACGTTCCACCAAGCCACGTGGAATGCCCGCTCGTGGCGCAGTTCTCGGAAGGATGGGGACGCTCGTGGGAAGAAGCTCTGGCCGTCAGCGTCTCTAATGGGAAGCTCAGGTAGAAACCTATTATACAAACGTCTCTCGTGAGATTTCTCGGCGCCGACTCGAGTTCCTGTATATCGCGTAGCGCTAGAGTTCCGCGTCTGATTGCCGCATTCCGTGGGTTCCACCTTACGACAGCGAAGCCCGCTTTCAGTGCAGCGCACAATACACAGTTTTTAGAGGGAACCTGTAACACTTTCGATAAGCACTTTCAGTCTTTCCTTCACGTCTGCAACCACTGCGAAAGCTATAGTTATTGCCAGCACGGAGCGGCCCTGCGTGAGTTGCTCGTCGCACCAGATAAGCCTACCATTTATGCTCTGTTTTTGTGGCTTTTTTTAAAGTTGCTATCGAAAAACGTTCATTGCAGCAACTGAAGAAAAACCGGCAACAGCCGCTATATGGCCTTAACGACGTAATTCGAGCCTTCGAAGAAATTCAAGACCGGGAAAGAGAGAAAAATCTTTTAAGCGAGTTTACAAGTCATCTGGTTGGCATAGAGCAGTAATTTTTGGCTGAGGTGCTTTGCGACCCCCTAGTACAAGTACTGGATGTGTTGGGTGACTACGTTCTGCAACCATCTAGGATTTCAAACGAAGTTGAAGAAGAAAGTGTTGCAGGGTTCCTTTAAGTCAGTTCTTCTCAAGTGACCGGCGGTGGTTGCGGTGGTGGTGGCCGAGGCGGCGATTCAGGGCGTAAAATTCAAACGAGACGATAGCTACTACTAGATGTAAGGTCCAAAAGTGGATATTCCGTCGCGGAGGACCTTTCATCTCGTTGGGCATTCAGGCGCGATTGGACCTTCGACTCGGTGGATTTTTCGTCTCGTTGGAAATTGAGGCTCTATTGGACCTTCCGTCTGGGTGGATCATTCATCTCGGTTGATATTCATGCTCTTTCGTATTATATGACCGTCCGAAGCACTCTACAATCCCCTTCACTACCCAATTCAGCAAATTAATAGCGAGAACGTCTGCATTTCAAGTGGGAGTATATAACTTCGCCTAAGTACACGATAGTTTATATTTGAAAGTACTCCCGGCATTGGCCTTTCCGCTATTTCTATTTCCGCTATTTCCGAACAACAGCTTAACGAAGATGAAATGACTAGTTTACGAGATATATGCTATCACTGTGTTATCGACTGAAGAGCGCCCACAACAAACATTTTTGCGGATGCGCTGGGTTCTCCTATATGCCTGTGTGCACGTGTGTTCAGATGTGCGATATTTATTAAATTGCCCTTAGCAAGCACGCCCCAATCGCCTATCTAAAAATAGTATCTTCCTACAAATGCACTCAAGTTACTTCCCGCCGCAAGGACACGTGTACCACTGAATGTTCGCCGATTTCAGGGCAAGCGTACCTGAAATCGGCGAACATTCACTTCCTCAATTGTGCACTTAGCTATTTTCATTTATAATGTAGGTGCACAGAGGACTTGTGCACGGAGTGCACAAGTCCCCTTTATACCATTCAAATAATTTCGCTCTTTCTACTTTGGAGCCTAACTATTTATAAACATCAGAAATTGCCCCCACTTTACTGCGCCGGCTTTCGATCCTGAGCAAGACTGCGCAATACCGGCCTCACCGCAGTGAATGGATAAAGCCTGCAAGTCTGAGTTTGGTTCTACGGTGATTGTTCAACTGTTTTAAGGAACTGAGCAGGTTAAATAACAGCGGGATACTAACCCTCAAGGGCGAAGGAGCAGTGCATTTACGCCGGCCTTCTACAAAAGTGTTGCTCTAGGGCTTGTTGTGCCAGAGCGGCCAGCCCAAATTCGTTGCACGGGGTGACGCGCCGACAGCGGGGCCGATTCACGCCTCAAACCAGACCAAACCGCCCGCGACCGACTTGCCCAGACTTGCCCCGCAGCAGTGTCGCATCTCCTTTTGCGTCGCGGTGGCTCGGCCGAATCCTGCATCGGGTGAAGGACCAGCAACGGGCTTGTCGCCACTCGCCTAGAGGCGAGCTCGCAGAGACGGCGTGGGCGTCGCCCTCCCTTTCCCCATCGTGGCGGCTCGGCTGACTCACTGATTCGCTACCATTCGTCGGATTTCAAACTTCAGCCAGAGAGAGTCCTGATTGGAGCGATTGAAACTTCTCGGGGCCACAACGGAGTTCCGGGGGTATAAAAACCGGCCCGGATCACGTATCATCGGCTTTTCTCCAGCGGCATTGTTCAGCACCAGTCTCTTCGGAGGCACCGTGTGGAGAGGTGCAGTCGCCTTTGTGCGAGCCTTGTGACGTTTGCTTGCCCTCGTGCATACATACTGTATATAAGTGTTACTTCGACTTTTCGTCGGCTCGAGAACTTCATCGCTCTGCTCTGCGCCGCGTCGATAGAGGACGGAGCAATGCAGCCTCGCTACACCGGTGACTGCGCTCAGATGACCAGTCTCGACAGTGGTGCTTCGGTGAGAGGGCCCAGTCACAACTTTGGAACCAGCGCTGGGAAGGTCATTCGCAACAGCGGTGACAATGGTGACAGCGGCGATGGCTGATTCCCAACATCGGTGACAAGCTGGATGCGAGTCACAACCTTGCTGACTGAGGTGGGATGCCCAGTCACAACCTTGGTGACCGCGCTGGGATCATCCTTCCCAACATTGGTGACAGCGGTGCGGTGGTCATTCCCAACAGGCCTCAATTTCCCATGGCGACCGACCATTACGCGTTTGGGATGGTGGTTCGGTGAAAGCCTATCGCGTTCTTTATTGCATCCCCAAGACAAGGCTTCGCGATTGATTTTTGTCCGCTTCTTGTAAAAGCCGAAGGCACATATTTGTGGCAGAATTGCGGCTGCACGTTTTAGCGGTCTGTGGGACGTCTGAGCACGTATTCGACGGTTTAGCGAACGGCAATACCGGGGCGATTTGTGTTGGCCATGGTGTCAGCCGAGGGTTGCGAATACCCACCAAATTCTTCAAGCATTTAAATGTGACTAACTGAATTCAAAACAGCGCAAAAATACGGGAGAAGAAACGACGACACACAGCGCTGTTTTTGGCGTGTCTTCTTGCGCTGTTTTGAATTCAGTTAACATACACCAACCAGTCCAAACCACCGTTCTAACGCAGTTCTAATATGACGCAAAACGATTTTTTTTTCGGAAAGCAGGAATATGTACCCTTAATAACAGGAATGACGACAAACACATGTCGACACCTGTGACGTTGTTTCATACACATCACCTTGTGTATGGAAGTCGAATGACCTAAAGAGGATGGTGAAGTCATTTGTAAACATGGCGGGATTTCTTGTGAAGATTTTAGTCTGGAGAACCTAGACCAGGTTTAGACCACTCTGGGTGCGTTTACGCGACTTTTAGCAGAAAAATTCATTTTAAAGCGTTGTCCTAATATCTGCATCCTCTTTGCCGATTTTCTACGACGTTTGGTATGACGCTTCCTCTTGTAGGCTCGGCTATACTGCGGCTACTGCGGTTCGCCGCCCTAGGCTGGCCGCCGTCGGGTCGTCGCAATTCATTCGCTCAGTCCAAACTAAGCCATGACAAGAATTGTGCCCGGAAGAATGTGGCTTTATTTTGCTAGTTTGTAAAATGTTCGACTCAATGTATCTCTACGCTAGCTTAGATGCAATACATAATTGGCTTACGACGCTTCGCTGAGTTCGCTTCACAAGAGCTGTAAGCTGCATTTGCCCGCGCAACTGGTACGCTAGTAGAAAATCTAAGGCCAATAAAAAGTGGGAGAGGATTCAGCGAATTTAATGTAGGTAATCAGCCAAACAATCAACCAATACTTGTTTTGTAAAGCGTAAATCTAATGTACGGGAAACACTTTTTGCGCAGGGTGAGCTAGCGCCGAGGATAGCAGGATGATCGCACATTTTCGATCTCTTTTTTTTCTGCCCGAAGAACGCAGTCTCTGGTGGTAACATTGGTGGGTATTTGACGGACGCAAAAAAAAGTTCATTTAAGCTGCTTACATCAAACCGCTTAGTGAAAGCATGCTTGCGCGACATAAAAAGGCTATCTCTTGCTTGGATAATTCCCGTTTATCAACTATAGAAACCATTCGTCGTTGCTTTGTTTTATGCCGGGATGCGGGGTTTTTTGGGATGTTTTGCAACAAACTGTTAAAAGGGACATGGACATTACCCTTCACACAATGCGGGTCTTGCCTTTTTGAGATACGACTGGAAAAGCCTATGATATATTTTTTTGTGATGGGATTGTATAGCTTGTAGAAGTGCCGCATGACTGGCCGGCATGGCGAATTCCCTCGCCCAGCAAAGTCTGTTTTTTGGGAGACCAAGCTGCGTTGGTGCAGAGCCTCTATAAAGCGGTAAGTGACCCACCAGAGTGGCTGCACCTGTTGGAGGCGCGAGTCTGCTTGCTAAAGTTTTGACGGCTGCCTTATTGTATCTGCTGTGGTGTTATCCTTCTTCGATAACTGCTAACTTTTGTATTGCATAATAACCGCTCGTTTTTCATGCAGCAAATAAAAAAATGTGGCATGGACGAGTGCTCTGAAGCACTAGATACAGTGGACCGTAGCAGGTGGTTGGAATCTCCGGCTGAATTTGTTTTTTTGGCAGTTGATTTCTTTTTGTATAGGTGATGTTTTGTCTACTGCATTCACTATTTTGCGCTGCAATCATCATTGGGTTATGGGCGAGTTTAGAGACTGCAGGCAAACAGACACTGACGGGCTGCGAGTTTTCGTTGCCGTGGTGTTGACATATCACTGGCAGCTTGCAGGAACAGTGGAGGATCCGCCGATTGCCGGCCTCGTGCGAAAGCACCCCTTACGACACAGCGACGAGCAAGGAAAGCTCTGAAGTTGAGGTAAAAGTGGCTGCAGAGGGCGTGCAGCCGCTCAGAACGCGTCTGCTAGTGAACGTTACGATTTTAAGCGCCGCTTGCAACCTTATCTGACCTATAATACAGCCGACAACGGCACCCAACCGGCGATAACGTTAGATGCCACGCATGTTGCTGCGGGGAACCAAAAGTGAAACTGGTCGAAACAACTCTCCAAAAATAAACGACAACTACATTCCGATACCTGTGCTTGTTGCCAATACTACTAAAGTTTCTTCTAAAACAATATTATTGACAAACAATCAACTGCGTATACATAAAGTTTAAAATCTTGGGCATCGTCCAAGCACATCGCGTTACGTTTCCTGTGAGGCGAACTTCTCTTGAAATACGATTGGGCGGTGTTTAGCATTCTAAATTTAACGCATACGCCATGGCGCTTTTGTCAATGCTTTTTTTCTTTAGGAAAAACTTCACAACGTGTCCTCCTTAGTGCAGTAGTGGTTACACCCGCCGCTAATGCCACATGGCTAATTTTCTTCTTTTGGGTTTCATTAATTAAATGCTGCTTTATCGACCGGATGAATGATGAGTCTATGCAAGGCAAATAAAAACAGAAGTTTGAAGAATTCACTTCAAGGAACACTGCAGTGATTTTAAGAGATTGTTAGATTACTTGCGCAGATTCAAGTCTGCCGTCCTGTAGAACAGGTTTTGAGTGCTACTCTGAGTGAGTTTGCGCGAACTAATTGAGTACAAAAATAAATTGCCTAGTGATGTGATTTCTGCATAGTCCTTGCTATTTCCCGTGACATTTCCTATGGGGTGAACTTTTGTTGCAATACTGTTGGACGATTTTAAGGCTCTAAATTTAATGCAAACACTATTGCGTTTTTTCAATGGTTCTTTTTTCTTTAGCAATAACTTTAGTACTATTGGCACCACTGAAATCGTGAGAATGAAGATTTGTGGTTTATTTTTGAGGAGTTCGAGCTAGTTTCGGTTTCGGGTCCACCGTGTAATATGTCCATGGTTTCTGACGTTTTCTGTGATCGCGCATTATTCGTACTTCAGAAATCATCATGACCCGCTATCCAGTTGTTGTTGACTGTAAAAGTGGGCCGGGTAAACCTCCTTGCACCGGTTCAAGCTAACAAGCATCGTTTTATGCTGCAAGGAAGGCCGAGCCGGGGTGGACGTCGTGGCTGACCTCCGGTGAACCTGTTCAGCGGAGATGGTGAACCGCGGAACGTCTCTCACGCACCTACGGATCTCGCCTACATGTCTTTTTTCCGTACTATCTGCCGCGGCGTGGGCCAATCGGCCATCAAACACAGTCGGCGCATAAAAAAAACAGGCCTATACCCCTACATTTCAACCCACACAGTAGAGGCCACTCGCTTTGTGCTTCATCATATTAGGCTACGGGAACATGCAACGATGCTTACAAATAGCGAGTGTATATGTCGAGGCCCACCCCTGTCATATCGGACATTGCGGTTTAATTGTGGTATTGCAGCAGTTTGAGCTGCTAACCTGAGCATTGGTTGAATAAAATTTGCGCAATAGGCTTTGCCCTATCCCTCACAAATATGTGATCAGCAGCTGCTACGTTTCTTCTGGTAGTACTATCCAACGGGAATGTGTGGTCGTGCTATTTCACCCGGTATGCTATTTCACCCTGTGAAAAGGTTTTACGGTTTACGATAAAAAGATCAGTTGCTTCCTGTTTCTCTTCCTTATCTTCACGCTCTTGTTGCTGTTGTTTTTCCTTTTTTTCACGGTCCCATTGCTGTTGAATCTCGTCCCACGTAACCTTGATCTCTTCACTGCTGAGATTCAACTTCTCAATAGCGCGAACAATTGCGTTTTTCCTTCTGCTCTAAGCTCCTACCCCAGAATCAGTAGCTGATTCTTCAACAAACGCTGCCAATCTATTACAGAAAACTAGAGTGGTGAGAATTACTCTCCACCCAAAAGTTATATAAACGACTGCTTCTGTGGTAGTCCCTACCAGCGAAAAGATTGCGGTTAATATAATCAGCCTGGCAACCAAAAATAAAGCCACCACTCCCCAGTCCGCACTTGTCAGTCTCCGTGATCTCGGCGTGTTCTTCGTTCTCCGTTCTTCCAGGCTCCGATCCGACCGCCTGCCATCCCGTTGCTGCGTTTGGTAGCGTCCGGAGTCTGCAGTAGTGGGGCCGGTGGCCGTCGATCCATCCGAGACAGGACTCGGGGAGTTCTTAGAGCGAAACTTCGAAGGGTTTATACTCGCTCCCTAGATCTCTAGGTTGGAGATTACTATCCAAAGCAATACTGCCAAATGAGGATGCGCAGTTTCTCGTCCGGCAATACCGGTCTTAGGAAGGGACACGCCCCTCCAGTTAGCGCGCACACACACATGCACACCAACGTTTATAGATACTTTTTCAGTTCCGTATCTCCCCGCCGCGGCCATGGAGAGAAGGCGGCCGGCCGCGACTCTCGCCACCGCGGCGCTGCGGTTGCGAGTTGCGCTAGGAGAGCGAGCGTCGTCTGCTAGCGGTGAGCGTTCCGCTCGGCATCTACGGTCCTCGCCGACTCTGGCTGCGTACTGCAAAAGAAGTAACTGTTCTCGGACTTTGCTCATCATTTTGTTGCGGCCGTTGGAGTTCGAGATCTATTTGAAACGGATGGTATTATGCAAGGAGTCGTGTACGTACGCCCAGGGATTTGAAGCGTTGGCTAAAATAACGACAGCGTTTTAAATGAACGTTCCCCTAGCAGTGGCTGTCAAGCGTGCACACCAATTCTCTTGCCATGCCAATTGCGCAAATTTATTGCATCACGAATGATATTTCCTCACATGACTGTTGGAGCAGCTTCCCGTTTCGTAGACAACATAGGTGATATCGTCCCTCACAACAACGCTCTTCAGGATTGTGTAGGCCCCCGCTTTCTTTCCGGCCTAGTAAAAAACGATTTGCCGGCGCTCACCCGTTCTTCGAGTGCTGCCGTTCTCCAGTTCGCTGGGAGCCGTATTGCCGCAGTGTTCTCAACTATCTCAGAAAAATCGGTGCATTGCTGGGGAACAGGCGCCTTAGAGAGCCCCTCTTGTCGCTCCTTGGGAAAGTTCTCTCCTTTTGTAATTGTCTAGCTCGTGCGCAGACGCTACCTTTCTCTTTTCGGAGACCGCCGCCGAGTATGCTTCCTCAACAAGTGGCTGGGAAGGTTGGGAAAGTTAACGCATACTGCACCTTCCTTCAGTGTCCAGTATGCCCGGCCGATCTCGACGACTTTACGTTAATGATCGCAATATCCTCTTCGAGAAAATGAAGTCCACATACCTTGCGCGTTTTGCTTATCTCTTTGTCCGTGCGGGGAATCGCTCTTTTCTATTGGGTGAGAAGCCATCCCCCGTGAAAATGGAAAGAGCATTTCTATCAAGAAATCATATCTTGCGGCTTCATTTCTGACCCGATTATTAGATTCTAGCTGGAATCGACCGCTTCTACGTAGAAAAAGTCTTAGTTTAGCTAGAGACGATTATTTCCACCTTGCGGGGTTTTTTTCTTCTAGCTGAACTGACATATGCTAGCTGAAGTAAATCTCAATCCAGCTAGAAATAAGCTAAAAACTGAATTTCTAGTTAGAAATTCTGCTATTTTTTGCTAGAATATTTCTAGCTAGAGGAAATTTCTGGTTCAATATTCCAGCTAGAAAAGAAAAACACATATTTTCACCTGAGATGGATTTGATGACGGCGCTAAAAAGTGAGACTTCTGAGTGTTGCTTCTGAATCTGCTCGTACGGCCAGGTGCGGAGCACGTTGGTATTGCGGTAAGCCAGGCTCATCAAAGAAAACACAGCGTCTTGACGGAATCACGAAATCCTCGATGAAATCGGCACTGTTCAATTGCGTCACACACTGAACGCACCGAAAGGGCAAGGTTCACGCACAGGGGTCAAAAACAAACGCAAACGAAAGGAAGAAACTTGTAGAGACACGCAACTACGCCGAAACGAGCTCAGCTGACTGGAGCAAGCGTATATGCATGCTCTTCTGCAAGACTGAACTCGAAAGAAGCACACAATTAGTGGCAAAAAATTTCGTTGTCTTCTGTTTATTGTAGCTGTTTGCTTTCAAGAATGTACATAATTACCAAATGTGTGCGCCAACCCACGCACGCACAGCAAACATGCGGAGCGCTTAACTACAGTGGTTTTCGCCTACCTGCTCCAGTCGGAAGGAAAGCATGACGTAAACAGCATGTGAGCGCTGGGATGTCAGCGCGCGAGAAAAGTTATGTGCGCTTGAACCTAGAACAGGCACAGACAAGAATAATCGGCGTTACATGAGAACGTCGACTTGCCGGAGGGCGCGTGCAACGCCGTGCAAACGCAGCGCGCGCGCGCGAGAAAAAAAAAAAAAAAAAAAAGAATGGCAGAAAAATATAGCAGAACCCGCAGGAAAAAAAAAGAAAAACTACGTGGCGTAACATGTTACGTACGGCTGGTGGTCACGTGATTTTTTCCGCTCTTGGACTCCTTCGCCCTCATGCAAATCCCGGCCCTCCCGTAGCGTTCCGCCCCGGCATCTCGGGTTGGGATCTGGCTGCGCACTCGGAAAGAAATAACTGTTCTCGGAAGTTGCTCAACATTTTGTTGCCGCGCTATTCCAGTTCGCGACTTATTTGAAACGGGTCGGTTATGCAAGGAGATGTAGTACGCCGAGTGATTTTTAGCGGGGGCTAAAATGCCAAGAACGACAGCATTTTAAATGAATTTTCGCGTAGCAGTAGCTGCTTGCGCGATTGGCATGCCAAGTGAAATCGTGTGCGCACTTGGCATGTCAAGTGCGCACACGATTTCGCTTGGCATGCCAATCGCGCAAGTTCGTTGCAGCACGAATGATATTTCCTGATAACCATGCGCAGCAACTGCAGGCTTTCTTTATGAAAGACATCCGCGTATCCTTCGTAGTTTCAAAGAAATCAAATTGTTCCGCGGGTAAAGCTAACCCAAAATCCTGGATAAATTAGGAAGTTTTGTATTGAGGTTTAAATTGTATGTTTCCTAGTTATATTGTGTTAGCATTAAGAATTCTTGTTTTTGTTCATTAGTCTGTTTTGTTTTAATAATACGTTTTTTAGCATGAGGCTATACATTCCGTCCTCCTCCTCACAGTTGCACATTTTGTAAAGGGCATAAGCATGTGCCTCATGCACGATGCATGTGCCCAGCCTCGAGCATCACTGCTAAAGTGGGCTGGAAAACCCCGTACAGCCGACTGCGAGTTAAGCAAGTCGGCATTGCAGCAAGCCCAGCACATGAAAGAAAACACAGCATGTTGACGGAGTCACGAAATGCTTTTACCCGCGGCCGCACTGTTCAATGGCATCCCAAACCGACTACACTGAAAAGGCAAGTTTCTCGCACAAGGACGAAGACAAACGCAAGCGGAACGAAGAAACTTCTAGGGCAGACACGCAACTACACCGCGACCGCAACTTTGAGCCCGCGGACCGGCCGCGTACGCCGTCAACGCTGCCGCCGGAGCCGCCGCCGCAGCCGCCGACACAGCGCAACTCGCAACCGGAGCGCCCTCTCAGCGCCTAGGGTAAAGTCACACCCGCTGTGGAAGGCGCAGTTCCGAAAATGAAAAAGTATCATAAACGTTTATGCACACACACCACACACCCTTGCCACTTGCAGGAGACCAGAGTAGAGGGGGTTGCATCCGCGCCAACAATGCAGGTCGCTAAAGCGCGTGAAACCCCAGCCTAAGGGAACACAGTTCCAACGTGGAAAAGAGCAAAAGCGGTCATCTAGAAATACATTAAAGAGACTGTCTTGGGTGCGAGCCGATTTTCAGTAGTACCGCAATATTCTGTAAAAATAAGCATAAACTGACAAGGGAAATTATTCAGGCTCATAACACAGCAAAAAAAGAAGAAAAGTGTGTAAGCGTCGCTTCTGTCGCGCTATCAGCAAAAGAAATCACCTATCTAGACGGTGTAAGCACATGGCGGTAGGGATGTCCTGGCGGATTTGTTATTTTATTTTCACGCGTTATGTAACGATTTCTTTGTTGCCTTGATTTCTGCGGTATTTATATACCATACGCAACAGCAATAAACTTCAGTTATTAGTCAGCGCCTGTGTGTCGTGCTATCGCTATCGTCCTTGTTTCTTGTTTGCGCTTTGAATTCAATACCCAGTTCCTTGCACTGGGAGCTAATCGCTCGTCTTTATCCAAGAAGTCGTCCTGCAGCTGCTGCCATCTGCGGGGTTCCACGATCCTTTGTTCGTCGATCTGCCGTGGGGAGCGCACGGGAGTGTCACCGAGTGGCTGTGGTCGGCGGCTCCTTAATTGCAGTCCGCAGTAGTACCCTGGCGCCAAAGCGTGGAAGGGCTTTTGTCTGCTGTCCGACTGGCGGTGGCTCGTCAGAAGCAATGTTCAATGGGTCGCCACCGTGCGTTGCCGAGGGTGCATTGCTGAGTCATAAAAACGTACGCGAGGCCCTTAAGCTCAGATCAGAAGGCGTGGTTCTTAGCGTACCACTTAGTAAAAGATGCCGCCCTTTGAGCGAAGAAATAACGGAAGCTGTGAGGAAATGTTATGAAGACGACGCCGTTTTCTATTGTCGTCCGCGGAAATAAGATCGTATTCAGGGTCACCAGAAGCGCCTACATTCGGTGAACCTGACAGAGCTGCACGAGGAGTGGAAGACGACCTCTCAATTTAAACATGGATTCTCTTTCTTCGCCTACCTGCGTCCTGCACATTGCGTGTTAGCTGGCGGATCTGGCCCACACACAGTTTGTGTGTGCCTCGAGCATCGAAATATCAAGCCTGTGCTTCACGCTGCTGGCATCAGAGCTACAAGCGAAGACATCCTGACGAAGACAGTGTGCGGATTATACACCGAAGCATGCATGGGGAACAAGTGTGCCCTTTACCCGGGCAACACTTGCGTCGAGCTGAAATAAGGAACCCGCCCACTCTTAACGCCAAGAGCGTGGGTAATTTCCACGTGAAACAGTGGGTCAGCGGCGCACGATAGAAATTGCAAACGATTATCCTGGCACCGGAAGAATTTTGTGGCCGATGGTTGTTTATGCTAAGTACCCTTTGTCTATGCTAAGTACCCCTTTTTCCTATCGCTGCGACTCAATGCACTTATTGTTGTGCTTATCACTGTTTGGCGTCGCATGTGCGGACCCAAACTTTAAACGAATGCAACTCACGATATAACACTATTGCGTCCAACCGCAACAGTCCCTGTTAAAGGAAGGGACTTGAGCGTGCAAACTTGTTCATACATATAAGGGGGACAATCTAAACAAAAAAAGCGGCAAAGAAAACCTTTATTTGAAATTAATTCACGGGTCCACATAAAATCCCTCGCTTAGAAAGTACCTGTGGAACGCTGTTAAAATGACCACCTGTTGGTACTAAGATTGTTAGGGAAAGTATTGTTATGTGGTAGGAGCAAAAGATTCCTAAAATTCGCGATTGTGCTTCTTTTAAATGTTTTTTCTGTCTGCGGATTCACCCCTGACGAAGCAGGAAACTAACCTCGCGAGATTCGATTTTTTTTTGTGCGTTTACGCTCTTGAAACGTAGCCTCCTCGGTGGGAATAAGACCACGGTTTCGGTTCGTAGCAATTCGAGATGGCCGAGTCCCCACCCTTCCCCGCGTACTTGGAACTTTAGGTCAAGGCCTCCTACTTGGATATGGATTGGTCAAGGTCAAGACCTCCTACTTGGATACTTCAACTTTATAGCTAGAGCATCGGTATTTTCTTTTCAAACATTATTTTTACGATCACCTTACTTTAGATATTTTCCCTCAATGCACCACTTATAATCTCAATTCAACGCGCTTTACTTCACGCCAGAATCTGCTAATTCCATGTATACACACTAACTACGGCAAACATACGATTGAATTCTCCGCCATTTCACTTTGGAATTCACTAACCCCTGATATAAAATCTTCCAATTCACTTCACGTTTTTAAATCTACACTAAAAACTTTCTTGTTAGGCCCTTCTCTTTAATTGAATTGTAGCTGTAGTATCATGTATTTTTGTTGATGTTGCATTCATATCCCCATTTTTGAATAGATTGGAGTTGTATTCATTGTTATTTAGTGTTCCTGCT
The DNA here is from genome assembly GCF_048455015.1 of Haemaphysalis longicornis. NCBI lineage: Eukaryota > Metazoa > Arthropoda > Arachnida > Ixodida > Ixodidae > Haemaphysalis > Haemaphysalis longicornis. Next base: position 108,164,693 of record NW_027526203.1, read on the forward strand.
TCTTAGTGTTATATTTCTTTTCTCTTTGGTTTTTGTATTCATCGTTCTCTGTTTTATGCTGAGGGTTAATTTGCTGACATTGTATTCTAGTGTTGCTTGATGTTTATTCATTTTTTTTAAATTTTACAATCATCATGGGAGGTCCCGCCTGCGGTTCTTACCTTGGGACCTCCCAGTGCCTCCGTACCCATTCACTATTCATGTTCACGCTCGGTCAATAAAATTCGATTCAATTCAATTCAACTCACGAGTATCATTGGTCCTAACATCCGCAAAGGATACGTTCCTGGGTGTATTCTGTTTTTATAGCTTCACTGTGCTATAATAGTTTCCCAATCTCGATTAATATTAGAAGGCGTCAGGAAACGCCATGTTTTAAGCTGAAAATATTAAGCGTATACCTAATAGCTCGTTGTACTGCTAAAGATTGGACTAGCGAAAAATATGCGGTTTATGAAGTACACAGTATTGTTCGCTAAACAGCATTTCACAGCCCCCGTGACGCTTGCACAAATGAAATGCACAATCTGGGTTCGTTGGGGAGAAACCAAACTTCAAATGGCAGGTGGTTTTTCTGATACATTAAGACAGCCGCCACTAATTAAAGAAAAAGCCCCATGTAGTTAGCCAGAATAAGTGTGAAATGAAAATTCATTCAAGGAACAAATTCTGACAACTTCGCTTGGAAGCTACCCTCTCACAACACTTGATGGATGGGAAGCGCGATTCCCAAATGCGAGAATAAAAACCAATTTTTTTTATACAAATGGGATGTTGAGCCTTTTCGGGCACACACTTAGAGACGTTGTTAGTATTGTTCATTCAAGTGCGCTTCGGTGAAGCGGACAAGCGGCCATCTTTGAGAACATTGAGAGAATAGACACCCACTGGCTTGAAAAACTTACCAGTACTGTATACGTTGTTCCCACGATGCCAATCACCATGTTCCACACCATAAAAGGGGCACCTAACACTGCGATAGAAAATGAACAAAAACTCGAATTTCTTAGTGCAGACAGAAAGCAATATCCAGAAGAGCGCTCTTGAGGTCAAATTAAAAATCAAAAATAGTTTTTAATTGCGGATGCTCGACCCAAAGAAACTCCTTCGAACCCACTTGGAAATCTCTCTAGTTTACCGGGCACCCATTTTGACAAACCCAATTGTGCGGCAAAAACAACTTCAAAGGAATCATGCATGCTTTGACGGAATATCTGGCAACAGCCCAAGACTAACATCCTGACGATTTCATGCTTGGTGATGTTATCAAACGTACTTATGGCCGGTTACAAGACTTATATGAAGCGCTCGAGGACAGATGGGCAGCTGGAATGTGGTTTCCAAAATTTTCGCCTGTGCTAGAACTGTTCCTGCTACTATAGAGCGTCTGCTTCTCTTAGAAAAGATAGCAGCGAGAGTATAAGTACTGCTGAAAGTTATTGTTACCCTTTGTTGATTATATCCGAAGCAGGAAGCCAGAGCCTTGCACTAGGTAACAGAGCATTGTGCTACTGCGTTTATGTTCAGCTCTGGTAGAGCCAAGGAAATGCCCCTTCATTCTGCCTTACCTCGTGATATATTGTTAAAATAAGACATCGATAGAGTAAAATATGACGTACTGGTTGATAGTGCGAGGGCGCAGCAGTAGATTCCGAGTCCTCCGGATACCTCCTGCAGTACAGAAGTACGCGCAATTTAGGAAAAATATTTTTTAATTTCGGCCACCTCCGCAATTTAGAAGCGAAGACTCAGGAAACAGCGGTGCTGGTCGTCTGAAGTAGCTTTAGCTTGACTTTTCTTAGGTCTGCCCATCCTGAATGCGATTATAGCGCATCGGAGAGAGAGAGAGAGGAGGAGGAATAAACTATTTTTATATTAGTTCTGGAGTCATGGCACTAGGGGGGGGGGGGGCTCAGTCCATAAGTCCCTGGCGATGGCTACCTGGCGGGCCCTTTCAGCGAGCCGAAGCTGATCGCCGGAGTCCGGGCTGGCTAGCATGTCTTCCCACTGCTAATGGTTGGGGAAGGGGATGGAGGATGGTGTGTGGCGGAGGATATTTCTTACGTAGGCAGGTACGGACTAACGTACGTACGAATTGCACTTTAAAGCCAGGCATACGAAGCATTCATCGGCCAAAAAATCTTTTCTGCGTTGCTTACGCGTGGCAAACGCCGACATTGTAATGAAAATAACAAAATATTCTTCGCGTGCGTACGACTGGGAAGATCACGTAGTTCTACGAACTCCCATTGAACACCCGCGGGTAGTATCTAGCAATTCACAAGTGGCTATAAGCTCAAACAAAAAGGAATAAGTGTTTGGATATATGTGGGCCCACTTCTTGAAACTTTTTGTAAAGTATTTATATATTTATTTATTGGAAAGGGAAAGGTGTCTTTACTATGTTTACAAACATGTTGAATGTAGTGACTTTTCCATAAAGTTTCCTTAAAGTATTCAAAAGGGACTTACACTTAGGAGGAAATATATTACGCACGCGGTGACTCCGACTCCATTGCTGTACCGCATGCGAAGATACTGGAAGAAAGGTTCGAGAAACAAAGTTATAATGCTGACACTTGTAAAGTTTAGAGAAACTTGTCAATGTTGTTCAGACATTCCTGCAGCATTGAATTGCTATCTTGGGGATTAGTTTATTCGGTGATGATCGCTGACGTTAAAAGAACGGAACCATGCATTTTGTCCTATTTTCTTAGAAAAGAATTGTCGCTTCCTCCGTTACATTTTTAGATGCGACGCATCTCATTCGCTCGCCTTGTCCCTGCATCCATCCGGCGTTGTTGTCGGCGTTGTCGGCGTCCACCCCTCCCCCATTCTCCTCGCCGCGCCAGCTGCGCTCTCCGCCGCTCACCCCCTCTCCTCTCCGATAGCGAACACTCTCTCGCGAGAAGCATTGGCTTGGATTGGCTTGGATTGGATTGGATTGGAATGGAATGGAACTCTGCGATGCTTCGCATCACCTCAGGGTTCCCCTCGGGAAGATGGTGTATTTTTTTTATTAAATAAAGAGGCCACCATTGCTTTAAACATACGTATATTTACGCTCCTGTGCTGAATGCTGTTAAAAGTATTTTCTTGTTGGGAGACATTTGCAGCCCAACGTTCAGGACCTGAAGTCGTTATCATTATTGTAACAATAATAAGGCCAGAGTAAATGTAGACCGAAAACCCCCTTTTTTGCATCGCGCTTTTGTGAAGGTCGACAAGAATGATCTTGAAGCGTCTGACTTTTCCGGCTTTTAATTTAGAGAAGCAGCCGCCGAGCACCGGTGACTTTGGCTGCCATAAAAGGAACAGCACAAACATGTCGCCAAGTGCATGTGAATGAGAAAAGACGAATGTGCCTCGGTTTTCAGAAATTGATTTTCAGCCAGTATCTTGAAATCCATATGCTGCTTTGTGGAGGCAAGGATGCCTTACGCAAAGCGCGTATTCTTTTGCCTACGTTACTCTTCAGTCAGTGGAACTTTCCGTGCACAAGGGAGCAGTTGTCGAGCAGAGTGCGTTACGTTATAAAAATAACTAGGATTGAAACTGCAGTGTTGTTTATGCTGTTTCCACTCGGTTACGGCGAACACTTGAAAGGTGAAGTTATATCATGTTTTGGAACTAAAAGGAAACTACGATATACAGTGTCTTGCTAAACCTTGCTTTTAAGTGCGAATGCACTTTATAAGCGACCCCAAACCATCCACCGCCGGCGGCGGCGGCGGCGGCGGCGGCGTCCGCAGTGCTCCTCTATATTTAAAAAAGAAACAGAATCCGGCGCCAGGTTTCGATCCGAGGACTTTGCGGCCGCAGCGCGACGCTCTACCGACCAAGCCACGGACGCGACGCTGATATCAGTGTTAGTGACGCGCCTTATATCTTTAACGCATTCAAACTACGTCGACAGCCGCGTGCGTTGGCGACTCAGCGGCGTTATAGCGGCTTGATAACTGCGTGGTGTACACGTGATACTACAAACCCGATGGAAGAGATGGAAGAGAAGGCGGCGAGGCGGTGGGCTGCGGGGGCCGAGCGCAAGCGCCGCAAGCGGGCCGACAACCGTGCATTCGCACTTTCACATTCTCCCCCTCGGGGAAATGCGGGGGAATTTTTTCTCAGGCTGGTGGTACAAGCGGACGCCGACTTCGATCTATCCGACTCCGATATTTTGCTTCTTTTTTTAAACAGCCGCGATGCTGGTCTCAGCTTTGGCTACCAGGGGTTGGCATCAACGCCGGAATAAGCTGCTCTGCGAAGTTTGGTGCCCTTGTGTCCTAATCAAGGGACCGGTTGCGCCATGTATACGAAAACACACACATCGGTAGACTGTGTGTGTTTCCGTCATTATGGCGTTTCGCGATGTTTATTTGCGTCCAAATTTCGCCTTTTTTCTCGCACTGTAGGTGTATATTTTTTGCGGGCATCGAAAAACTGCACAAAATGCAACAGACATGACAACGTGGACCTCTTTTTGTTCTTCAAAAACAATGTAGCCCTCACTGTAATTGGCTGAGAAGACGTAATGGATTATAAACGGTTGCCGCGAACGTATACGTCCCCCACTGGTCACTTCTGCCTGCGTAAACGTCGCGGGCTTTTATGTAACAGCGTGCAAATGACGGCTGCCATCGCTCCAAAGTAGGGCAAAAAATTTCACGGACCTTGGGCACCGTGAAATCTCGCAAATTTGCAGAAGATTCAGCTTCGCACTGGACGCGTTTTAAAACTACATTCTAGGGAAAGGAATCATAGTTTTCCAAGTCAGGGCGAAAAGAGCATTAAAATAATGTCCCGTATCTTGTTTACACAAGCTATTTTAAAGTAGTAGTTTGGTTTAAAGTAACAGGCAACACAAGCAGGCAGTGCGTGCCTCCCTGTTACAAAGAAACCAACACATTGCATTTGTCCACACTCCTGCTAGTAACCTGGTGGATCACTTCACCAAAAACAACAGATAAATAACAAGCAAAACTATCGGTTTTACTTATTAGCGCGCTGGTACAGTTAGAGCTTGATCAGTGAGTGATTGGGTGGCATCAGTATGCTCTGCCATAATAAAGCGTAGTGCTTCACTGTCCTTGCCGCATCCATACAACGAGCAGTCACGGCCACCTTTTTAAGGCGAAGCTTTTTATGCCTCTGCGATAGCGTCGTTCGTCCTAGTAGAACGCAATGCAGGAAAGCCAAATTTTTCAGAATGGGTTTGAGAAAACGATCATAATGATAAGCGAAGGCGCATGAAGCGCCTCAAGAAAAAAATGAACTACCCCTCTGTCGAAACGACGACGACAGGGCAAGACGAACCTTTCCGAAACCAAGCCAATCAACCAACCCAAAAGTGAGCGTACCCTATTTTTCATTAGGATTAGTATGGTGGTAACGCGATTCCTAACTTATGTGTATGGCAAGGTGGTGGGATGGGGGTCCATTCGCAACTGGGTCGGTTCCGTTAGAGTTGGACTTGGTTTTGGGAAGCTTCGCGTTCCTCCATAGTCGTTTCGGCCGCGGGGTAGTTGATTTGTTTGAACGAAGAGACATTGTTGTGTTACGTTCATCAGTTAGCCATGACGGAGCGGCGCAATATGGGTGTACGCCATGCCGATGTAAATGCCCGGACGGTACTTGAACACTTAACTGAATTTATGGTGCATATGAGAGAGCTATACAGTATTCACAGCCATCCGCCTTACTGGGTGACCTTATTAAATGATCTCGCTTCTATGAAAAGACAATCATCAGCCGGGACAATCATCAGCCGGGTATCGGCTGATACCCGGCTTGTTTGTGCACATTTAAGCAAGCAATAAAAAAAGCCGGAGCGGCGCAATAGCACAGACGTCGGCTTCGTAACGTGAGGTACCGAGGTTCGATTCTGGCCCCGGGAAGCGTTTTCATTTTTCTTCACTTCACCCACGATCATCGTCACCGTCAGTGAAAGTTGGCTATCCTGCAGTGTGTTTTTGGTGGACCACAGATGAAAGAAGTGAGAGGCTGAAAGCTTCGCTTTAGAAATGCTTCGACGGGGTGGAATCGAACCTGGATCCCTCGCGTTATGAAACCGACGTCTGTCCAACTGCGCCATTACGACACGGTTGAAGCGGTTTAGATTTTGGACTTTGTCTGTGGCTCAGGTTGCCTCGGAGAAATTTGCTGCGCATGCTATCCATTTTCTCTTAAGAGGGGGCTTTGATTCTTTCTGTGGTCGTGCCATGAACTTGCTCTAACATAGCTGCAGACGATAGCGTGGTAGACGTGACGGCCGGGAAATTGATAACGCAACAAACATCTTGCAATTAACATTGAACCAGGGAGCTCAACTATGTTACTGGAAGCGATTCAAAGGAATAAATAGATTCAGAAAAAAGATTTTGTGGTGTTCGTTAGCTTAACACTCGCTATTTCCTTGCATTCGATCAACTTTATCAGCTTGTGGTGTTGACGCTAATGTTAACCTTCAGAAATGTCTTTATTTTGCCAGGCTCAGCTGCTGTATTAATATTTAGAGAGCAACTGTTTCTGTATTTCTATGCGTGATTTCTGATATATTAGTAGTGAACTTTGCAAGCCAACCGGAACAGTACGCTACATGTCGTCACAGCTATACGAATACACATCACTAGTTGCTTGCGTTTGGCCTACAAAAAAAAAATATGGCGAGTTCACGGAGAATTGACAAAGTCGCGAAGGGTCCCAGATTTGTACTTTTCAGCTGAAGCGACTTTCCGGGCCCGATGAAGGGCCAGTGGAGTGCTCGGCGCTAACGGGAAGCGCGAGAACCAACGCAATATTGGACACCATGCTACTGCCGTTGCAATTTAAGCACCAGGATGTTGCCAGGCCAACTATGTTATCCCACCAACCCACCTCGAGCATTCAAGCAATATGCGTAAAACACAATACCATCGTCATAGGCATGCGAAACCCAAAACACATTCGGCACTTCAGATGTATGCTTGCTTTTATTTCTCATTCAGGTGAATACTTTTATGTTACTGATATCAAATTTTCGATAACAGAGACTCAGAAGCGACTCCTCGCTGCTTTGGAAACCTCCTTTTTCTAGCACGGGATAAGTGTGATTTTAGAATCTGATGTCTCCCTTCAAAAGTCTCCTCCAGCATAAAGGATTCCTCATTCGAGGACTGAAACAGTCTTCCCAAGGATAAAGGATTCCTGATTTGAAGTGTGCAAACCCCGCGAACCGCGAAACAAGGAGTGATCTAGAATTTGGCTTTGCCCTTTCATGGCGGTATTGAAGACAGATGATCACGTAAGGATTACCTCCGCTGGTGCATTTTTAGTGGCGGTTTGCAGCTGAATGCTCTCAGAGGAATTGTCGCCCTAAAGTGCCGGTGTGTCATTCGTTAGCTGCCAGCGACACGTCTGCCTTTGCTAACAAGCCGTCTTCAGCAAACCTCCTGCACTATTGGCCTTGCCTTCATGACGTTTTTTTCTCTTCTGGATGCGAATTTTCCGCTGTAATGATTATACATTACGGGGACACGCGTTATCTCTTTTGATATGCAGTGAATACGAAAACACATGTGTCTACAGGTAAACCTGGATGTCAGGAACCTCTATCTAACGAATTCCTCGATTTAACGAAGTTTTTCTGTGTCCCATTACCAGCTCCATTGAAACCCGCGTGTTCGCGACCTCTATGTAACGAAGGCATTGCAACGCTTAGCCTTGATGTAACGAATTCGCTACGCTGATGAGCCATTGTTTTTTGCGTTTCTTCTAAACAAATAGGCTAGATGAATGCACTAATTTAGCGAACTTCGCCCTCAGCGCAAACTATCCCGCGTTTCCAGTGTGAGCGCTGTCTCCGTTAGGCGTGCCTGTCGGCGTGTGCAGTCTCGCGTCGTCGCTGCTTTCTGTGGAGCCGGTTAGTCCGTGATGAATGCTGCCAGAAAACCAAGAGGTTTGCCTTTTTGAAGACCAGCTTGCAGTTTTAAATGCTGTCTTGAGTGGTTATAAAAAGCAACAGTATCCAAGTCAGCACCCGCTCAACAATTTTGAGGGCGGTAAAAAGCTTCAAGTTCGGGAAAAGGCGCCTTTTTAGCATAACAATTCGGTCCCTGAAACAGGTTAAGGCACCGAAAAGTGTGAAAACGCAAAAGTGATACTTATGTTACGTTTGTGTATACGGTGGTAATTGACTTTGTTTCTTTGGAGTGCCGTGTAGTGACTAAGTTCGTGAGAAAGCAGCAGGAACAAATCACGCAGTTTTTTCAGTCTGAAAGAAATCCTCTCAGAATGAGTTCACTATCACTGATGTCTAACAGTTTGATTTCGTTTCTTCGTCATTCAGGCGGACCCTAACTCGAAACCTGCATGCAACGAAAATCTGCGTTCAACGAAAAATTGCGCATTTTTGTCGACTTCATTATATCCATGTTTGAATGTGCTTGCCAAAGGTGTGCTCTCACTATCATAATCATTCTCTCCCTTTTTGCGAGTCCCATCATTTTAATTATCGCCGTTTCTCCTTTGCGCTGGTATTGTGAGTACGGGCACATATTTAATATCAGGCGTTGTCAATACACATTGCGGTTGGGTGCTACTGTACCGCTTGTAACACTTCGGTACAGTTACAGCAGCTACTGAAGAACATACCCTAGTCTACAAACTTAGGCCTAAGGTTATATTTTGAGATTTTGCGACGTCAACTGGTACTCTTAGCTTCAATAAAAATAAGTGAAATATATACATTTAATTTGTTGTGGCCGCAGAAGTTGCACGTATACCCGTAATGTTAGGTCTAAGTTAAAGTGTTCAAGATTAACGTTGGGTGACCGAACGTTGTCCCTATAGAGGCATGCCAAACAACATCATACTCATCATGCGCGGAGCTGCGGTTACAAGTTTAAAACATTGCAGAAAAATTCATAGCGCATGCGGACACGGACAAGAAAGGAGAGACACCACGGAGGGCCTGGAGAGGCAGCACGCACAACCGCTCCGGGGTGTCACACGTTCCTTGTCCGTGTCCGCATACGCTATGAATTTTTCCGCAATGCAACACCAACTCGTCCTTTGTCCCTTAAGGCCTGTTCACACTTGCGACGGAAGCGAGCGAAAGCGACGAAAATTTCTGTCGCTTTCGTCGCCTGGCATCGCTTTCGTAGCGCGACGAGAGCGATCGGTCTCGACCAGTTTTTTTCGCATCCGTCGCGCCGTCACTTTTGAAGAGGAAGCAGGAGGCGAGACTTTCTGAAGTCATATCCAGCCAAAGCACCCGGATGCTGTGTCTCCACAAGCGGCGAAGCTACCGTGAAGTCTCACTCCGAGCGCGAGACAATAACAAGAAAAGCAAAAAATAGTCGCCCGTCGCTCGATGTCGCGTGCAAGTGTGAACAGCAAGGGTGGCGATCGCATTCGCCTTCGTCGCTTTTTCGCGTCACTTCGTCGCAAGTGTCAACTGGGCCTTGACTCTTGAAGAACGAATTTCTACGTATCAAGCGTCGACGTAAGCAGAAATGCGAGAATCTGCTGCTCTGTGGGAAGGCAACACTCTGTTGGACTTAGGAGCACGTCAGCGAATTTCGCTCTCTGGCCCTACAAGTACTTGGGCTCCAAATAATAGATTGATTGATAAATTGATTGATTGACAACATTTATTTATTTATTTATTTATTTATTTATTTATTATTTATTTATTTAAGTTTGACTGTCTGAAGTGGCTCTGATGTGTAGGTGCACGGGCGAATGCCCTTCGGCGGGCACGTGACACTGCAGGTGTGCCTTGTTCCAATTAAACAGGACTCCTACAGTTGAGTCAGTTGAGATGCGTACACGAAAGCGTCAACGCCCTTTTCCTTCTCTGCGACTTCGCCTGCCACCTTTGTTAGGTCTATGGTTACTCGTAACAGGTCACAGGTAACGTTAAGCTTAATGACGTGCCAAGTAACGCCAATCTCATCGTCCGTCATGCGGGCGGATACCTTCTTATTTGGCGTTAGACCTCAAAAAGTAACAAGAAACTTAAGGTCAGGCCGGTGCATAGTAGCGTTCACCCTCCCGCTGTGCTGCCAGCAGATCAGCGAACTGCTTGCCAAGGCTTCAGTTACATAATGGTGTGATGTTGGGCTAGTTGCTCGAGCATATTCAAGGGGTGAATAGCGCATCAAAATACGACGTACAGGAAGGACGTACACGGAGAGCACCGACAGAGCGCTCTGTCGGCATGCGTGCTCCCTCTCCTGACTATTTGGCTCCGCTATTCGCCCCTTAAATTCATTTATATCCTAGAAAACCAAGGAGAAAGTGCAAACGTGCTTTCGCCTAAAAAATTGAACACGAAAGCACTCCTTTGGGCCAGCGGCCGTAGAAGACTCAACACCAGTTGAACAAAAGTACTCACTTCGAAGACTGACGTGAGATGGAGGTTGTACAGCACCGGCACAAATGTGTGTGCCACGATGGGCGTGACCACAGCGATGGACACGAGACACCAAATCGCGTGCATTCCGTAGGCATAGTAGTGGGCGGGAAAGCTGACCAGCGACGTAGATGTAAGCGCCGAAGCGAACAAGGACACTGACAAGGGAATCGCGTACAGTCGTCGGCTGCCCAGGAACGCCTCTTCCTGCTCCACGTCCCGAGCACCATCCGAAGGCACAGGGGCAACCCCGTGTCTGTTGCGTCTCCGGGAAAATGAGATGTAGAGACCAGCGGCTATTCCTAGCGCGCTGAGGAGGCCCAACACGATGTAGTCTGAAACGTGCAGCGGAGGGGCCGCCATTCTGCTCACGATGCCACCTTGTCAGCGTTCCTGCGAAAAGACGGACCTAAGTGTACGTGGACCCAAAGGAATGGACTGGTAGTCAAGTTGTTTTTGCTTCGAGACAACGACACAACAAGTTATCTCGAGCTGCTATGACCCCGCTGTTAATCGGGCACGTGTATGCGAGCCGTATCACGCAAGCCACAACCACTTGTGTGCATCACAGTCGAGATAAAAGTACTCAGCTAGCAGAAAGCGCCACACAATGTTCAACACTACTTCTGGAAAGCTTAGCTCAGCAAAACATAAGGTGCACAAGTCTCCCAGAAATCGGTGCTCTTTTCAGTTAGTGTGGAGTGGGATATTTATCTAAAGTACCTGTACGTTCATAGCTGCACGACAACGCAACTCCTTCAGATGGCAGAGAAGACAAGACACGCTGTTTGTGTGCTTCATTAATGCTGTAATTTCTGGAGTTAACCGTGCAGCCTGCGTGCGGTGCATAGCTTTCCCTGGGATGATTGCCTTGACATGTCGCTATGAAAATGAGAAAAGGCCGTTGCAGTGTTTGGTTTCTGATCTCATTTGCCCTTACTTATTGTTGTGTAATGTGTCGCAGGCTCATCAGTGATCTTCCAGTATAACAGAAGCTATTTCATGAATTGATTTATGATCCTATTTGCTATAGTGAACCGAACGGTGTGTTGTGTGGTGCTAGCTCAGGGTTGATTGCTTTTATATGTAGCTATGATAACCAGAAAAGACTGTCACAGTGCATGGTTTCTAATATTATTTGTTGCAACTGTGGTGCAGGAATGAAGCCGAATAAGTGCAGTTCTGACAGGGTACTGCGTGACAGATGTATCTATAAAACGAAATCGTACGTCTCGAGTCGGAGAAGACCCTCACTGTTCCAAGCTGTTTTCTGGAAGCAAGGCCGCGTTTGCACTGTACGAGAACTTTCGCTGCATGGGCAGGATTACTATTCCAATGTGTAGCATGAGGTGTGGGCAAGCCGCGTCGACGGATTTCACAAATTCACTTCAAGCTAAATAAATTCTGCGGCGTGTGGCGCAAGGACTCCTTGTGCGGCACTATTTAAATGGTGATAAAGGCAAGTTTCACCTACAGGAAAAGTCGCTAGTTCGAGTGTATTTTCCTGCAAGTTTTTTGCAATGTTTGGACACTTATGCACGTAAGATAATACCCACTGTGGTATGGCATGAAGAAACAAAGTTGCGAAATAAATGGCTACATGAAAGCATGGAAGTGAACATTTTGTGCACGTGGGGGGCGATGAGCCAAATTGTCTTCTGATCTCTAGAGCGTTCAGAACAAACAAATCTGCTTCAGTGTCTCATTCTTAATTTCGTTTTCTCTGCATAATCCAGCAGTGCGCCTGTTTAGCTGTCTGAGCCAAATGTGACTTCTGATACAGCAGTGAGGACAAGAAAAGTAGCTTCAGTGTTTTCTTTCTAATTTGATTCTGTTCAGCTTCTATCTGATTATGCACTATCTTACGCAGAAATTATGATAAATAGGTTTTATCTGATGTCCAGTCCACTGGATAAAATGAACATGCATGACGCTAAAAAAACAGTCCCCAAAGCTTTGGACAGGGAAACTTGATGTTGGTGTCAATCCATCCTCCCAGGCATGGGAATAATTTCGTGTAGTGCATCTTTGGCAAGATAATGAATTTTTTCCTGAACATATGACCGGATCCTGGCTCTCCGTGAGACGAAAAAGACGATAAAAATTGACCAGTTTCAGCGCAGCGATGTGTAACATGAACCAGACGCCTCAGTGGGTGAATATACATGCGTGTTTCTATGCACCCAGTCAATTGACATGCCATACCTGTGCAGATAATTTTGTATTGTGCAGATTACTAAGTAGGCCTTCAAACACACTTCATTGCCTGTTTTATAAATGGGAATCAGTTGACGTGGTGTGATTGTGATTTACGCTCCTAACGTATGGGTAGACAGTGTACGTGTTAAGTTGTGAACAGCGCTGCTGCAATGAGCAGCTTTGTGTTCAATTTGGCATCCACGATGCTGAACACTGCTGGAGCCGAGAGAGACTCTTGCAAATTGCTGCACTAGAAGCTACTTGTGACAACAGCGAGAGTCGGTGAAATGCTGACATGTTTCCTATCGTGAATGCGCTATTTCGAATTTACAGCACACACGCATGCAGATGACCATTGTAGCAGCAGCTTCTTACTTTGGAGCGGTACTTATATAAGTGGCATAAACGCAAGGCGAGCAGTGCCTTTATTGCTTCGATTAAGCCCACCTCTCATGCCAGAATTTGATCTTAGAACGGGGAGCAAGTGGGCCGGTTGGTGCATATTTAAAAATGTAAGAAACAGCGCAAAGGACAGCACGTAAAGTAGAAGACAAACACGTAGCGCTGACTAACAACCAGGTTTTATTGCTTGCAGGCGGCTTATATACACATCTACAAAGCAAGGGAAAGAGAAAAGGAAGTTGCAGATAGCAAGGGAAGAGGAAATTAGATGGAATGAAATGAACATAAGTTCTTGTCACATGGTCATCGATACGTAACGCCCAGTTATACATTTGAAAGATACGCGATTTCATTTTCATACAGAAGCACGGAAGGTTCACTTACACATTTATCGCCCCTCTGGACAAATGCAAACGATGATATGTGGGTCCACGGAGCAAGAATAAAATAGGAGGGGAAACTGAGCTTCCTGGGGCAGCCTGATAACATCACAAGCACTTCGCGAACGTCAAGTTTCCGGCATCTGACGGCAAGCGAAGGAAGTGCGCGGTCATCGCTACGGCTGGCGCGCGTTCTGTTCGCGCTCGCCCATTCCAACCCGGCCGCGACATCGCGTCGGCATTTCGCCGGGCCGCCGAGACATTCCGTGGCCGAAACGAGAGTGTGTGCGCTCTTCTGCGCTTCCGTTGGCTGAAGAGCCCACCTTGGCGATTAATTTTCTGTCAAATTTAAGCCGGCCGGTACGAGCGAATAAAAGGGGCATTTTCATTTAATGCGGAAGCAATCTTGCGCGAGCACCAAGCCCAAAATACAAACCTGTAAACGCAAAAAAAAATGTAAAACCTGTAAACGCACGGCCTTATCTCGCGTGCGATGCGCTCGAAGCGAGTTGAGTACACCGGCCAAGTTATGACGCGCGCGCGCGCTACGTCCGAGAAAAACGCGCGTTCCGTCCCAGCGCAGATCGAGCGCATAGCGATTCACGCCTTGTGGCGAATGCTGCAAATGCTGCAAACAACAGTATTGCTTTGAATACATTCAGTCAGGTGCCGCTGTGAAATTGTTCGCCGCCGCAGCTGCGGAGCTCTGTAGGTCGTGTTGCGAGTTGTAGCGACCGCTGTCTGCTGGTAGCGGGGCCGGTCGCCTTCGCTTCGTCGAGCCAGGACTAGGGGAGAGCCTAGAGCAAACTCAACGGGTTTATTTACATTTTTACAGTGAGTTGTCGAGATGAAGACAGAAAACAGCTCCTGGCGGGCCGCAGCACGCCCTTTTTGTTGACCCCCGATCCCTAGTTCCCTAGGTTAGGGATCCCCATACAAAACAATGCGGACCAATGGTGATGTGTACGTTCCTCTCTGTGAAGCACCGCCCTCGCGTAGGGACACGCCTTTCAGGTATGTCGGCAGATGCACAGCACACGCACACACACACACCCTTGCCACTCGTCAGGACCCGCGCGGCGCCGCGTATTCTTTTGGTGTCTGCCGCGCGCTGCGTTCCCAGGGAGCCTAACAGCACAGATTAACAAGGTTCGTGGAATCACTCCGGGAAGGGTTAATGGCTTGACCATTGCCACTGCCTTCTTCGCTGTGCTGCCGCCGCCACGGGGTCCCATTGTCCGGTCGTCGCCGTCTGGGCTTTCACGCGCACACGCGTTCAGTTGCTCAGGCCGGGGGAAGACCGGCGGCTCCTTAATCCCTTTTGGGGCAACAACACTCAACGCCGCTCAAAAGCCGCTGTCAATCAGTGGCCGCCGCGGGGTCGTGTCGGCCTCCTTTCGTTTCCGTCGACAACCGGTGGGGTGGTCAACCGGCGGGCGACTGACCCGCGCAAACATGGCGCCAGTGAGTCATAACAGCTCCTCCGCCGACGGAAGATCTCGGACGTCGTGTAGTATCAGCTGCTCTACGGGAGAGATCACAGTAGCAGCATTCTTCCAGCACCATTGAAACCACAAAGACCAACCTCCCCGAACCAGCAAGCGCCGGCAATGAGTTTTCGGCAACCAGGCTGCTCTTTCAAAGGTGCTACAATGCACCTACGCTTTTTTTTTACATATGGCAACCACACTAATACTCTTGCTCACAGCTAAAAACTTAGACTGAATTACTTAAAACACTACTCAAAATCACTACAGAAAAACATTCCTCAACTGAAAACAAAAGAAAGCAAAAGCGAAAAAGCTAAAAGGCTCTGCTTAATGTGCAAACATTGGCGTTGGCGGAACCCTTCTTATACTTCACCGTGAAGTTAAGCTCCTGAAGCGCAAGGCTCCAGCGTAGTAGTCGCGGATTCTTTCCCGATATTTGCGACAGCCACGTCAGTGTGCAGTGGTCAGTGAAGAAGACAAAAGAAGTTCCGTAAAGGTAGCAGGCCAATTTTTGGGTGGCGCACACAATGCAGGCACATTCTTTTTCTGACGCACTGTAGGCCTCCTCGCGAACTGTGAGAGTTTCCCGCTGGCGTACAACACTGGGTGCTCGTTCCCGTTCTCATCCTCCTGGCAGAGTATTACTCCTAAGCCTCTGTTTGTGGCATCGCACTGCACAATAAAGGGACGATCATAGTTCGGTGCATGCAGTACGGGTGAGCTAACAAGAGCCGCTTTGAGGCCTTGGAAGGCACACTCCATTTCTGGTAGCGGGAATTCGCTAACCGCCTCTACTTTCAACTCGTCAGGTCGCCTCCTGCCCTGCTCTACCACGCGCCCTAGGTACCGTACTTCGGCGCGAGCTAGCTGGCGGTTAGCCGGCTTCGCTGTCAGTCCAGCGTGTGTCAAACATCTAAGGACATCGCTAAGATGGTATAGGTGGTCTTCCCATGTATTGTAGTACATAGCAAGGTCGACTAAGTAGGGAACAGCGTATTCTTCAGCCCCCTGCAGGACTCGGTTCATCAGCCTTATCCCGCACTTCTCCAGGAAGCCCGCAGTCACAACGCTGCTGAACACTGAACCCTGGTAGCACTGTATCTCCTTAGGTAAGGCCACTCTAGAAAAAATAGACAGTAGTGCGTCGACTACTTCTACCGAGCTCTGCACCTTCATTGGGATCGCCTCTGGAAATTTGGCTGGTGGACAAACAGCGGTAAGCCAATACCGGTAGCCTGATTTTGTCGCTGGGAGTGGTCCCACAACGTCTATTACCAGCCGGCGAAAGGGCCCTGAAATGAGCGGAAGGAGCTCAAGTGGCGCCTTTCCCTTCTCGTGCGGTTTTCCCACTCTCTGACAGGTTTCACACGCTCTTACGTGGTTCTCAACCTCGGTGAAGCATCCTGGCCAATAAAACTCCGTTAGGAGCCTATCTTTGCTCTTCCGAGCTCCTAAATGCCCCAACCGACCAACTCCGTGACAGAGATCAACAATGTAATGCCGATACTTAGTCGGAACTACAATCTGGTCAAACGTGCGACCTTTTGCATCCTGGTAGTGGCGGTACAAGATGCCGTTTTTGACGGGAAAACTGACATTCTTCCTCGCCACCCCTTCCCTGACGGTGTTCCAAATCTCCTTAAGGCTGGGATCGCTTTTCTGCTGCTCGATAAGCTCGTCTCCTGTCGCTTTCCCCTGTACATTGCCTAGTGATTTGGATACAGGCAACACGAGCAGCCCCTCTTCCGATTCCCCTTCAGCTATATCAGCGCGAGTCTCCTCCTCTGACCCCTGTCTCTTTTTTTCAGTAGGCGACGGGATAGTAGACTCCGCTGTGCTGACTCCAGCTGGTGTTGCTGTACTTCCAGTGAAACTCGGTTCTTTCCGCTCTAGTTCGGCTGCTGGCGTGCGTGCTTTAGCTCTAGTCAAGGCTTGGACTGTTCCCTCCTGAAAACTTTTCCCTTGTTCTCTAAGCAGACGGTCGGTCTGATTCGAGAACAAGTAGGAGTACTGCGAGGGCAGCTTGTCTGACACCGCCGCTTCCGTCTCTACTTCTCCGAACGGCCCAGTGATGACTACTCGAGCTACCGGGAGACAAATGCTTCCCTCTTGCAAAACCGGTTTAATCCATGCGCACTTGCCGTTGTAATCTGCTTGTGCCACATAGTCCGGGGGCACCAGATCAATGGTTGCCCCACTGTCTCGTAAGACGCGGCATGGCTTCCCGTTCACTGTTAGGTTAAAGGAGCCATGAAGACAAAATACAAGTTGGGTTTATTAGAAAGACTGCTTAGTCCCGATAACAATGATACCAATATCATCGCAATCATCGAACAAATAACGGAGATATGAAAGAAAACGTGTGAAGCAGTCGCGACCCCCTAGCCAATTTCCCGCAACTTTTCTATGACGTCACGGAACCTTGTGTGTGCGATTGGCGGCCGCGTAACTGACCTGTCGCTACGACACATGACTGGACGTCTGTAATGGGGCCTCTAGTTCCATTTGACCGCATCACTTGAATGCTAACGTGCAGTTAACGCACTGAAAATTATGTTTTATTGTTGGCCCGTGTGACGTCATTCTTGCTCATAACACGTCACTGTGGCGCAAAATTTGAAAGTTTTTAAATACTTCTTGCTTTTTTTCGTTGAAAAAAACATCTTTTGGGGCTGTAATGGAGCTGAGTGAGATACTGAATCCTAGTTCTTTCAAATTAAACGAACTTGTATTTTCTCTTCATGGCTCCTTTAAGAAGGTAAGGACTAAGTAGCTCCTCACTAGTAGCAGAGTCACAAGTGTACGAAAGGGCTGGCCTGGGCCTACGACAGCCTATGGCAATGTGACCGACCTCCTTGCATTTTTAGCAGGTAGGTGGTTGCCGCGCGTCAAAAGGACTCTTTTTGGAAGAAGTCTCCGAAGCCTTTCCCTCCTGTTTGTTTTGCGATCCTTGACTACTTTCAGCGAAGTCCGCCTTTTTCTGTGCCGTCATACCTGCGCCAGCCCCCTGCTTTCCCGTCCAAGGTTTTCCTCTATCTCCCGCTTTTGCTGGAGGAACCTCGTCCCTTTCTCCCCGGCGTGACGCGTACTCATCAGCCAAGTCGGCAGCTGCCTGCACTGTTACTACTCCGGCCCTATCTTGGATCCAGAGCTTCATTGGCTCGGAAAGCTTAGAAAAGAACTGTTCGAGAGCTACTACTTCAAGAGCCTTTTCGAAGTTCGCAAAAGCGCTGGCTCCCTTCATCCATTCTACTAAGTTGACTTTCAACTCATAGGCAAACTCAGAATACGTGCTGCCCTGCTTCTTTGTCAGATTGCGAAACCGCTGCCGGAACGCATCTGACGAAAGTCGGAACCTCTTTAGAAGGCTATCCTTCACTTTGTCGTAATTGTCCGCATCCTCCACCGGAAGCCGCGCGATCACATCCGCTGCTTCACATGGCAGCAAACTTAACAAATTTCGAGCCCATGTGCTACGGCCAAGCTTCGCTTTTTCACAGGTTCTCTCGAAGTTCACAAGAAAGAGGCCCACATCTTGCCCTACTTTGAAGGGTTGCATTAGCTTAGATAAATCACAAAGATTTTGTCTTCCTGCTACCTCTACTTTTTGAACCTCAGCCATCTTCCTCACTTCCACTTCCAGGCGCAGCTGTTCTACTTCCAGTTCTTTTTGCTTTAGCCGGCACTCCTGTTGCTTTAGCTGGCACTCCTGTTGCTCCCGCTTTTGCTCGCGCTCCCGTTCCTGTTGCTTTTGAATCTCATTCCACGTTTCTGTAATATCTTCACTGGTGAGATTCAAGCCCTCGATAGCGGGAACAATTTCGTCCTTCTTCATCCCCGAATCTACTTCTGCTCCCAGCTCCTCCCCCAGAATCAGCAGCTGATTCTTCAACAAACGCTTCCAATCCATGACAGAGAACTAGTGTGGTGCGGCTCACTCTCTACCCAGAAGTTCCGGAAACAACTGCTTCTGTGGTAGTCTCTACCAGCGAAAAGATTGCACTTCTATCTTATCAGCCTGGCAACCAAAAAAACCAAAGCCAGCACTCACCAGTTCACAGCTGTCAGTCTCCGTGATCTCGGCGTGTTGATCATTCTCCGTCCTTCAGGCTCAGATCCAACCGCTTGCCATCCAGTTGTTGCGAGTTGTAGCGACCGCTGTCTGCTGGTAGCGGGGCCGGTCGCCTTCGCTTCGTCGAGCCAGGACTAGGGGAGAGCTTAGAGGAAACTCAACGGGTTTATTTATATTTTTACAGTGAGTTGTCGAGATGAAGACAGAAGACAGCTCCTGGCGGGCCGCAGCACGCCCTTTTTGTTGACCCCCGATCCCTAGTTCCCTAGGTTAGGGATCCCCATACAAAACAATGCGGACCAATGGTGATGTGTACGTTCCTCGCTGTGAAGCACCGCCCTCGGGTAGGGACACGCCTTTCAGGTATGTCGGCAGATGCACAGCACACGCACACACACACACCCTTGCCACTTGTCAGGAGCCTGTAGTAGAGGGGAAGAACGGAAGACGCGCGGGCGCCGCGTATCCTTTTGGTGTCTGCCGCGCGCTGCGTTCCCAGGGAGCCTAACAGCACAGATTAACAAGGTTCGTGGAATCACTCCGGGAAGGGTTAATGGCTTGACCATTGCCACTGCCTTCTTCGCTGTGCTGCCGCCGCCACTGGGTCCCATTGTCCGGTCGTCGCCGTCTGGGCTTTCACGCGCACACGCGTTCAGTTGCTCAGGCCGGGGGAAGACCAGCGGCTCCTTAATCCCTTTTGGGGCAACAACACTCGACGCCGCTCAAAAGCCGCTGTCAATCAGTGGCCGCCGCGGCGTCGTGTCGGCCTCCTTTCGTTTCCGTCGACAAGCGGTGGGGTGGTCGGCCGGCGGGCGACTGACCCGCGCAAACATGGCGCCAGTGAGTCATAACAGTCGGCGTAGTTATCATTGTGACGTTATCTGGTCGCTCGATCGCGCCGGCTGCAATGGGAGTTTCCTCTCCTATATATTCTTGCTCCGTGTGTGGGTCAGACGGGACGATGTACCAATCTACGACTCCAGGAGCATGCAAATTCACTAAAATCGAATGTCGGTGGTGGTCACCTAGCTGCGCACTGTCGCCAGTGTAAGTGCGAAACAAAATTTGATCAGTGTCGTATCATTCGACCATATGCAAACAAACGCACACGTGAAATTTTCGAAGCCTTTTGCATTATTCGGAGGGGCGATAAATGTGTAAGCAAACCTTCCGTGCTTCTGCATGAAAATGCAATCGCGTATCTTTCAAATGTATAACTGGGCCTTACGTATCGATGACCATGTGACAAGAACTTATGTACATTTCATGCCATCTGTAATTTCCTCCTCTCTTGCTATCTGTATTTTCCTTTTTTCTCTTTCCATTGCTTTGCAGATGTGTATGTAAGCCGCCTGCAAGCAATAAAACTTGGTTGTTAGTCAGCGCCGCGTGTTTGTCTTCTACTCTACGTCCTGCCCTTTGCGCTGTTTCTTACATTTTTAAAGAATTTGATTTCTTGCACAATATGCATGCTCATGTGTACCAAAGCTGGAAGGTGGCCTGTTTGATTTCACTGCTGGATGTTTTGACGTGTATTGCTGCAGCTGGCCGTACCAGTGAAATATAGCTGCTGAAATGTCACTACCGCTAAGCACAGCTTAAATACGAAGTATAAGGGAGACAATAGAATTGAACTTACAGTGGTAACAACCATGTGGAATTTTTATAATCATACCCGTGATACAAACTCGAAGCACATACCTAAGATTTTTGTCCGAAACAACAATTTAAAGACCCCACTGGCAAAAAAAGAAAAACAGGCAACGAGAACATGCCAGCTGAAATTAACACATTTACGAATTCCATCTTAGCGCAACCGAGAATAAAAATAGAAAACGGGGCATCTTAATTCACATCACGCAGCTATGCTACAACGCGTACGCATTGACGGTCAAAAAGCGCGAAAATTCATCTCCGTCTATTTGGTGAATTCATAACAATTTGGGCGAATACGCTTGCGCCCATGGCTTGACTTGGCACACATGACTCGACTTATGTTCTAACTGAATAAAGCGCGCAACGTCGCGACTTTTGCGGTTGTACAGATTCTGTCATAGGTAATTTGAACAAGGATTTGGGAATATCACAAGATATTTGCCTTACTGGCTTTATGACGGCCATTACCGGTTTACAGGAAACTTTTTCAATTAAGGACGACTCCTTTATACTCATAGCAATGCAGCCAGGGGTTTCCGGAAGATGAAATTCCTAAATAAACAAGGGTTATAGCCACGTGTCGCAGTCACTGGTGTAATAACAAAAGTGGGCAACAACGTACGCCACAGACTCAGGAGGGACAAAACGGTAGAACGAGCAGCACTGCCCGCTCAAGATCAAACGCCGGCACAGGAAGATGACGACCGCTTTGTATCAGACAGCGATTTGAAGCGCTCATTAAAGGCGCAAATATTCGAGATTCCAGTACCCCCAGCACCAGATGTTTCCCAGAAACGCCCAGCCTATGTGCCAAGCTGGTCGAGTCGGTAAGGATTCATGATTAGAAACAGCGCAAGAGACAGGACGAGGAAACTGACAAGGACGGGCGCTGTTCCTCGTCCTCTCTCTTGCGCTGTTTCTAACCAGCCTATACGCAGCAGACGAAACACCACAGCGAATATCATTACCGAGCATGCTAGAAACACTGTACACAATACGCGAACAAAGCTTTTCATAGAACACTTTGCGGTAGGACTTAACGGTTCGAAAATCCCTTTCAGAGAGCACGACTACGCCGATGGGTAGACGCGAACGGCGGAGGCGGCCATTTTGGTAGAAGTCCGTAAGCGCGGGAGAACACGCTCTGGGGGGCTATTCCAGAAGACCCCAGATTGAGCGGAATTCAGGAGAGACGACCTCTATATACCGACGCCCACGTAACATGATGATAATATTTCGAGACGGAGTTCACGCGCTTCAAAAATGCGATTTATGCTGTTTGCTGAATAATGTGGTGACGTAACCGGTCCAGGGCAGCGCGTTAAGGAAGCGCGGCCAGGGCGGGGCACACTTTGCAGTGCGTTCTCTCACTCCACTGTTACACTGGTGGCTGCTGGGGGAAAGCAAACCGAAATACTTTACATTCTCAGTGCTTTCTCTCGCTCCACAGTTGCACTGGGGGTGGCTCGTGGCAAGCAAATCCAACTACTTTACTTTATTGCGCTTTCATTTTATTAACCTGTATTTCACTAGAAAGATTATTTATTTTAGGCAGCCATATGAGCTTTTCGTTCAAAATTTGTCGTTCTAAGAAGCAGGTCCTGGGCATTTCTGCCGTCGGTGGCAAACAATGCAATCGCGTGACTAAAGTCAAGCGGCAAAAACAGAGAAAGAGGGTGATGGATACGCGCCACAATCAAAACAATTGCTGTTCGGTGTTACGTAATCAAAACGCTCCGTCAACTTTTCCATACAAAATTTCCTGCGAGCACTTAATCCTGCTTACGTGCTTCGAAGGCGAAGGCCTGGTGATACTTATTAACTTCTTTAGGGACACATTGTACTTGCGTCTTTTTTATCGCTTTGATTTCTCTGTCTTTGGCGCGAATTACTTTGACCGGCTTCCGTTTTGCTATGCCGTGTTTACGATAGCTTCTTCTCTTCCATTTCTGAGTGAACTACGTCAGCAAGTAGACTGGCACACACCACAGCCTCCCTAGACTCGTGGTTTTGTGCGGCTGGTGGGCACCTTTCTTCATGTGGAACCACGTTCAAGTGTCACGCACAAATCACAATTCACAGATTTGTGAATTTTGAAAACCGGGCCCATGAGCTTCTGAAAGCTTCCAATTTCGGGCAAATCGTCCAAGTGGGCTTGTGGTATAAAGAAAGGAATAGCAACCACCATAACTTTTCAAATGTGTTGGCTTTAGTACGATTTCGCCGTCACCCCTGTTGTTCGGCCACGACCGGTTTTACAGATAGCGACCTGCCCATGGCAGCCGGTGATAATGGGAGTCAGCGAATCAAAAAATTGCCGTGTAGCGAAGGCGCGCTCCATCAGGTGGGGCTAAGTTTAATCCCCAAACTCGCGATTCGCTCCGCCTGCAGTAGGGCCTGCTACTGCTCGCATAAAATGTAGCGGTCGTAGCAATCGATGCGGATTGTACCGATCACTGCCTATAATACCGGCCAGAAACGAGAACGCACGGTTAAATCTAGAACCGTTTCTTAGCCATGCAAACATCAACGTACACAGGTGAACCCACTGGTACCATATGCGGAAGCTCGACTAGCATCCTTTATTTTTAAGCATTTTCGTTCATTTAAACATGCGGAAACTTTGCCGGCTTTCGCTTTACTGACGTAAAGCGAAAGGAGCTTTCTTTTGACGTAAAGTTCATGTAAGAACGGGCAGAAGTTC
Organism: Haemaphysalis longicornis; assembly: GCF_048455015.1. NCBI lineage: Eukaryota > Metazoa > Arthropoda > Arachnida > Ixodida > Ixodidae > Haemaphysalis > Haemaphysalis longicornis. Next base: position 108,187,989 of record NW_027526203.1, read on the forward strand.
ACAGGGAATGCTCCAATTCGTATAAACACCCCAACAGGGCCATTTTGTGCGTTGAAGAGCCGCCATTTTTGCGGGAAACATGTTTTTCTAGCGAAGGACACCCATCGATGAAAAACTTTTCAGCGGCGGCGGCGTTTTCAGCATAACTGCATAACTGGAACACGACGATTGTACGAGATCATTCGGGGTGGCTTACAAACCCAACAAATGGCAAAGTTAGGTATGACAGCCGTCCCCGGTCGATTGCCGCGGTGAGAACCACAGTTGCTTCGTGATAGTTTTTAAAGCCACCGCGCGTGCACCGAAGCGATCGAAACCTGGTGTAAACAAGTCGCCTTTACCGTGCGCCTTTTGGGCTTGCTGCACGCAACAAATACCATCGCCTGCGATATGTTCACTGAAAGTACGATCCAAATATATTGCCAAATCTATAAGCATATTCTTTCGCGAACGCGTTTCATTTGGCTATACGTTCGTCGCCGAGCCTCCTGCCTAAGCCGGCTATAAACTGCAACCTCGGCGTCATAATCACTACCGCTCCCTTTTCAAGAATAACTATTCATGCTGCTGGTTCACTGACTCCGCAGAAGCTGAAAGCTAACCAAGACTGCCCGATAAATTTCTGACGCACGCGATTTTAGGGGCGAATCACCTTAATTAGGACCTCGCTTTGTCCTGGGCTTGGCGTTCGTGTACACAGTGTCGCGCATGCGCGAGGAGCATTAGATTGGAGTGGATTGGATTGGATCTGGATTGGATTGAAATGGATTGGATTGTATTAAATTCAATTCTATGAAATCTGTGGTTGGACGGAATCCCGTCCAACAAGGTTTGGACAAGGCTCCCGTGTGGAAGCCGAAACGTCTTTTATTTTACGAAAGATACTTTTTGGTCGGTGTTTTTATTCCCCGTTGTATCGTAAATTGACTTGTATCGGATTGTATTGGATTGTTATTGTTTTTGCGCACACACGCGTTGTCACTCATTTACATGCGCTAGTGGGCAATGCAAGGGTGATTTACGGTAAGAACGATCCCCAGTGCTTCGATCCCCAGAACGATCCCCAGTGCTTCGCCCACTCTTCATGATTCCCTTCGTGGAGATGCGTGCATTTTAGATGCGACTGCATCTCATTCACTCGCCTTGTCCCTCCATACGGCGTTGTTGTCCGTCCACACCCCTCCCCCTACACTATAAAAAAAATAGTTAGCGTCGCCCCGTTTTGATCCCACGACCCTGTGGGTGGAACGCGAGGTACATGGTGCTCTTACCACTGCGCCACAAAACCAAGACGGAATCAAATTCTACGAACGCGCCTTATATCCTTGACTCATTCAAACTACGCCAAGAAGCTACTGATACAACGCATGATGGGGCAATGATTAACACTTGCAATAAAAGAAAAGAAGCTCCCACACACAGCAACAATGATGGAGTAAAGGTCGTTGCGACAGCGAAGCCCCAAGCATACCACTTAGAGAGATTGACCAAGATTGGCCAATAAAACATGATAATAATCATAAAACATAATAATCATACGTGTTCCCGACACGTTTTACGCGATTTCAGAATCAATCAAACGGAAACACCAAGTAAACCCCACGATGCGTCGCATCTGCACAGGGTTCCCCTGGCGTGGAGGTGGGCGAATTTTTGTTATAACTTGTACTCGTGCTATACGTCGTAATTCAATAGGAACTGACGGCCCGCCGGGTGTTTATTCTGGTGTTTTCTTTTTCTTTCAATGCACTATATGAAGCAGTGCGCGGAAAGCACTTTTTCCTGTTCATTTTTTCTGTTCTATGCTATAAACAACAGGCGCCAAATATTTTTTTGTTTTATTCTTTCGAGTGTAAGTGCGCTATCAAACGCATGTAATGCCATGGAACGCGTTAGCAAGGGGTTAGCAGCTGTGGACAGCTTTTTTGAGGACTAAATCCGGGCGGGCATAGAGTTCCTTACTATATACACTAGAGAGGAATGTGGCGCTAGCGTTTATGCGGCTCATATCAAGGACGTCTGTGCCGTCATGGACCGTCATTACGTCATGCTCTCGCCTTAGTTTCGCCATTGGCTTGGATTGAAACGTTTTAGTTCAATATTCGAACACAGGGCCGAAAAAACGCAAAAAACTGGAGTGTTATTTTATGAGTGAAAAATAAAACAAGCTGTTTTAAACCGAAGGAAAAAGAGAGTGAAGCACATTTTTGCCGGAACGGTTGTGCCTATTATTCTGCAGGCCAAGCTGGTAGTTAACAACAATGTCAATATTTTGAGAGAAACTCATTATGGAATCGTACTTTATTAATTTGCTCAACTTCACAATCATGTCAAATAATAAGTTGTTCGAAGAGCTTGGAAATGTTTTTGAGCGCGCCTATGGAGACGTCGTCTTTGTGGTGAACCGGTGCAGCGACCGTCAGCTACAGTTTAGCAAAACTTGTTGCTGAGTGAGTTGGTCCATGCTTGAAGATAAAAGAAAATGCCGCCTTAAGCAGTCGGAGACACGGGGCGGGCACGAAGACAAGATAGGGCGGATACAGGCGCCCGTATCTGTCGTTCTTTTCTCCGTTTAAGTACGTTTGGTTTCCTTTTTTTTCGTCAGCTCAAGCTTTCGCGGCGGCATACTATTCGCTAAGTCATACGTACCTTCGACTCCGGCATGACCAACGTTAGGTGCGATCAAGCACTACCTGCTCTTTCAGCAAAACACGTAGTTTCCACGGCTCTATGCTACCACAGAACAGGAAGGATTTCGGCTGCCTCGTAGCTCGTAGGCGTGTTAATGCCTAGCGAAGAAAGCAAATCCCCAAACAGCTTAAGAATCTAATTGTCATGCCAAGCCCAAGCCAGAAGTGTGGTCTTCCCAAATACCCCCATGGTGACATGGATTCCCAAGTGCCCTTTCCTCTCTACTATACTTATTAAGAAACTCTATGCGGGTGGATGCGCCTTCGGTGGCCGCTGGCGGGGCGCGTGATTTCGCCAGCCTAGCCAAGTGACAATTTCGCGTTAAGAAAACTCTTATTTCAGCACACCATCTAGCCCGCAGCAGGCGGGCACTTGCTCCAGCGAAATCGTCAATGACTGAGCCCATGAAAGCCGACAGAAAGACCAAATAATGGCAGCAGGCCGAGAAAACACGAATACAGCGGAGAAATGGGGACTAAAAGCAGCGCCAGCCGGTGGAAAGAATTAAAAAAAAAAAAAACAAATTCGGCTGGCAGATTCGGCACGTGTGGGCATATCGCTATCTATACTATCGGTCGTGTGTTCGGCGAATCTCCCTGCAGTGGTGTTTTTATTGAGGGAAGTCCCCTCCCTCGCCTCCCTTCTTTCGCCCCCTTTCTGCTCTCGCTCACCCTCCTAGCGTCACGCTGCTACTTTTGGTCTCAACTCTCCCCTTCACAAGCTTTGCAAGCTCTGCTTCCTCCTAGACGACAACAACGCTGCACGAAACCCGTTGAAATGCGTAGAGGTCGTCCCTGGTAATAATAGATCATCATCATCATCATCATCATCATCATAATCATCATCATCATCCCCAGCCTGTCTACGCCCACTGCAGGGCAAAGGCCTCTCCCATTATTCTCCAATTACCTCCGTCCTGAGCCAACTGTGACCAATTTATCCCCGCAAACTTCTTGATCTCATCTGCCCATCTAACTTTCTGCCGTCCCCTGCAACGCTTGCCTTCTCTAGGGGTCCACTCTGTTACCCTTAATGACCAACGGTTATCTTGCCTTCGCATTACATGCCCTGCCCACGTCCATTTCTTCTTCTTAATTTCTACTAATATGTCTTTAACACCAGTTTGCTCCCTGACCCACTCCGCTCTCTTCTTGTCCCTTAATGTTACACCTATCATTTTCCGCTCCAATGCCCGCTGAGTCGTTCTCAATTTAAGTTGAACCCTCTTAGTGAGCCTCCAAGTTTCTGCCCCGTAGGTGAGTACCGGTAAGATGCAGCTGTCATACACTTTCTTCTTCAGCGACAATGGTAGGCTGCTATTCATTATCTGAGAATGTCTGCCATATGCACCCCACCCCATTCTGATCCTTCTAATTATCCCTGCCGCATGGTTGGGATCTGGGGTCACAACTTGGCCTAAGTAGATATATTCGCTTACCACTACCACTGCCTCGCCACCTATCTCAAACTGCTGTGCTGTCCCGAGGTTATTGATCATTACTTTAGTTTTCTGCATATTAATTTTCAGGCCCACGGTTCTACTCTGTTCGCCCAGTGCGGAAGTGCGGCCACTTTCTAGATAATAGATACGCGCCGTTAATTGTTTACTATCCTGCCAGCAACGTTTCCGCAACAATGGTGAGCACGGAGGAACATAAAGTTTATATCGTATATATTCGTGATAGTCTGAGAGGAAACGCCTCACGCGAAACTGTCTGCCGCACTGACGATAAATGAAACGCAGGGTCATGCAACGCCTCGTTGGAAAAAGTTTTGCGAGTAGACGATAACTGAGGCGCACGGTGCGGCTGCAGACGGATAGATGCTAGGCGGAACCTGCGAAAGCCATGTCCGGCGAACCAGCTAAAAAAGGCGAAGAACACGCCTGAAGGGAACTTATGGCGTACAGGCCGTCACACTGTCGACTGGTGGCGGTCGCTGGGGCAGTTGATACCAACGCCAACGCTTTCGTGGAAGGTGCCCGTCACGTAAAACTGCAGCGCATACAACACTTGCTCCCCGGGTGTCATGGAGGGAAAGCCACCGTGAAGTCGACGCAAAGGGGTCAGTCGCCAGGTGACGGCACAGCCAATGCACAATACTTTTCCAGAGACAAAAACGAGCTCGACATTCCTCCTCCACTAAGGAAAAAGATCCGCCGGAATAGAAATATGCCTGCTTCGGCGACCGCGCACAATATACCACGCTTTAGCAGCCGCCATCACTAGCCTCACGATTTCAACACTGCCATGCAATATCAATTCCGACTTTTCTCCGAGTTCTTGTGTCAATCAAACACACCTAGCCCATTCATGGGCGTGGTGTAGCGACCGGAGCCCCACCCAACCATGGCGTCGAGTTCGCCCGTGAGGTTGCGTCACGGCCACAAAGCCACTTGCATTTTATGCTCCAGTAACAAAGCTTAGCAGCAAAGAATGAACAAACGAAGTCCTTGTTGACTGACGGTGTCAGTCAATGGTGCCTTGATCGCGGGGGTTTTCCGTCCGAACAAAGAGTTCGCTCTAGTCTCAACGAGAGGAGCTGCCAAGGCGACAAGATTTTCGCATGACAGCTGTATTCACACACAGTGAAAACACAATAGATGAAAGATGACACAATTTAGCGTCGAAAATGCCCAAGTGAATGTTCAAACACGCTCATGACATCTCAATTGGGGCGATGTCTGATACTACGCCCGCCGTTCGCACGTAAACAAAGTCGGCCAAAGTCGAGAAGTGCGCGTTCCCTTCGCTACAGTGAACTCCTTCGCTTACTTGGTTCGGGCTTGCCCTCATTGATTGAATGATTGATTGTATAGTTTTACGCGCCAACGCAACGCAGGCGATGAGGCGCGCCGCAGTGTAGGGCTCCGGATTAATTTTGACCACCTGGGGATCTTTAACGTGCGCCGAAATCTCGCACACACGGGCGTTTTTGCTTTTCGCCTCCACCAGAAAACCGGCCGCCGCGGCTGGGAAACGAACCCGGGCTGGCCCTGAGCTGCACTGGAGTCGCCCTCAAACCTCCTAACAAACCGTGACAACTGAGTTGAAGAAAAGAACACCGAGAAAATTGGTGCCGCCCCGCGCCGCTTTGAGAGGGTGGAGCTTGGAAAGAAGACTTGGGCCAGGGCGGAGTTTTAAACGAAATGACGTGGGTATGTACTTTACGCAACGGAGTGCATATTGAAGCTCGATTCTTAACAGAGCTGCACGCGGATGTTTGCACAAGCCGTGCTTTTTCAACGTGAGCGGCGTCAAGTGGGCGCGCTGATAATGCCAAGCGTGCTCCGCGCAATTGCGTAGCGTACGGTCGAGGTTTATCGGCTGCTGTACTATCACTACTTTGTTAACTCGAGCAGCTGGAAAGTTGGGAAAGACCTAGCTGGGGCCTTCTGGAAAAGTGCCCCTGATTTCTTTCGTAGGCGTTTTGCGGAGGCGGTCTGCCGCGATGTCACGTTCATACGGCGGCACCATTGGCTGGAAACGAGTCCTTTGACGAGGAAAAGCCGCCCTTTTCTTGACTTTTTGACCTTTTCTTTTCTTGACTTGAGCAGCTCACTCTTGGTCAGCGGCCACTTTCTAGAACTCAGTTGGCACTTTGGCAGCGTCACCTCCTGACCCAGGGACCACTTTACGGCGTGTGTCCATCTTCTCAGACTTCTAGAGGCATTTTTGTTTGAAACTAACATTTCTGGAGCCATTTTTGTTGGAAAATAAACATTTCCAAAGTAACAAAATTTGATCCTACATGTAATGCAAACTATAATTCTGCGAAAGTTTCCGAGTGCTCTTCAAGCACACGTACGTGGCTGGTACCGTCCAAAACTGTACAATTAAGGTGTTATTTATATTCTCCTCGAGGTTTATCTAAAATTAGAGAGACATTAGTTTCAAATAACATGCCGTTGACACACATACGCACGATGTGCAAATAGACGAATGTGAGGCCAGCCTATCACGTTGAAACGTTTGAAAGGTGGTTTCTTACCGCGGTATTCACAAACGAAACTACGTAGGAATGATTTTTTTAGCTACTTATTAGAGCGAAGCTGTATATGGTTAGTGTTCTGTGTCTTTTTCTGGGCCTTCATCAAGGACACAGTGCGCCCTCCCTTTGAGAAAAAAGGCTCTCTTAGGGCAGCCTTGAGTTCAGTGATTTGTCTTGACTGTAGATACTTTTGGGGGTCCGTATACATAATTAAAGCGGTTTTTGATTTCGAATGGGACGGCACCATTATCGAAACATTGGGACGTTCAATTTTCATCAGGAAGAAGCTTGGGACGTGGGCTCAGGCTCTTGCGCTGGCGTCGCTGAGAGACGATGAAGAGTGTCAGAGTTTCAGACATGTATGACAGGGATTCGTGCATTCTTTTTCTACTTGTGCAAACCCGCTTTCCGGCAAAGCCGACTTTTTGCAAAATTTCAATCCAAATTGGCTGTAACTGTTCTTTAACCAAAGCTTCCCAAGAACAATTCCTAAAATATTGGGCGATGAGACGACTACCTCATTACGGCGAGTTTTATTTACTCCTCAATTCGGTAGTTGACAGTGAAGTTGCCAAGTTTGTACATCTTCTGTCTGCTGTCAATACCTGGGCTTCTTTGCTAGGCAAACAGCCGCGTCTTTCTTTGCCAGGATTCAGCTCTAGTCTTTCCAAGTTCCGCAAAGTATTCACAAAAGCTGATTCACCACCATTACTACAGTGTAGAAAGCTGTGTAAATTTACAGAGATTTACATACAATGTCTGCTGCAGTAGAGACATTTTCTGGGACGGCGAGTGAACAGAAATCTCTTGACAGAAAAAACCCATTTTTTGTTTTTTTATTCGCCTTGACCAATAACAGGCGTAAAACCGCAAAAACAAAATCTGGCTCTTAATGCGCATAAAATACACCTAAATAAAGCTAATTTTGTGAAAGTTTTACAGGAATTTTTGATCCGTCAAAACAGCACCCGCCCGATGTCGTGGTGTTTCGGTGCTGGAATTTTGCAATGCGGCGTTTTGAAATGGCCTCCTTAGAGGCACCAGCCCAGCGATACATGCAGCGGCTGGATTTTTTCAATTTGTCATCTTCCAGATGTGAGTAATACATTTTAACTATGAAGTGTATGGGCTTGCGCCTTGCTCTTTTTATTCCTCTTTATTTTGCGCCTGCACACTTGTTTTCGCTGGTCAGATGGAAATAGATTGTTATGAAGCACTACATCGTCCCGTAGCGCAATGATACGTCGCCACGCGTTTATGTCGGAGGCAAAGGAGTATGTCCTTTACATCAGCTATGTATACGGAGGAAATAGTTTTTTGGGCCCCAAAATAAAGCCAGTTTTGTCAATAAGTAACCTCCCGGCAAAGAGGCAACCCACGTCAGCGAGCTTTAAGTTCGCGAGGGATAGGCAAGAGGGGCTTGATTGCTTATGAGGTTTCAATAACACTGAAACGCGGGCTAGTTGGTGACAAGCTGTAACTTGAGCACCCAAAAAACGAGGACTGAACGAAAGACACGAAGACCAGCGCAAACTAACAATTGAAATTTTATTTTCAGTTAAATTTCAAATTAAAATTTCAGTTAGTCTGCTCTGGTCTTCGTGTCTTTCGTTCAGTCCTGGTTTTTTGGGCGCTCAAGTTACAGTTATGAATTGTCACCAACTAGCCCGCGTTTCAGTGTTATTGCAATTTATTTCTGGTTTTTCGGGCTCCGTTTCCATGTACCCTCAGGAGGACGTGACAAACCCTGCTGCGCTCGTTCCCTTGATGGCGGTGTGCGAGTGAAGGCGCGCATTTATGGGTGAAACACCAGACACAAAACTTGCCCGGATAAAATTCGGTTTGCGGCTGGCTGGCTTCCGATGTCGGTTGGTCATTGCCGGAGGGTGTGCGCTATCCTCAGATCGGAGAGCTGGAGACAAAGCCGGTATCTCAAGGATTGTTTGCGTGTGGCCTGTTAATCGGAAGTTGGAGGGAGGACGAACTGGAAGTCTTACCGTGACTGGTGCGACTGTGCAGTTAACCTCACTGAGGTGATGTGGCGCCGGGTATGGACTTCGCTGCCGAAGAAGAAAAAAGCCTACGCGGAGCCAGGGGAGTGGCTAATTCTCGGTAACAGGCCCGTGGACGAAGAGCAGCAACGAGTACTGAGATCGGGCCCGAAGTTCTGCACTGAACCAACACTGCAGACACCGGAGAGGCTGGCGCTGGCACGGGACATCTCCAGGAATGTAAGTGAAGAGGAAAAAGAATTTTGTTCGAAGGACTGTGGGGAAGCGGTAGCCAGTGCTAAACGCCGATGTAGACAGCAGGCGAATATTGGCTCATTAGCTTGGTATTTGCATTCAAGGGAGTTGCGAATGGTAAAATCAGACAAAGAAGGTTATCTAGTTGTGATGCTGGATAGTATGTATTCTAAAAGGGCTCCGAACGTGGTGCGAAAATGCTTTAAAGAAATAACAGTAAGGCCTCAGGACGCAAAGAAACGTGCACTAGAATTCTTAGAAAAGTGAAATTTAGAGAATTTGGCTTCGTAAGTGAAAAAAAAGAAAACGGAAAAACACTCCAGGTGTTTCATGCGGCAAAAAAAACTCATAAACCCGAGGTTCCGTTCAGAGCTATCGTTTGGAAACACTGTTTATACTCTCGTCCTTCCTTCAAAAGATGCTCGCGACGTTGAACGGGAATGACCCATTTTTGGTGTCAAATTCGGAAGAAGTTGTGCAATATGTATCGGGCCTTAAGGAAAGCACACGGGCTTTATTATCGACAAACAAGACCTATACTATTCTTTGCCGGAGGATGGATTACCGCAGAGTGTGAGAGCGTGTATTAAGTGCAATGCACTTCTTAAGCGACCCTGAACCTGCGTCCACCGGCGATGTCCGCGCACGTGGAGATGGGCGCGCGCAGCCTGGCCGCTGACATGGCACATACCCACGTGGCCAAGGAATCTCCTCGTCTTCCTTGGCAACGGGGGGAGATGGGCGCGCGCTGCCTGGCCGCTGACATGGCACATACCCACGTGGGGGATTGGCCAAGAATCGGGCGTGAGAAGGGCTAATGCACCTGCTTAAAGGAGTACTGACACGAAATTTCAAAGCTGAGATCCGCTCTAGCAATCAAGTACAACGACAACACAAATAGGTGTCTGTAAATAAATGCATCTTTCTTTCTTTTTAGTTGTGTGTGTGTGTGTGATCTCTCTTTCGCGAACATTACCGAACCGCGCAAATTCAACTCGTGCATTCGCACTTTCACATTCTTCCCATCGGGGAAATGCGGGGAATTTTTTGAAGAAGACAATGATGAAGTCTACTTTCGTAACAAATGTGGAATATCGGTGAACGCATTTCTAGAGGTGCTTAGCCTGTATCTTGAGAGCACGTACGTGATTTTCCATAACAGGTGTACATTCAAAAACAAGGAGTATGCATCGGATCGAAAGTGGCCCCGGTGTTGTGTGCAGTGTTTTTGAGTAACGTGGACAGACTTGTGAAAGCAAAGTTAGAAGGAAGTGTGCTCAGAATCTTCACATATGTTGACGATTATTTCGTACCAGGCAATTACAAGGAAATAGAAACGTTCAGTGCACAGGTAGTTGACGTATTCACCTTAGAAGGGATAGGGCTAAACTTTACATATGAGATTCCAAAGAAAAAATGTTTACAATTCCTGGGTGTGCAGTTCACCTTTGAAGAACACCACATGTGCTGGCAGTATTCACCACGCACGGAGAAACCACTCTTCGAGTACCCGTCTGGTCACCCAAGAATAGTTAAGAATGGGATAGTAATGGGGTATATGAAATCCGCCCTCGACAAAACCTGCAAACACAAAGTGGAAGAAGCGTTTGGTGCGCAGAAACACCGCCTTGAAAAGGCGGGGTACCCAACGGCGATGTTGCTAACAGTTAGCGAAGGGCTACTAAAACGAGTAAAAATGGAGGGTGAGGAGAAGGAAAAAAGCGCCGAAAACAAGAACAACAGCATGTCAGTAATTCCTTACGTGCACGGTTAGTCTCACCGACTCAAAAAAGTCGCTGCCAGGTACAACGTGAATGTAGTGTTTTCTGCCAAAAACAAAGTTGGACGCGTTTTCCCGGCGGTTAACAGACTGTACTAAGAAAGGGCTAGCAGCAAGGCTACTAAATGCACTATGTGTCACACGTACAATTTTTGGAATGCAGAAAAAACGTTGTGTTCAAGATTACGTTCACATGTGGGAACCAGTACGTTGGTCAAACGAGTAGATGCGTAAATGTACGGCTCAGAGAACACATGTCCAGCCTTAAAGGTCGGCCATATACGCATCTGGCTGCGCACAGTGCGCAGTGCACAAACAAAATTACACCATCTTCCAGTGTGGAACCATGAGGAGGATGCGAAGCATCATAGGGGTTCCGTGTAGGTTCCATTGTGTTGCCGTTATGTTGTTTCATTTATCGGAGCACGAATGGGAACGTAGTGTGAACCCCCATGTAGAGTCAGAGAAAGGTAGAGAAATGTATACAGCGAAGAGACCGACACCGGCGTTACCTGATCGAATACCTGGTTCTCGTCTTTCTTTATTGCGTGCTCACGCTCGTACCCCGCTGCCCACCCTCTCCGTCCTCTTCTCCGGTTGAGCTGCACGGCGCGTGGCGCTTCCCGCCACAGCTTTCCCAGGGGAAATTCAACATCCTCCTCTAAACTTTTCAGTTCGTCGTTTCCGTTGACGTTCAGCTTCGCGTGCCTTCGTTGTATCAGTAGCTTCTTGACGTAGTTTGAATGAGTCAAGGACATAAGGCGCGTTCGTAGCACTTGCTCCAGTCCCAGTTTTGTAGCGTAGTGGAAAGAGCGCCACGTACCTCCCGTTGCTGCCAGAGAGTCGTGGGATCAAAACCAGGCGACGCTAACTATTTCTATTTTTTATAGTGTAAGGGGAGAGGTGCGGACGCCGGACGACGGAGAGTCGACTAAGAGATGCTTTGCATCTAAAAAAGTGCTAGCCGTTGTTGACCTAACGACGACGGAGTTCCACCACCAAGACGACTACCAGAGAGATAGTGGAAGCCTGGCAGATGTTGAAAGTAAAGGGAACGTGCATAAGTAACCCGTCAGTAGCCCTGTCCGATAAGGAAATTAAGTTGTTAGACGAGATGAGATAATGCAAAGTTTAAAGTGTTTTTTCTTGTTTTTTTTTCTTGTGTTTGTGTGTGACGTGATACCTGCACATTTGATCATGGGCGGGTATTGTCAGAGAGGGTATAAATGTGTAGAGTGATGAATAAAATTTCAGTCGTTAGTCTGCACTGGTCTTCGTGTCTTTCGTTGAGTTCTCGTGTTTCGTGCGCTCAAGTTACAGTTATGCGGTTTGACGCGGCGACGCTGCAAAGGCGATGAGGCACGCCGTAGTGAAGGGCTCCGGATTAAATCTGAGCACCTGAGGACCATTAACGTGCGCCGCAATCTCCAACACGCGGGCGTTTTCGCTTTTCGACTTCATCACAAAAGCGGCCGCCGCGGCCGGGAATCGAACCCGCGCCCTTGGGCTGAGCAGCACAACGCCTTACACTAAGGGGAAAGACGGGCTCACAGAATATTAAAGATTTGCAAATGGATCTCAAATAATTTTCTTTTCCTGAGTGATCTGTATTCCTTGATTACCTTGCAATCTTACCCGCTGCTTTGGCTCAGTGACTAAGGCGTCGCTCTGGTGAGCCCGAGGTCATGGGTTCGATTCCAGGCCGCGGCGCCCGCTTTTCTGATGGAGGCGAAAACCAAAACACCCATGTGTACGAGATTTCGGGGCACGTTAAAAGGCCCCAGGTGGTCAAAATTAATCCAGAGTCCTCCACTACGGCGCGCCTCATCGCCTGTGTTGCGTTGGCGCGTTTAACACTACAATAAATCAATCAATACCTTGCTATCTTGCTAGTCTTCAATATATATTTCTTGCATGTGTTCGGGTGGTACGTTTGGATCGCCTCCATAGCCCAAGAAAACAGAATGCAGTTATCAAGCACCTCAATCTCAACAGTTGAAGTGAAACAAGTGGCAGCTGTGAGTTATTACAGCATGTGTAGTTATTACAGCAATACATAGAACACTGCAAACGATGTTGTTTCATTGGTGCACATGTATTTTTATAAGTGGAGCGATTGCTCTTCTTGTTGCACGGTGACTGCAGCCATAAAACCGTACAGGGGCGTAAAGCCGGAAAAGTGGAAGCAGAACGACCATTTCCATGCATCAAATGTCACATCTCTGATTGCTGTGTTGAAGGACTACGAAATCTAAATGCGCTGTTACTTCAGCCCCCCCGCCCCTTTCCCTGAGCGGCAATGAAGATGTCACTTACGGCAGTTTCTTGCACCAACTGTGTCGCATCCTTGGTTACTCTGCTATTATATCAATTGAGATTTAAATGTTTTCTGCTTCTCGTGTGATTTCAGTAAGCAGAGAAAAATTAGCGCCAATCCACCCTGTGAATGTGGTTGGAAAGCAAAGCTGTAAACGGCACCCACAACGATTACCCATGCGACGTCACTTAAATTCACTCACGTCGCTCTGCGAATACTGAAATCAGCGAGAAGTGCAATGCACTTAACCACGCCCTCTATTACTTCAAAGGGATATTCTTGGTAAGGTTAAATTAATGCATGATGCATGAACGGTGGTTTGTTGAGTTCTACTGGTGCAGCACATGAGTGGAAACATTTTTTTTATAAAATGAAAACTCAAACCAGGTGTTAGACAACCTCACTTCTCCGTCTCTGCTGTCGCGGGCGGAGGCGACGTGATCGGCGGCTGAGACGGAGCAGGAGAAGGAGGAGGACGAGGAGGAGGAGTTGGAGGAGGAGGAAATTCTGCTATTCAGATTTCTGAACGGCCCAGAGTGCGGCCCAGGTGGGTGGTTCCTTCTTCCCTGTAGCCCATATTCAGTTAGCGCCGCCTGTGCTCTGTCCAACAGCTGAAGCTGGGTAGGCAGAGAGCGGCTGGACAGCATCATCTCTCATTGCTCTTGTTCGGTAGTTGACGGAAAGAGAGGGTGGTGCTCAGGGCTAAAGTCGCACACCCCAATTATGTGGCAGAGTGTTCCTACTTCTGAGCAAAATTTACATTAAGCGTCGTACTGATTCGGGTGCATTAAGTCAATACGTCTCGGGTGTGGGAAGGAGTCGGATTGTATGAGCCGTAGGGTAGTTTGTTGTATGGAAAGGTCAGGGTAAGGCGAAGGTAAGGTCTGTCTCAGAAGGAGATAATGCTAGGTTATGTCCCAAAACGAGATATACGGGTGAGTGTCCTCGTGCAGCTCCATAGCACGGGGGAGTGAACGTGCAGGCTTGGTGGGCGGATTCTCGGCCCTCCATGGAAGAGTGAGCGGGTGTCCAGATGAGCTGAATGGAACCATTTGGAGAGTGGTTTTTCAGCACACGCAGTGCAGGTCGGGACACCAAGCCTGATTGGTAATTCCGGTATTCTTGTTAGGAATCGGTGATTACCTTACGAACCCCTGGTGGAGTGAGAGCCAAGGCGATGGCTGCCTCTTCTGCTGCCGTCATGTCTGCGGTTTTGAGTGAGGCACAAGCAGGGAGGTTGGTTCTGGAGGTAGACACAATTATGGTGTACTCCTGCCCTCGATGTTGCGAGGCGTCTGCATAGATAACTGCATTATCACCACCGAGGGTGGTGTTCAGCGCTTGAGCCCGTGCTTGTCGGCGACCCTCGTAGTGTGAGCGGTTCATATTTCTAAGCAAAGGTAGCATCTTTAGTTCTCGTCGCCAAAAGCACAGGAATGCATCAATCTGAGTGAAATTCTGTACTGCCAAGCCAATCGAGTGAAGGATGCGGCGACCCGCTGTAGTTCTGCTCAGTCGGAGCTTCTGGATAGAAAGATGGCCCTCTATCAGCTCTTCCACCGTGTTAGAGCCCCGCGCTAAGCAGCCTGTCTGTGGACGCACTCATGGGGTGACCAATGGCTAGCTTGACGTAAGTGATTCGATAGAGCACAAAAGCTTGAACTAATCGAAAGGTATTCTATTTCTTGAGGCTTCGCTCCTTGGTGGCAAGTCGCCTGATCATGTGTATGATTTTACTGATGCTGTGTTTGAGGCACTCTTGGTGTTGGCTTGAAGGTGTTGGCCCAGGATCTTGGTGCTAAGGCTTGCAGTGATGGCCTGGCCATCCATGAGTATTTGAGTGTGTTCCATGAGGTGTCGTTTGGCGTGAAGGCGGACGACAAGGAGCTGAGATTTTTTTACGGGAACCCTGGAAACCACAGGCTTTCAGCACATTGCCGTACTAGAAGTGAGTTGTCATGGGTTGGCGTGAGCTTCCTTTATTCGCTATCTCGTGGCATTGAGTGAGAGTGCAGGGGTAAAACCCGTAGATGTGCTTGGTGAGTGCACCACTTGTCTTCCCTGTAACCGCCTGCACTCGTAGCTAATGCTGCTTCCGGTATCGCTAGCGAGCGGGCGCAGGATGGCGAGCTCCGCCCAAGGAGCGGCTTTGGCAGTTCTTTCGGCCCACGGAAACGGGAATTATGCTCAGGATTCCGAGGAATATCAAGTTCTTTCGCCCCAGTTTCCAACAGGTCAGTCCGTATTAAATACCGTGTTTCTGCACGCCGACATGCGTGCCCGCCAATACCATGTCGAGGATTTCAGCGACACTTTGGCTCGTTTGGCACTGCTCCCCGATGTTGTTGCATTGGGGGCGTATCAGATGAGTCACGTGTGGGCGGTAACGTTCAAGTCGGCGGATGGTGTTGAGAAGATTTTGGCTGCGACCGACGTTACAGTCAAGGAACGGCGCTGCATCGTCATTGATTCGGGAAACCAGGAGGTGCGCCTGAAACTTCAATGGATGTTGTACAACGTGCCCGACGAAGCGGTTCGCGTTGTGCTCGCACCCTACGGGCGTGTCAGCGAGGTGCGCCAGGAGCGGTGGCGCGTTGACGACATTCAAGACAAAGGTTCAACCCTCCGGACAGTGACACTAAAGTTGAAGGCGGGTGTGACGGTGGACGACTTGCCGCACGAACTTCGTGTTGCGGGCGACAAGGCTCTCGTCGTCGTATCAGGCCGAGCCCCCCAGTACTTGCGGTGCAACACGAAGGGACACATCAGACGGGAGTGTAAGGTGCCCAAGTGTTCGTCGTGCCCTCGCTTCGGACATGAGGCGAGTGCGTGTGTCAGGTCGTACGCGACTGTCACAGGTCCGGCGAGGGAGGCCGAGCTTCGTGAAAACCTCATAGACGAGGAACACGCGGAGGAGACGGCAGTCGGGACCAGTGGCGAGGTGGTGACGGAGCGCGTCCCGGCAGGGCCGGTCTTGGCCGAGGCTGACCGGAGCGTTCCTGCAAAGGAGCAGCTTGGTCAGCCGAAGACGCCAATCCCACGTGACTCGTCGAGCCAGGACAGCAGCACCAAGGCGGCCAGCCAGGAGCAGGGGGCGATGCCGACGACGCCGGCTCCTGCAGCGGAGGTCACCAACATGGTGGTCGGTGGCGACGGACCCGGCGGTGCCGCCGCAAAGCGGCAACGCGAAGGCGATGACACCAGCCAAGGCACCGAGATTCACAGCTCCGAGGAGCCGCCTACGAAGGCGGTTCCGGGGCGACGCACGAGCTGCAAGCCGAAGTCCAACGTTCCCCCTGACCGAACGAAGCCACCGAGTACGCCCACTTCAGACAGCATGTCGCTTCGAAAGGTAGTTGGCGGGTCTTTGTCTACTGGGTTTGGTACCCTACGGCCTTTCTTGAAGCGCAAATGAACTAAATGGACCTGCGCAGTTGGGTTTACTGAGTGTTCTACCGTCCTTAAGTTTTTCTTTAAGGGTGGAGGTGGGGGAAGTGTCTGGGACTTTACGGGGCCTCTAGAGACGATGAGGTGTTTTCTTCTGTGCTTGTTGGGCTGTATGGAGTCTTTAGAGTCCAGGAAGTGTCTTGTGTGGTCGTGTATTGCGTTCTGGGGGTTTGGGGCATATGGGAAGTGTCTCTTGTTTCAAAAGTGTGGATGTAAGTGCCGTGTGGTAGGTCTGGTCCATCTCTAAACATGGTTTTAAGAAAGCCTATCCGCATTGCCACGCTTAATGTGAGGGGTCTTGCTGATCGGAGGCGTCAGAGCCAGTTATATCGTTTACTGACAGATGAGGATATCGACATTGTGGCCTTGCAGGAAACCAAGGTAGGGAGGGAGGACCAGACCGACCCTATGGTACGGCCCTTTGCGTCGCGGTACGACGATTGTGTCTCACACGCCGTGCGTTTCGCCGCGGGTTGTGCGCTGTTAATAAGGCGTAGCTTAGGGGCTACCCTAAGTACCGTTACCGCATCGGAATCGGGGCGGTTTGTTGTTTGTGACTTTCAGTTCTCTTCACACGAATGGCGTGTATTTTGTGTTTACGGTCCAACAAAGGCACCCGAAAGGAAATTTTTTCTCGAAGATTTAAAAACCTGGTGTAATACAGAGCGTCTCTTGGTGTTATTAAGCGACTACAATTGTGTGTGCTCCGCAAGGGATAAAAGTAGCCTTACAAATTTCAGAGATGCGAGTACGGTGGTTTAAACGAGATGGTCGCCGACTTCGCCCTGGCTGACGTAGGCGATAGCATGAGCAGTGCTGGCGCCGTTCGCTACACGCACTTTCAGGGCACCAATCACGCGCGTCTTGACCGAGTGTATTAGCGCTTTCCATTGGGCGAACAGGAGCACTTCTAACTGCACCCGAAGTGCTCTCGCGAGGTCTGGCGTCTTCCAGTGGTCGGGAAGGAGCAGGGGCGTTGTGTTTCATTGGTCGATGAGGAGCACTTTTTTGGCGCCGAGAGCAGCCGAGAGCAGTTCTCGGTGCTCCGTCGCCAGCGGCGGAGGAACAGGGAACGCCGAGGAAGTCACATGACCTCTATTGCGTCACTTCTGGTTTTATCCCCGGGTGGCGGAGGAAAAATTGCGGAATCCAGTAGCCGCGGTAGTCGCTCAGTGCGTACGGCAGCAGCTAAGCGCGGCCGTCTGGACAAGGAATTGCTGCTACTTTTAGATGGTGAAAGCACCACAGATTCAAGCGCAAGCTCGTCATCGGACAGCATCAGCAGCGACGACGACGACGATTTGACATTGCATGAGTTTATGTTCGAGTACCTGTTCACCCCGCCGGAGCAGCGACCGAAGGTCGTATCTGGAAAAGAGTCGGTGGACGCTGTTATCGTTCGCAGCTAATTTTTGGGAGACGCGATGGTGACCCCTTTATCATGAACATGAACATCCGCCTCGGCTTCTCCATTCGTCGCCATGCGGAAGGCAGACACAAAACCACCGGTACGTATCTGGGAAAACTGGCGAGGAATAACTGCGTGCGGACATCGCGAGCGCGCGAAATGCTCCGGGAAGCGAGCGCGGGAAACGTTTGGTCACATGACTCTTGACATCTCGCCCTCCCCCTCTTTTCACTGCTCCCGGAGCAGCGCGAATGTTTCATTCGCGGAACAAAAGCACACGTCCCCGTTACTCCCGTGTGCTGCTCTGGCTGCTCGCTCCACTTGCTCCTGTTCGCCCAATGGAATTCACCATATGTGTCATTAGATCTTGTTCCTGAACGCGCCGATTATCAAGTGACTCCTGTATCTTTCAGCGATTACTGTCTTGGGTCCGTAACACTTGGGAATGGGGTAAAACGTCAAAAGGAATTTTCTTGGGAGCTCTGGAAGATAAACAACAAACTGCTTCAAGATGAAGCATTCCTTGACATGGTCAACGCATGCGCACAGGAGATCTTTTGTACTGGAGGTGAAATGAACTATATTTTTAAACGGGAAAGCTTTAAACAGCAAGTTAAAATGAAAGCGCTCGAAAGATGAGGTGCGATGAAAAATGAGGAGAGGGGTCGAGAAGCCTTGCTTCGCAGTAGTCTGGATGTGGTTTTAAGGGAAGAATGTAAGTCGCCTGGAATGTTTGAAGATGACATTAGAATGCTCAAAGCGCAGATTGAAGTTATCGACAAGGAACGATACCACGGAGCACTGGTACGGGCAAGAGCGGAACGTTTTCTGCTAGGTAAGCACCGACCAAAACAGCTTTCAGTTCGGAAAAAAGTTATGCCCGGAGAAACGCTATAGTCGAAATAGAAAGTGAAGGAGTCTTGTATAACGACCAGGAAAACATTCAAAAAGCTTTCTGTGGCTATTACGAGAAGTTGTTTTCCCGTCATGACGTCGACAGGGAGAAATTTAAAGAATAATTTATGCGCTTCCTGCCCTGTTTGGACAAAGATTATTCTGAGTACCTAGAAATGGAGATTAGTGTTGATAAGGTAAAGCAAGCTATAGATGAGTTGAGCCCAGGCAAAACGCCGGGCCCTGATGGTCTGAGCGCAGCATTTTATAAAAAGTTCAAAGATGATGTTAGTCCAGGGCTATGTAAAATATTTACCGAGTTTTATGATCATGGGACGCTTCCACCTTGCTTTCTGGTATCCCACACGGTGCTCATTCCGAAATCGGAGGACGAAGCTTGGTTGAAGTTTCAGGGTATCGCCCAATTAGTCTGATCAATGTAGATTATAAGATTTTAATGAAAGTAGATGCGCAAAGTTCGGAGCAATTACCGATAGGAAACTAGAATCTTTCAGGCAAATGATATATGAAACATCGTGGACACAATGTCTTAACTCTCGTTCAGTCGATGATGCTTACAATGCTTTTGTTGATAAGTTTAAAAAGGTTTGCGATATTTGTTTCCCATTATCAGAAAGTAAACCGCACAAAAAAATTAAAAAGCCATGGGTTTCGCCTAGCCTTTTGAGAATGATTAAAAAGAAAGACCATCTGTACCATAGCTTTCTAATAAGCAGAGATACTAGTGACTACGTTGTGTTTAAGAAGTTTAGGAATAAATTAAATAATAAATTACGGAACGCGAAGCGTGACTACTACTCTGAAATTTTCACGGTAAATAGGAAGGACCCTAAGCTAGTTTGCCGCTCAATAAATGAGGTGATCAATAAAAGAAACGTAAGAAGTGACATTGGAGAACTAATTATTGATGGGTCACCAACATCAGGCGCACCATTGGCTGATTGCTTTAATAAGTTTTTTACTGAGAGTATAAGAACAAACTATAACAAAAATGCATTTTCTAGGATTTCAAATAAAACAACAGGCTCAATATTCCTGAGCCCCACAGATTCACAGGAAGTTTTCGTTGTCATCATGTCATTAAGAAATAATTTCAGCACTGACGTTGAAGGCATTACAATTAAGCCCGTAAAATTTGTTGCGGACCTACTTTCATTACCACTTTGTCATATCCTTAACCTCTCACTAGAATCGTCGGTCTTTCCTGCACGAATGAAACTAGCAAAAGTTAGTCCTTTTCAAGTCAGGCTCAAAAGACGTCACGAGCAATTATCGCCCAATCTCTATTCTGCCTGTTTTTTCTAAAGTGTTAGAAAAAATCCTACTTGCACGTTTGCAAAACTTCTTTGATGCGAATCAGTTAATTTCAGAATCTCAATTCGGCTTCCGTAAAGGTTTCTCTACAGAATCGGCTTTATTATATCAAAAATAAATTTTATTGCAGAACATAGAAAACAAACTTTTAACATTAGGAGTCTTTGTGGACTTCAGTAAGGCCTTTGATTGTTTAAACCATGATATTCTGTTAGATAAATTAAACAAGTACGGAGTGAGACGCACGACACTCCAAATTTTCAGTTCATACCTTAAAGATCGTCAGCAAATAGTGCATATCGATGGTTTTTCTTCATCCAAACGTTATCTAAAATGCGGTGTTCCTCAGGGCAGTATATTGGGACCTTTTCTTTTTAATGTTTACATTAATGACCTGGTAACGATTTCTAAAGAAACTCAATTTGTAATTTACGCTGACGACACCTCCCTATTTATCTCTGGTTCTACAACTTCAGAAATATTTAAGAAAGCAAATGAAGTCCTAGAATGCCTTTTAAATTGGTCTAACATGAACAATCTAAAAATAAATACGATTAAGTCGAAAGCAGTCCTTTTCCGCCCAATAAATCGGTGCGTAGAAACAAATTTATTTATTAACCTTGTGTAACGTAGTATTTTGGTCACATACTGCCGCTACTGTAGCATGAAGATCGCAAGGAAAAGGTCGAGACGTCCAAGAAGTTTTAAGGTTAACTTGTTTACTTTACTGATGACATTGATGAAATTTAGCACATACAAACTTGAAAACAATTTTCACTTATTACATAGATGAAAAAGGCAGTCAAAAGATTAAGAGTACTTAACGAAACATGGTTGGCGGGCGAAGGGCTCCCGGGGTCTGGCCCCGACGATCGGCAGCAAGCGGCTCTCCTGGTGTTGCTCGCCCTCGCTCCCCAGAGGGGCCGCGTTATATTTGCTTTGGGGGGACGTATTGGGGGAAAAAGCGCATCCTAGCGTGTGCGGACCGGGTGAGAAAAGGCTAAGGCCCACCCGCAGCCAATCAGGAGGACGCTTCTTAGCTCCAATCAGACATGTCCCCGCCAAAGTGAAAAGGACCAGAAACACAGACACAAGGTTCCGACTCGAAAACGCGCGCTTGGAGAATTACGGGCGTAGAGCAAGTAGTTAGACAAAACGCACTAAAGTAAACAGGGGAAAAGGGAAGGTCGTCGGAAGTACACAGCGGCCCGCGTAGGCGCGCAACGGGGGGTCGGAGACGCCAGTGCGTGCGTGTAACACAAGATTCGCCGATGGTCCCTCTCGAGAGCCGCGTCTCCCGAGTCGGCCGACGGGCAGACACACGCGCCGGAGCTGTTTCTTAGGAAAAATAGGGGGCCACCGCCCAGCCGCGTCCGAAGCGCTTTCGCACACAACATTTTGGAGGAAGAGCCCTGGCTGTGGGCAGAACTTAAAAAACAACCAGAAAACATCAAGACATCTCCGCTTCGCGACACCTTCCCCGACGGAAAAAAGAGTGCCCTCACTCTTGCACAAAGTCTAAACCATAAAAACACATTTTCACAAACTGACGGTGATACTCAAATGACATGCTATGCGGACTCGAGAAGACGAAAACAGGCTCGCACACATGTTGGTCGATGAAGTATGTAGGCTGGATCAGTCACCACACACGCGTGCACCTAAGAGAGTTCCGTTTTCAGTTCACACACGCACAGTCTCTTGTCCAGCACAGGCGAAAAACTTCTTTTACACGACACAACAAGAAAATAACAAGGACACCATGAATAACATTAAAATAACATGCGCATTCTAAATACTCATACAATAAAAAAGATCGAAAAACCAGCTCCGCTAGCCGGTCCGCACACTCAGTTCTGAGGAGCTTGACGCGAAACAAAATCTCTCCTTAGACAACAGGTCGCATAGACCAGAACACAAAATAAATCAAATCGCTAGCCAACGAAAAGTAATCCTCAAATAAAACTCGAAAAACTGTGACGACAATCGCTACTCCAGTAAATGCCTTACAGAAACGATTACAAACAATTCATAAGAAGGCACTACAAGACAGAAATAAAATTATATACAGGAGCTCCCTCTATTGGAGTTATATCTCACGCACACGCGGAAATGTGCGTATATCCGCCACTGTTGGGCACTTCACTCGACACTACATATCTGTATTCGACTCTGCTCCCTCTGTAACCATCCTTACTTGTATCACTTGAAGTAAATCCGCACATTCCTTCCAAAATGGAAGGCAACAAAAAGAAATCGCCAAAAACTTGTTAGGAGAAAACTGCAAACCATCGAAACATAGCAGCTACAAAATGTAAAACTTGCCGGTCGCGCATATAAGTGTGATACCAAATAAACATTGGCGCCTGACGAAGCCCTTCAGAACAGTTCAAACGCTCCTAACCGCTCAATACTCCGATACAAACAATGAAATAAACAAAAAAAAGAACATTGATACACACTTTTTCATGAACAGGAGCGGTAGAAATGATAAAGATAACACATGATGAAATATTTGCACACAAGACTTTAAAAGTATACGTATCGGCTACCCTACATGCTAACAAAATAAGAACAGAGACTGCCGAATATCAGCAGTGGTGAGAAACCTTCGCCCACCCGACGCATTCGCAGAACTGCACGCCCGCGGGCTCTCCCCGTCCGCGGCATCCCGGGCACCCCTGCTGGTGTCTTTGTTTGTACTTCGAGTAGCGGCGTGCAGCGGAAACATCTCTCAACTTTTCGTTTCCCTCAGGCCCCCAACCCCGAAGTGGCTGCCGTATTTGCTTCAAGACATAACCTAACTTCGGTGGAAAGGAGCCGAGGAAACGGATAACAGCAATCTCTAATATAGCGAGATCTGCGTAAAAAATAAGCCTTTTCATAGGCGCGCGGGGGTCTTCTTCGGGGCTCCTTCGCCGGGAGAGCCGAACGCTTGTGCCGTTAAGATTCTGACTACAAAGCTGTCCAACTCCCGCGCGGAGAGCCCACATACCCCACGAAAAAACGGCTGCACGCTCATAAATTGTTGCTTCGGCATCAACAGCGGCTGGTTACATAAGCAAGCTGGTGCTGATAAAGCAAGCGAACCAAAGACAACCAATCAGTGGGCGCCCCGGACACGCGGAGAAGAAAAGCCTACAGGCCTACAGCAATGCGGTGCGCCGAGCGGCAAAAATCTCTCACCTTACTGCGTGCGCGGGAGGCTCGCCGCCGCGATGAAGAGTGGCCGGCGCGGCGACATTGCGTTGACGCCTGGGCCGGAGGCGTCTCTTCGCCGGAGCCGGTGATGAGTAGGACGGGCCTGGTGGGCCCGCGTCAGGTCGCCAGGCAACAGCCGTGAAGTAAACGGAAAGTCATTCTCACTCCTGACGATGTCTTCGCTTGCCAGTCTTGCCCGAGGTGTGCGGACGAATGACGCGAACTCGGATGAAGATTGCTCGGTAGACAGGATGAAGAGGTTGACGCTGAGCAGCAGGAAGATGAACGAGGAGAGGGGGGAGCCCATGATGGCAGAGGGAGTGTTCGCTACCCCGCACCTATCACCACTTTTGTAACGTAGTATTTTGGTCACATACTGCCGCTACTGTAGCATGAAGATCGCAAGGAAAAGGTCGAGACGTCGAAGAAGTTTTAAGGTTAACTTGTTTACTTTACTGATGACATTGATGAAATTTAGCACATACAAACTTGAAAACAATTTACACTTATTACATAGATGAAAAAGGCAGTCAAAAGATTAAGAGTACTTAACGAAACATGGTTGGCGGGCGAAGGGCTCCCGGGGTCTGGCCCCGACGATCGGCAGCAAGCGGCTCTCCTGGTGTTGCTCGCCCTCGCTACCCAGAGGGGCCGCGTTATATTTGCTTTGGGGGGACGTATTGGGGGAAAAAGCGCATCCTAGCGTGTGCGGACCGGGTGAGAAAAGGCTAAGGCCCACCCGCAGCCAATCAGGAGGACGCTTCTTAGCTCCAATCAGACATGTCCCCGCCAAAGTGAAAAGGACCAAAAACACAGACACAAGGTTCCGACTCGAAAACGCGCGCTTGGAGAATTACGGGCGTAGAGCAAGTAGTTAGACAAAACGCACTAAAGTAAACAGGGGAAAAGGGAAGGTCGTCGGAAGTACACAGCGGCCCGCGTAGGCGCGCAACGGGGGGTCGGAGACGCCAGTGCGTGCGTGTAACACAAGATTCGCCGATGGTCCCTCTCGAGAGCCGCGTCTCCCGAGTCGGCCGACGGGCAGACACACGCGCCGGAGCTGTTTCTTAGGAAAAATAGGGGGCCACCGCCCAGCCGCGTCCGAAGCGCTTTCGCACACAACATTTTGGAGGAAGAGCCCTGGCTGTGGGCAGAACTTAAAAAACAACCAGAAAACATCAAGACATCTCCGCTTCGCGACACTTGGTAACAATATTATTGAGGTTGTTAGCCACCATAAAACACTGGGCGTTATATTTGACGAGCACCTTCGATGGATTCAACACACTAATTACGTAGCCATAAGTTTGTCAAAAGCTCTAGGAGCCCTTTTTCGGTGTCATGGTATTCTTCCGGTAAACATAAAAAAGCAGATATAAGATTCATTATTTCTATCTCATATTACATATTGTCATCTTGTTTGGGGTACAGCCTCACACACTAACATGAATACAATTGTAGGCCTGCAAAAGAAAGCGATTCGCATCGTTGTGGGCGAACAGTACTGTGCTCATACTAAACCACTCTTCATTCGCTTCAAATGTCTACCCGTTCACATGATGCTGCAGTACATTATTGTTTCATTGTTCACTTCTAAAGCCTCACTCCGCACCACTTTCCTAATGAAAATGTCAGCATTGCAAGAACGCATACCGGCCGCGAACACTCGAAACACAGAAAAGTGGCTTGTTCCCAGAACGCGCACAAACTACGGCCAACAAATGTTAAAATATATAATACCCTACACCCTGAACAGTAATATAACTTTTTTCGATGGCCCCAAAATAAATAAGCTTGATCTAATTGAACAATTTTTAAGCAGAATTTCTGAAGGGTAGAAGATAGCAGCGAGTTCTCACGTGGCGGGCTACACTGCTTTACTTTTATTTGTCCAGAAAGACCTGTCGGATTTGCCTTTGAGTTCCATATATGTGCGTGCGTGTTTTTTTCTTCTTTTTTTTTACGTTGTTCACAGCGTTGTGTGAACGTCTGGTTCTTCTGTTTTTTTTGTTGTTGTTCTTATTTCTTTACGAAGCGTACCAAGCTTTTTTGTCATTTGTTTTCCCCGAAAGTAAGTTGTAATAAATTGTCCTTTTCCCTGCAGGTATGCATGCGTGCATTGGAATTTTGTGCACATGTCATACACCTGTATCCGTGTTTATGCCGGTGTGTATATGATCACGGTTGTTGAATTTTTTCGCGTGTACTTGTGTTTATACTATGTAAGTGTATTGTGGTGTTATATTTACGTGTGTGCGTATGAAATTATTTCTGTTAGTTTGTTGTTGTTCTTGATCACACCGTTTTTGGGAACTTTTTTTCTTCTTTTCTCTATCTCCTTTCTAGGTATTTTTTCGAGCCTGCAAGTGTCTTGTGTGCTACCGCTGCCACCTTGTGTGTAGGGCCTCAGGCCTCGTCAAGCTGCTGAATGAGCAGCTTTTTGCCTGAGGTCCGTTTTCCACTGAGGAAAAAAAAAACATTCTGATTCTGAAGTGCTTGCCAGGCGAATGCAGACCGTCATAAAGGACATTGTGGGACCGCACCAGACATGCGGAATTAAAGGGCGGTCAATTGTCCCTAACATTCACACCGCTCGAAGTGTTCTCGAGTGTTGTGACAGCCTGCAAGGTGCCGTAGCAATGCTCGAGATAGATTTGGAGAAGGCTTTTGACCTGATTGACCAAAGTTTTGTTAGAAGTGTTAGAGCACGTCAACGTAGGTGGTGTTATTCTCAAGGGTGTACGCATGGCCTATAGTGTGTGCTCCACAAAGTTCGCCGTCAATCAGACGTTGAGTAAATCCATTCAAGTTAAACGAGGCGTGCGTCAAGGATGCCCGTTGTTTCCTCTGCTTTTTTGTGTATATATGGAAGCGTTTTGTGTGAGTATAGTTCGGAGTGAACGCGTCAACGGCTTCCGCCTAGAGTCATGCGAGGTGCGGATTTTAGTGTACGCTGATGATATAGCACTCTTTTGCGTTGATAGAAGTAGCATAAGTGTTGCTTTAAACACCCTCAAGTTGTTTTGCAAATATAGTGCCAGTGGCGTTAACTGGCAAAAATGCTTGGGTTTTTTGGCATGGCCACTGGGACAAGGCCCCGGATGTCTTCGAGTGTGTCAGCTGGCAGACAACGCCAGCGAAATACCTAGGAGTGCCTTTAGAAAATTACACCGATAGTGACCCACACTGGCGCAGGCAGGCCGACGAGCTGCGCGAAAAGGACGAAAAATGGAAAGGCACTGGTCTGTCAATGTTTGCGAGAGCCTCAGTGTGCAATGTGTTTTTTATTAGTAAACTATAGTATGTTCTACAGGTATTGCACTGTTCGCGGATGAACATACATACACTCCACCGTGTTTTTGAGTGTTTATTTGGGAGACGACATGGGAACAAACGAGCCGCACGAACCTGTTGCGGCGCGTGCGCCTCGGAGGCCTTTCGCTCTCACATTTGATTTTGCGGCAGGTCGTCAACCGTGTTTTGTTTCTGCGGGACGTGCAGGCACCTTTCTTGCGCACTGTGTGTCAGATGAAACTAGCTAGGTCACTGCCTGATTTTATTGTTTCGACAGCGTGTTTTTCTTTTGCGCACGCAGAGGTTTTTTCCGTGAAGTGGTTCTGGCAGTCGAGTTCTTACAAACCCGCTTCACTCTAGAATACTTGTCCACTGTGACGAGAAAAAAACTTTACCATGACCTTGCAGATATTGTATTACCTGTGCCATTGTATAGATCAATCTACCGCGCAGGGCCAGGCCAGGATGTTCTTAAGCGTGTCAAAAGAATGGCGGTACCGCCATGGGTGAAATCATTATTCTTTGAACTTCACGCTGGCGTGCTACCCGTAAAGACGTGGCAGAAAGAGAAGGGTTTGCACCTTCCAGGGGGCGTTCAGTGTTATCCGTGCGGGAAACCTGATTCGATCGAACAAGTTTTTTTAGAGTGTTGGGATGGGGTATTATTCTGGGACGTGCTTCAGCGCACATTAAAGAAAGATTTCCCGCTAGACGCACACGGAATCCGGTTTTTGCCCATCGAAAGTGAGGATGGTGTACCGTACGACTTTGTCATGGTTCTGGCCCTGCACGGCATTTGGAAGTCGCGTATGGCCATACGCCTTCGTGATGTTGGTGCCAAGCGCTCTAAGGAGTATTTTTCTGAGTCCATTCGGTTGATTATTGAAGTATGGAGGGCTCAGCCCGAGCCTCCAGAATGGTTGTCTGTGATGGAAACATTAACAAGCATGAAACAATTTTAGCTGGCTTTCTGCTACCCAAGCGTCGCTCAGCAGTTTTATCAATGTAGTGTTTTGTTGTGGGTGTTTGTATTGTCAAAGTAAGGCAATAAAGAAAAAAAAGCGCTCGTAGCTAAATCGGTAAGACAACGGGCTCTGGCTTTGTTACTCTATTAGTTACAGGTTCGATTACTGGCGGTGCCGGTAAATTCTTTTATTTGTTGACGGGAGTTTTCTGTTGACACCAACGGTCGCGAAAGAACCCTTGGGGGGAAGAGGTAAAAAGCTTTGCTTTAAAACATGTTAGGTTCGTAGCCTCACAACTTTCCTCCCGTATTCTTGATTGCTGCGTTACTTGCGTTATGTTGTTTCTTGTGGCTTCCAGAAAGCAGGGAAAAATGATTTTAGTTTAATTGATGTTACTTTTTTTGGAAGTAGAAAAAAAAATGTTCCTAGTCCTATCTGTGTTCTCACCGATCCTGACACATCCATATCCACTGCAGTGTAGTAGTACAAGACATGAACGTTTTGTCAGTAATCCTGATATTTGATTGATACTGTTGACATCTTCTTTGAAACTGAGTTCTTCGTTTGTGGCAGCATAGCCTTTAGTTTGTCTGCAAAAAAATAATTGCATTGCTACTTTCACCCTGCGCTCTCGTGTGCCTGATTGGTAACTTTATGCACAATGTACTGTATACACCAACAGTTGTGTTGGCAGTTTCAAACAATATCAGGCGCTCAGGGTGATGTTTTTGTTTTAAGGCACCATTACTCGCACACATGAAGCATGAAGCCGCAAAGTCAACTGCAGTACTTCCAAGACGTGAAAAAAATGACACCACCTTCCCGCTAGAGAACCCTGCGTTGATGCGAAGCATCTCGGAGGTTCCGAAACGTTCACGAGATTGGGTATCCAAATAACGGAAAATGACGTAACTCCGGACGGCGCAGCGTGACTCAACCGAAGCAGCAACTGAGGGAGCGGCGCGCGGACCGAGTTTATTATATAGAGCAGAAGGAGTGGAGAGGAGGAGATGAGAGAGAAGACGCGCATGCGCGCTTATCGCGCAGCTGCGGTGATGAGAAACGCGCGCGCTATCGCACAGCTGGCGTGGAGAGAGGGAGAGAAGGAGAAGCGCGCGCGCTATCGCACAGCTGGTGGAGAGAGGGGGAGAGGTGCGGACGGACGGACGACGGATGACGGACGACGGAGCCGAGAGCAAGAGATGCTTTGCATCAAAAAGCAACAGAAAACATATTAACGACCATAGTCTTTCTGGGGCTATTTAAACGCAGAAATTTTGGTCTGTTTGTATGTCTGTTTGTCTGTTTGTCTGTCTGGGACTCGGTTCAGGCACCCGGCCAAAGTGAAACTGATTCTGCGGAATAGTCTTACATTCCCACAGACAAATGTAAACTTGTAAGTCCGGTGGCAATCTTCATACTTGTGGACATTGTTGAACAAGAACCAAATATTAAAGAAATGTGAGGCAGAAAATCAATACATAAGTGATATTTGCAGTGTTCCTTTTTAAACTTTCATGGATGCTTGGTTTTTGCGATAGCAAATGAAATCCTACGTTAACTGAAGAAAATCGTCTCCTCCAGTTTCCCACGCTACTATAGCTCCTAGCGGAATTTTAAAAATCAAAGGGCAACAGTAACGAAAGGTTCCACTAGATATTAATTGCAACACGGATTGTAGGCGGGCCAGTTGGTACATATTTCTGAGATTAACAGCACGACAGAACGGGACAACAGAGGAGTAGACAAACACAGCGCTGACTAACAACTGAAGTTTTATTATCACTGGACTGTTTGTGCTGTTGTGGTGGACTGTTTGTGCTGGTCTGCTTTAGCTGTGCAGATTACTGTGTTTAGATTGCGTGGCATTTTGTTTTTGTTTGAAAAAAATGTTTTGTTATGTCTAGCGTCACGTGCCACCCTCATTTTTCCTATTTATTGCGGTCCAGCGATAATAAAACTTCAGTTGTTAGTCAGCGCTGTGTTTGTCTATTCCTCTGTTGTCCCGTTCTTTCGCGCTGTTAATCTCAAAAATATGTACCAACTGGCCCGGCTACAATCCGTGTTGCAGTTAATTTCTTCTACATCGGGCTTCTCTTGTGTGTCCCTTCCACTGTGTCTTCAAGATTCGTCCATGTGCATTAGTCATCTAGTTTCGGCCTACTGCCGTTCACGCCTCTACACATACTCCATCAAGCACAAGTTCGTCTCCCACCCGGCATTGGTTTGCTGGTAGGACCACTTCCTCCGTCACACAACAAGGGGTCCAAGATGTGCCGGGTACTTCGTCGCGAGGCCATGAACCAAGCAGAATACATCAAGGACTGCCTCAAGTTGGCATGCTTCCGAGAAGCACCTGCCGGGGAGGCGACAAACGTCTTCAACAAGCCCTGCGCTCCGTGTCATTGGCGACTGACGTTCTCTGGCGAAGGATCTTTGCTGAAATCCCCAGAAAACCTCGCGCAGCTTCGGCTCACCAGGCTGTCCACGTCCTGGACACTCCTAGTATACCTGCACAGGCTCAGAAGGCCTTAAACTTGGGGCCAAAATTCTGTGTCAACCTTCAACCCGATAAAATAGAGCTACTGTCCGTGGTTAGGACCGCAGCCACAAGAGCAAACTCTGAAGAGGTTGACAGATGCGTGAGCGAAGGAGTCGATGTCGTGAGGAGCATGCCCAAGACCAAGCCCACCGTTCGCACAAAAGAAGTGGTGTCCTCACTTCGTGAAGCAGACCTGAAGCTTCTGCTGTCTGACAAGGAGGGTGGCTTCGTCGTCATGCCGTCGGGGTCTTACGCGGAAAAAGCAAGGCAGGCAATTGCTGACAATTTCCGCAGGGTTCCCGGCGTCAATCCGAAGAAAGTAAGGAAAGAGGCGTTGAAGCGGTGCGAAGACATGAAGTTGGGGAAGATCGCTGCGTCTGTCAAGAAGAGCGAGTACGGTAGTTTGTCGGTGTTTTTCTCGGCAAAAACACACAAGCCCGGATACCAATTCAGGGTGATCGTCTCCGAGCGGGGCACTTGGCAGCACTCGGTAGGACTGTTTTTGCAGCGGTCGCTTGCTATGCTACCGATTGACGACCCCTTTCGAGTCAGAAAGGCGCAGGAAGTGTCCACTTTCCTGGAAATGGAGCGACCACAAGGGGTGAGCGCCTTTTCAGTAGATCTTAAAGATCTTTACTATTCGCTGCCGCACGCCTCCATTTGCCAGGCGGTTGAAGAAGGTATTGATAGCTTAGGCGCAATCCGCTTCCAGAATGAATGCGGAATCAGCGTGGGAGGCTTTATGGAGCTGCTATTCTTTTACCTTCGTTCCACGTTCATCAAGTTTGAAGATTGCCTCTACCTCCAGAAGAAGGGGGTTTGCATTGGTTCATGCATTGCGCCTATCCTGAGCGACCTTAAACTTGCGCGGCAGGACAGAAGCCTCGACGCAGCTCTGAAAGACAGCGCAGCGTTAAAGGTTTTCCGTTTCGTCGACCATTTTCTCATTTTCTACAAGGTCTCTGAGAACGCGCAAGCGCATGACGTCAATGACCTTTTGGGGACCTTCGTCGAAACCTTAAGCGACTACGTGAAAACTAAGGAAATACCCGCAAATAACGAACTCCAGTTCTTAGATCTAAGATTGTACTTGAGCGCTGAACACCTCTGTTGGAGCTATGCCCCGCGCTCCCAAAAAGGCTTCATGCCTTTCACTTCCGCACATTCCAAGCTTGTCAAGAGAGGGGTGGCTACGTCTGCTTTGAAGAACTCATTGTTGAGGTCTTGACATCATCACGTGCAGGGCAGCCTTGACGCTCAAACATGCCGTCTACGTATTGCTGGCTTTCCTGACTCGCTTCTCCGTAGCATCGGCCACAAGCTGCTAAAAGACCTGAGAAAGCCGCAACACGAACGGGAGCCTCTATCAGAGAAGAAAAAGGTAGCGGTCATTCCCTACATCCATGCCGTAAGCCACCGACTGAAGAAAATATTAGGGCGAGCGGGTGTAGACCTTGTGTTTTCGGCACCTAACAAATTAAGCAGCATGGGTCGAAAGGTGAACTGCGAAGGCCCAGCGGAAAGCAAGTGTAAAAAGAGGCACACAAAGCCGGCTGTCCACTGTGAGGAAGGGGTGGTGTACGAAATACCATTGTCGTGTGGACGCTCGTACGTGGGGCAGACGGGGCGCTGCCTCAACCATAGCCTACGAGAACACGCGTGCGATGAACGCAACTCCTCGGGGAGCACGCTTGCCGCGCAGTTGGCAAAGTGCGCGCACCTGCCCGCATGCCTGCCACAATTTCATCAGTGCCACGTGCTGGCTCGTTATCCTGACAGAATGAGGCCAGAGATACGAGAGGCATGGAAAATTCAGAAGCGGGAGCAAGATTGTGTCAGCACACCCTCCATCGCCCTTACGGACAAAGAAATGAGTTATTTAGATAGCTAGCCGAATCCACGTGCGGAGGAGCCTCCGATATGTGGTGGACTGTTTGTGCTGGTCTGCTTTAGCCGTGCAGATTACTGTGTTTAGATTGCGTGGCATTTTGTTTTTGTTTGTAAAAAAATGTTTTGTTAAGTCTAGCGTCACGTGTCACCCTCCTTTTTCCTATTTATTGCGGTCCAGCGACAATAAAACTTCAGTTGTTAGTCAGCGCTGTGTTAGTCTACTCCTCTGTTGTCCCCTTCTTTCGCGCTGTTAATCTCAGAAGTTCCACTAGAGAAGGTTCCAGGTTCCGCTTGGAATGCACGTGGAGCAGGGCAACGTCCCAACGTGGTTCTGCAAACATTGTAGTAGGGTGCCTCGAACCACTCGTGCCTCCGCCGTGCGGCAGCGCTGCCATCGAGGCACCCAGCCTGGAGCAGTAGAACGCGGTAAATTTAGATTGGCTTGAGCAAACCTCCAGCGTGTTATCTTGGGAGGAACGAGTCTCTCGGCAGAGGAACAGCATGAGCGGTGAGCGGCAAAGAGAAGGGAGGAGTTTACATGGCACTCGCCTATCCACTTTCGTCGACATTTGCTACGGAAGGACAGATATGGGGTCATTTTTATGAAGGACCGTAACCGAACTTGTTTCAAGGGGCTGGATACTTTGGCTTTAATTTTGACAGGGATTGGTATTCTGTCAAAAAGTGGACAATAAAAACAGAAGGCTCAAAGATTTTCTGTGGAGGAAAACAGAACCTTAAATAACAGAACCGTTTCGTGAAATAGCAGAAAACTAAAAACTGAAAACAGGGACTTGAAATAAAAGCAGAAAAGTAAAAACTGAAAACAGGGATTTGCGTTACATTTTTGGTCGTGAAAAACAGGAAATGCTCGTAAAATACCAGAAACATAGAAAACTGAACCATAATTAACTGAACATTTCTGGCAGGCCAGCTGCCAGAATATTTCTGCTATCCCGGGGAAACTTTTTTTCAGTGCAGATGATGGGAAAAAACTGATACGTCTACATTGCCTAACCATTTCTGCGATACACATTTTACGCAGATTTGTTCGAGATCATCTTCACAGACTGCAATGGCTCCCCATTTCTTTTCAGTTACTTTTCCTAGCAGAAAACAAGCATAGTTATGTCTGTCCTTGTCACTCCTTTGCCTGCACTACATTTGAGCACTCCTTAATGTGACTCCGGACGTACTCTAACCGCTTTTTTTTCTTTAGATAAACGTTGCGGAATAGGACAATAGATTGATTGAGTATAAATTTCGCGCTACATGCGCGAAAAATGCATCAAGCGAAAAAAAATATGCAGCGTTTGATGCACGCATAAACGGTCTGCGGGCACTCCGCCCTACCGGTCACAGCTGTGTGTTCATGCTCACACAACTCTCCGGGGGACTCGCGACGCGTCATGAAGCGGCAGCAACCGGCGCAAACTGATGCAGCTACAGTTTGTCGGCGCTCTCTAGACTGCAACACATTACCGAAACAAAATTTTACAAGTGAGAAAAGGTTCGACAGTTGGGGGGAAACTTTCGCTAGGAATTGTGACTGCGGGTGTTGGGCGCCTCCTCTCCACTTCGGGCGGGAGAGCTCTCGCTCGCGTAGCGGGTGCTCCGCATACCGACGCGTGAGGGCGCTCGTGTAGCCCTCACCGTAACGGCGGGCGCTACTCTCTTCCTCCTCTATCCGCTCAGTGACGGCGGGTGTTGGGCGCCTCCTCTCCACTTCGGGCGGGAGAGCTCTCGCTCTCGTAGCGGGCGCTCCGCATTCCGACGCGTGAGGGCGCTCGTGTAGCGGCCGCGTGGCGCGGGAGGGTATTAGTCGAGCGCGCGCCGTCGTCGAGAGCGGTCGCTGGTCCTGCATCTCGATAACGATGATGGCGGACCGGGCAACGGTACCAGCAATAACGAGTGAAATATCTTTCTTTGTAGTTGTGTGCGTGTGTGTAATCTCTCGACTACTCATTAAGGTCACGATATCCACCGTAATCGCGCAATCAACAACCGTGCATTCGCACTTACACACTCTCCCCCTCAGGGAAGTGCGACGGAAATTTTTTTCCATGAGTGCATGCAATAGTAATGTCCCGCCCACCCGCTCCACGCAGATCGTCGCGTCGTGCGATAGCCAGGTTTGACAGGCGCCGTTTTTTTTGGAAAAGGCGCATTTAATAAGGGCGCAAGCCGGAAGGTTTCTGAAACGGACGGTGGAGTTTCTTTATTCCTTACTTTTTCCGACCCTTACCTAAGGCTTCCATATGGTAGCCGTGATGATGGTTTTCTGTATACGAGCATTAAGCACCTTCACAATTGCATCGGCGCACAATTTCTTTTGAAAGTGCTGTTACCCTTGCCATTTTTGGTGGGTTTTTTAAATGCAATGCACTTCTTAAGCGACCCTGAACCTGCGTCCACCGGCGATGTCTGCGCACGTGGAGATGGGCGCGCGCAGCCTGGCCGCTGACATGGCACATACCCACGTGGGGGATTGGCCAGGAATCTCCTCGTCTTCCTTGGCAACGGGGGGAGATGGGCGCGCGCTGCCTGGCCGCTGACATGGCACATACCCACGTGGGGGATTGGCCAAGAATCGGGCGTGAGAAGGGCTAATGCACCTGCTTAAAGGAGTACTGACACGAAATTTCAAAGCTGAGATCCGCTCTAGCAATCAAGTACAACGACAACACAAATAGGTGTCTGTGAATAAATGCATCTTTCTTTCTTTGTAGTTGTGTGTGTGTGTGTGATCTCTCTTTCGCGAACATTACCGAACCGCGCAAATTCAACTCGTGCATTCGCACTTTCACATTCTTCCCCTCGGGGAAATGCGGGGAATTTTTTTCTGGAATGCCGGTTGAAATGCAGGAACCGATTTATGGACTGAGAATGCTGTAAGTTCAGGTTCCACGCTTTTAAGTACTGCTATCTACACGCCACCCGCATCAAAACGCGAGATACCGCTGCGGAATTACCCGCGTGTAAGAAATGCGGTGCCGTGTTTGTTGGGAAGGTAAACAATAGAACGAACTAGATTCAAATTTAGAGTCTTAATCAGTGGTATAAGGATATTAGGCATTTAACACATTGTTTTTTTTTTCTGCTTTTACCAAGGAAGGTATATTTTGATGCCTCAGATGGTTCCCGAACTCGACATAGAATGTGTGCAACCTATTAAAATTACAGCCGGGGATACCGCGCTTGTCAAAAATTTTCTATCCACTTCAGTTGGAATGGACAGGAATAATTCCAAAATTTGGAAGAAAAAAAATTGTCTACGTTACGGCAAATATCCTATTTCACCTTTTTAAGCAATTTTACCAATAGGTGCGGTCTCGTCTCATTCAAAGTTTGGTAAAATAGTGCCTGTATATAAAGCATTGAAAGTTTGGCAAAATAGTGCCTGTATATAAAGCCGGCGATAAACAACCACCCGAAAGTTATCGTCTAATTTGTTTTACGGGCATGTATTGCAAACGCTGACGTATTTGCTGACATATTTGCTGACATTTTCTTTTATTTCAAATAAGATATTTTCGACACTATGTAGCGACACTGATCTTTTTAACCTCCTTTGTCAATGCCCTGCCTTGCGTGCAGTAAGGTATATTAAAAAAAATAAAGAAAGAAATCAATACATAAAGCGTCATATAATCTCTCAGAAAAACAAAATTTTATCAAGTGATTATTTTTATTTGTTCATCCCTTGGTTTTCAGCCACTAAGAACTGGTTCTACGTATGGCACCAAGTCAGGTTTTTGCTCAAAATTAGATCATTTCAACACATTATGAATATTTGGCAGGACTGGGATTATTTGACGTGACTTTATTTTAAAGACACATCATTTAACATTGCCTCGAATATATACTGCTTCGCCACGTTTGTGCGACGCAAACGATGGGATGCCAGGTCGTGTCGTCTGCAAGCAGACTGCATTTCCTGCCCACATGCTGTCTCTGGTGTCCTTCGCGCGTGCTTGCCGCGGAATGTTTGTACAGACGACACGAGAAATCGAACTGCTGAACACGGAGCAATACAACAATAGAAGCAAACAACACATCGGTGTTTCCGGTGACACCCCAGTGTCCCATCGCCACAGGTGTGCCACATCCGGTATGGGAAACGTATTTGAAGAATACTTTAAGGGGAAGCTCTTTCAAATTTTTTGTGTGAAATGCTCATAGAGGCTGGGTCAATCATGGTGCGCATCATTATAGGAGTGCTGTTGCAACAGCTTAGGCGTGACAACAAATACCCGCATTTTTGCCCCATGAGGAGCACATGTTGGTTTTGGAGCGATTAATGTTCGCGGGCGGACTGCATCGCGCACATGCGTAAAAGGGAAAGAAGAATGCGCGACGTGGCTGTTTAGTTATTGTATTTTTACCTTTAAACTATGTTTTCTTTACTCGAGATACTACGTTTGCTTTTCTCAATGGCTTTGATGTCGGGTGGCTTTCCGCTTAAGAAAAGGCTGCCTGTTTTATTCGAACGCCGCTATGATTACCACTAACACGTACGGAAGCCCGGCAGCAACAAGAGCCCACCATCGCAAGACCAAGCTGTTAGAGGTTCGACACGCGCATCCATAATGAAAAAACGAACCCTGCAGCACGCCAGAGTTCCAAGATGACCATACAACAAATACAGTATAACTATCATGATTGATGATGGACTGTAGGGTTTAACGCGCCCACGCTACACAGGCGATGAAGCGCGCCGTAGTGGAGCGCTCCGGATTAATTTTCACCACCTGGGAATCTTTTACGTGCGCCGAAATCTCGAACGGGCGTTTTCACTTTTCGCCTCCATCAGAAAAGTTGCCGCTGCGGCCGGGAATCGAACCCCCGTCCTCGTGCTCAGCAGCGCAACGCCTTAGCCACTGAGCAACCGCGGCGGGTATCATGAAATGCTGCTTTCGACTTTCCGAATTGGGCCCCACTCCCAACTTCAGCAAGTTTCGAGGAATTCGCCGCGTTTTCTTTTTTGCGTAGGTGAAACATAAGCAATCAATAATGTGTACATGTGTAGCGCTGAAGCAACTTCGTGGAAATTGAGGTTTGGCGCGCAAAATGAGCACCAAAAAAAGCTATCCTACCTTGCGGAAAAAGAACAAAACGCATAAATAATACGTATTTTAAAAGTGAATAGGGAAATTGGGGCAGTAAAAGAAAGGTGTTTACATTTAAACGCCCGTCACAACCTGAAGGCGATGTATGTGGTATTAACGCGAAGCGAAGTGTTTGCCATTATCACTTGAATTAAACGCCTTCCTTCGCTTGATATAGAAGACCGTACTGGAGGCGCCAATTCACTCCTTGCTCAAGTTAGAACTGGAAAGAAGTAACGAGAGGTTTCTTTTTTGAGGTGGGATCATCTGACCCTGGAGATTGCCAGCAAAACGGAGGAATACGCCGCCTTGGGTCTCTGTAGTAAACAGGCGTGCATTTCTGGTTTATTCTCCTGTTACACCAAACGAATATCCGAGAATTTGGTGCTACTCGTAATGAACAATAAATGTTATTTTCGTGGTTTCTTATGTCTTACTTTAGGCGTAAAGAGCATTAAACAGCCTTTCTTGCGAAGTTGCGGGTTCTACAAATTTACGAAAAATTCACGACACCACAGTCCCTTGAAAATTTTTGCCCATTTCGGGGAAATGGGAAACAAACTTTTCAAGCTCGTAAGTAAAATTGCATGATCTGTACGCAAGCTGACAGTTTAGGATAAACTACGTCTACTCAGCAAAGTACAAAGTGAGGTGGCCCATAGGAAATATTTTTGAGCAGCAAAAAAGGGTATATTTCCATGGCCGTGACACCGCCTAATGTTTCAATGCCGCCTAAGCATTCAGGGACGAGGTTAAAGGGAAACCTTAGAAATGGTGCCATTAGGCATCTTCAATCGTTAAATTGCTGAATGGGCAGAAAGCCCACATTGTTATTTGGAATCATGTTACTATAATAAGGTCAATCATAACGTGCTTCAGTTACAGATAGCGAATTCACAGAGAATTTATGAAGCCGAGAACGGGGCTCGTGGCCGGCAAAATCAAAAGAACTTAGCCAAAGTAAATCAGCATTTTTATTCAAGCTATTCTCGAATGCAAATTCAGTATACTCGTTTCTACTCCAACTCGCAGTATTTGCTCATCATGTGTTTTTTTGTCATTTCACTCACCAGTACTCAAACGCATAAGTACACAAGAGTACTGTTAGTAAATTTGTGTTCGTATGCGCTCAACTAATCTCTACTTATTCTACTCTCTTCTCTACTCAAAACAATATGTACAGTATTGAACTCGCACTTCTAGTGTACTCCGCAACATGAGCGGATATGTTTGGGGATACTGTTGAACCTTTAGACGTGCGAAGCAACGTCAAATTCATTGTTCGTCAAGGTGTAGGCAGTGGTTGACGACGTTAAGCCTTAAAGGGGCTATGAAGACAAAATACAAGAATGTTTTATTCGAAAGACTTCGTGTTTTATAGTGCCCCCAGCGCTTGTACGGATGCAAACGATGCTTTATTCACTGAGAAATTAATCAATTTAAGTTAAAATTTTGATTTTCCCCGTAAATCGCGTTTCCGTGGTCTACAATGACATCACAGGAACCGACCACTGTGCAGCCGATTGCGCACGGCTGGGCTAGAGCAGCGGCGTTCGCGCGTTTGTTTACGTTACTGAATTTAAATGGCGCCACTATACCGTGGCAAGCCGTTTTCTGGCTTTAGTTTGTTTTTGACAGTATTTAAACCTGGCTTGTTTTTCTTTCTGGGAGAAAATAATAGTTTCATGAAACATAGTGCTCGCTGGACAAATATGGTCACTTAAGACACTGTTGCTTGCGTAAATCGGCCAGTGTCGTTTGAGGGAACCCCAAAGCCCCACAGTGCTGTGCAGCTAAACCAAGCATAGTGCGCGCAGTACCAACAGGAGCACGCATCAGTGTATACATGTGCTTTCGTAACGTCCACTGTTTTTACCACCAGTATTATTGCTTTAAAAAGAATAAGCCCTAAACCTTGGAGCAGCGGTTGCGGCGGAAAGCACGACCACTAAAGACTACAAATTCACGCAGGTTGCTTTGGCAGCGGTACGACCGGCGCAGTTTCCAGTCTATATCAGCGATCCCGGAGCTGACGGCACGTGCCGGTCTATGTCGCGCCTGCGTGCACTGGCCCCTCTGTCAGCTGACCACCTCGGAGGATCATCCTGCGACTGCGCCGACAAATCGGTGCTTTCTTCGAAGTATAAACAGTATAAAGGCACAACCCAAGAACCGTGAAGGCACTTTGGAGCAGCGGTTGCGGCGGAAAGCTCGACCACTAAAGACTGTACAAATTCACGCAGCTTGGTCTTGTGTTTTTTACGCTTCTTTTGGCGATTTCCTGGCGCAACTGTTGCTCAATCGTTTGTTATCGTTTCTGCTTGTTTTCGGTTGGCGCAATGCTTTCGTGTGCTGAGCTTGCAAAAAGAATTGGTGCAATTGAGCCAAAGCTAAAAAGTAGCCTAGATGCACTGGTCGTGGAAGCTGTCGCTAAGCTTAAACAGATAATGGACGACTTAGGTGCACCTGATCACTTGCAGCTGGCAAAATCTGTTGAGTTTGTTAGCGATGATTTTGACTCATTGAAGGCGAAGTATGCGGAAGTAGTCGAAGTTAAGAAGATAGCAGCGAGCAACCAAGCTCTCGAAAAGAGAATGGCTGACCCTGAACAATACCCTCGCCTAAACAACATAGAAATTAAAGGTGTGCCGGTAACAAAAGGTGAAAACTGTGTAGCCATTTTGAAATCTGTGGTTGAAGCACTCGAGTGCCCCATTGAAGCGTCAGACATTGACACTATTCACCGCATTCCCGCCTTTTCTGGAGAAAAGAACATTATAGCTCGCTTCTGCTGCCGAGATAAAAAAACGAATTCGTCCGAAGGGCCCACAAAGCCTGCTTGCGTGCTAACGAGATTAGCTTCTTTGAGCAATGCGAGAGCCCAGTGTACATAAACGACCACTTGACGATGGCCAACAAGAAACTTTTCGCGAAGGCGCTTGCTCTGAAGAAAGAGAAGAAGTGGCAGTTCTTGCGGACAGAAAACTGTCATATCAAGGCGCGCTGGAACGAAGACACTAAGGTCTTCAGCATAGCAACAGAGTCCGACCTGAAAATATCCGCCTAATAATCCCCCCTTTTGCAGTTCACAGCAAATCACGTGCTAAACGCCGGTATGGCTCTGTTTTCTCCCTAGCAATTTAAACTAGCTTTTCAGTGCAAAAATAGATCCCTCATTCACTTTAACGCACGAAGCACCCGCAAAAACTATAATTATATCACATTTCTTAGGTCGCTAGAACATCCCTTTTCTTTTATTTGTCGGAAACTTGGCTTTGCAATGACGATACTCTCTTATACGGCTTGCCACATTATAAGTCCGAGTTTTGCCATCGTCAAACTAGTAGCCATGGGGGTGCTGCTATCTTGATCTCACAACTAATCTCGTATTCACGCAGACCTGATATCGCCATCAACGTCACTCACTGTGAACCTGAATTTATCGAACTTGACAAATCTTTTATTGAGGGTGCGGACAAAAACTTTATTCTGGGATGCATCTATCGCTCACCGTCGTCATCCATTTCTGAATTTGTGGCTAGCCTTGACGCGGTATTTCAAAAACTGTCGTTGGAAAACGAGAACGTTGTTATTGTAGGAGATATTAACATCAACCAGCTGGATATTGATTCTAAAACGCCCGTAGACTACATTGCCTGTTTCAGTGGGTTCGGCTACGAATCGTTAATTCAACATCCTACTAGATGTACATTCCTTGGCCCTGAAACTCTACTCGATCTAGCCATATCAAACATATCCCCTACACCGGCATCTGGAGTTGTAAGTGAAGGCATCACCGACCATTATCCCATATTTCTTACGTTTAGCGCTACAGCGGCAAAAAGCATCCCGTGTTTTTCAACTTCAGTGTTCAACAGAGATAAATTTGTAGAAATCGTTACCTCCACTGACTGGTCCCGTACCGATAACTTACACGACGGAGAGAAAGCTATAGAAGAATTTTGTAACACTATCCATAATGCCATATCTGCTAGCACCTCTACAGTGAAATGTAAAAAAAGGTACAAGTACCCTGGCAATCCTTGGGTTACGCAGGGGCTACTACAAAGCATGCGCAAGAAAGAAAATTTTTCCCGCAAGAATAAAACCAAACCTCTTAACTTATCACTTGCTAGGCGTTACCCGAATTATTCTAAGGTTTTAAATAATTTGGTGAGGGCAGCTAAAGAACGTTACTACGTAGGTGAATTTGATAAAAATAAAAATAATCCTTAAAAAACAATGGAATCATTTTGTAAACAGGTCCGCATGCAATGTGCCTGTATCGGAAGTAAACTACAATGGCGCCATTCCCAAATGTTACGGCGTTGCTAATGCATTTTGTGAATACTTTTTCTCGCTTCCGAAAGCACAAATTTCTTCGTCATATTCCAGTATACCCCGTTCTAGTCATACACTCTACCTTTTTCCGGTGTCACCTGAAGAATTATACTTAACAATTTTGGGATTGAAAGATAGTAGCGCAGGACTAGATAATATTCGTGCCAGTCACTTAAAAGTTATTGCTGATGTTATTTCTATCACGTTAAGCATAATAATCAATCGCATTTTTGAAGGTGGAATTTTCTCGCAAATTTTAAAACAGGCAAAAATTATTTCTCTGTTCAAAAAGGGAGATAAGTTACTAATTTTCAGCTACACGCCGATTTCTATTCTATCAAGTATCAGTAAGATTATTGAGCGGTTGTTCGTACAGCGGTTGAATGATTTCCTCGCGAATTTGACCCCCTTAAGCCCAATAAATTTGGTTTTTGCACCGGTGGCCCGACTAATCTCACACTCCTATCCCTAACAGATTAAATTAAAAATCAATAGACTCCGGCATTCTTGCAGGCTGAGTGTTTATAGATTTCACGAAGGCTTTTGACACCATTTATCATAACATTTTGTTCGATAAACTTGATCTGTACGGCATAGGGGGCCCTGCACTTTCTTTTTTGAGGAGCTATTTAATTAATAGGGTAGGCAAGGTTTACAATGGCGAACATTCTTCTGGTACCAAAATTATCAATCAAAGGGTCCCTCAAGGGTCAATTATTGGGCCCTTATTGTTTACAATTTATATTAATGACATCGTGGATCACCTTCAATCAGATCACTGTGTTCATTACGCCGACGACGCCACATTATCTTGTGCTCACAAATCGCTACCGCCGCTTGTTTCATTGCTGAATGGTGTTTTAATAAGAGCCATGGATTGGTGTCACAAGAATCACCCTATTATAAACCCCTCATAAACTAAATTTATGTTATTTAGATCGGAACAGAAGCGGGTCCCCTTTTTACCGGCGATAAATCTGGGTACTGACACTATTCATGTGTCAGTATGTGACCATGTCATTTTTCTTGGCTCTTCACCTTGATTCTCATCTGAAATTTCACAATCACTTCAATTACTTAAAACGAAAAACTGCATATGTCATTGGCGCCCTTATTAAGGCTCGTCAGTTTTTGCACGTAACGCGCTTCTATCTTTGTATTTTGCCTTTATTCACAGCCATTTGACATACGGAATTGTTGCGTGGGGTAATGCGTATAATTCTCACATTTCATACGTCGAACATGTCCAGAACCAAGCCAACCGCATAACCACAAATAGCTCCTTCTGTTCCAGTGCTAGCGCCCTTCTTGGTCAAAATAACGTGTAGTCAGTTCGCAAACTATTCCAATATAACACTAAGTTGTTTTTCAAATTGCTGACTAATCAACTTCATTTCCAATTTATTGGTTTAAGCTGTATCACTAATACCATCCCAACCAGATTCGCTGCAAACTACAATTATTTGCTTCATTCAGTTTCCACAAATTGTGAAAAAATGACTTCGCATTTTTGCGGTATTTCAAACTGGAATAGCCAGCCGGATGCACCTAAGTCACTCTCATCTTTATCACCATTTAAAAAGAATCTTAAAGAGTTTCTTTCGCAGTTTGATTCGTACATAGTAGTTGTATGAATGTCTAACTTAGCGTGTGTTTATTTTTAGCTTGTTGCAAGCTTGTTTGTTGTAGGTTTTGTTGCACGTTTGTGTTCGTGGTTCTGTACGGCTAGTGGGATACAATTTTTTTTTACCTTCAGCGTCAGCTACATTCAAATACACTTTGCTTCTTTTTTTTCTCCTTTTTTCAAGGTACGCCGTACTCGCCCGTTGAACTGCGTTAGTTTTTGCCTCTCTTGGCATAAATTGATTAGAGATTTCGCTTAAATGTTCTGTTCCGTCTGTTCCTTTTTCCTGCACATTCTAAATTGTTGTTCTGCTTGAACTTGTAACTTGACATTTTACAATACAATGTAGTGTAGTGTGGCCAGTTCTTCGCTTTTCATTTTTCTTCATTCCTTCCTTTTTTTTCTTTTCTTCATATTCTTTTCTTTTAATTGAGTCTGACTTGTAACGTTACGACATGAGTTCTTGTTTTTTTTTCCTCGGTTGTTACTTTATCTCTATAAGTGCAACTCTGAGATTTGTCACTATTTAAATTGCCTTTAGCTGCTTTGACTGCATTTTTTTCTATGTAATTATATATCGAGGGTCCCAGTGCAGTATCAACTATAGGACCCTCGTCTGGATATATCTTCACATGTAACCTTCCTCTTTCACAAGAGTCAATAACCTTCTTCTTCTATGTAAGCACAAATAGCTCGTTCTGCAAGCTTATAAGCTCTGCCTAATTTGCGTTTGCTTTTGCCGGCCTCCGCCAACCACAGAGCAGGCTCGTATGACATCATAGGTTCTGTTGCGGGAAATGAGCGAGTGGGTCGCATGGCAATATCCTTTTTTCCTAATTATATAGCTTATTTAAGTGAAGTTTACGTTAAAACTGGCGTCAGTATGACTCTAACGAGGCAATCCTTTGAAAGAACCAAACTTGTGCTTTGTCCTCATGGCTCCTTTAAAGCGTCACGTTAAGCCTGACGTCGTGCCATCACATACCCAATATGGAAGCAATTGGGCCGTCGCATAGGCCTGCAGCTCGTAGACACATACCGCGTTCAAGGCCACATAACGTATCGCAGCTAATGGGGGCGTCACGACAGCCCACCATTCTTCGCAGCCAATAACACAGCTGGGCCGGCTCATTACAACATTTGTTGTTAGGAGAGTTTTGTGACACGCTTTGAATAAATCTTTGCGACTATTGAGCCCCCAGCTCTCCGGCGCGAAATACGGAGGTAACCAGGGAATAAGTATCTACAGCGGCTACTTCCCCCCGAGTATTCAACGCAGACTTCGAGGTCAACAGGGAGATATCTACAGCCGCAGAGCACGGAATTCGGCCACAATGATATCATCCCCGTCCGGATGAACACGCCTGCCTTGTTCGACTCGCCGTAGACGACACGACCACATACTTCTATATGAACTTCCATACGCTGGCTCGTTAGAGAGTCGACAAACCTCAACCCTCTATGCTCTGGCCACTGTCTTGTTTGGATAGAGCTAACCTGAAATGGTTAGACAAAACGCGACCTGCAGAAATGCACGAGGACTGTTGTCTGGTTAAGCTTCCAGACTCTTTTAGGCAATAGGAAGAGAACCGCCATGTCTCTGAGGGACCAGATGAGATCGTAGCTCACGTCACCAGAATAT
The DNA here is from genome assembly GCF_048455015.1 of Haemaphysalis longicornis. Lineage (NCBI taxonomy): Eukaryota > Metazoa > Arthropoda > Arachnida > Ixodida > Ixodidae > Haemaphysalis > Haemaphysalis longicornis. The sequence continues at coordinate 108,232,704 of NW_027526203.1, forward strand.
TCAGGATCATTCATGAGCTGCCTACCCCAAATACGCGCCTGAACAATAAGTGGTTTGCGCGGACATGGCTGCAACACATATTCATACGTAGCTGAAAGTGACACGAAGACCTCGCTCTTCTGAGACGCAAAACGACAAAAGCCAGGCCAAACACCCGGCTATACGGGTGGTTGCAACGCCAAACACCTGGCTCGTGATAGGTGGCAAGGCCACTGCACGTCCTTCACCTACAAACAGGCGCAAATTGACTGTGGCACACAATCCGTACCTTGTGCAGCAGGTCAAAAGCATAGAACAAATGACCCAAATTTCGCCTCAAACTCGACATAGACCCGCAACACATTTTTAGAGACTGACAGCCACATTGTTTCCCCACGCCATGTATGACAACGACGAGGCCGAAGAATGCGTATATGACCAGTGGTCCGTTGATTCCAAGGAACGGTTAGCTTCGTTAACCATTGAAGAAGACGGAACGGCACTGGAGCCACGTTATGCAAGAAGTGCACCTGGCAAGAACGGCATGCCTTGGGCGGACTTGCGGAATTTGGACGAACAAAAAGAAATTGCCGCCTGAGCTCAACATGGTCTTGACGAGCGGCTTCATGCATCACAAGCGGCACTACTCTCTCGGGTACCCTAATCTGCTTTCGCATACCCAAACTACTGCCTAGTTTGGGCAACGACAACCGAAACCAACGAAAACAGACTTCTTGAAAAACAGAAAAAGGTTCTCCGTAGAATTGGAAATCTAGACAATACGTGCAGCACAACGGAGGTATTTTCCGCCTTTAGCGTTATCCGCCTGGACCACAGGTATGTCTACAGAGCTTTCCATACAATGTATTTTTCACCACCTACTGTCACCACGTTCATAAAGCTCCGTGCTTCACTAAATTCTCGCGAAGTTTCTATACACACCAGGAACAAGGATAGGTGGTATGTAGCATCTTTCTGTAACAATTACAAATTACAGCCCCTGGACCATAACGTACTGAACATATTAAACAGATACAATTATACAATCGGATACAGCTAACGTGAGCTCACTGCGCATTTCTGTAAAATATAAATACTGGATTTTTCTTTGTATGTTTACATTCATCTATTCATTGCAAAAAAACTTCCGCACATCTTCTCCAGTTTTATGGCATTATATGATAGTGTGGTAATATGATTACATCTCGTCTGTACTTTCTCTAGCATTGTATTCAGTTGGGTTGCGATTGTGAATAAGGCTGTGTATTGTTGATTTGCAATTACAAGCGTGTATATATATATATATATATATATATATATATATATATATATATATAATATTGCAGGGCTTGGAAGCTGCATAGTATATTAAATTAGAGTCACCACGAAAAATATAACAATATTTAATACGACGTTTCGGCTGGGAACCAGCCTTTCTCAAGTGAAGTACAAGGGTCGAATACAGGGTATATGTAGGCTCGCAGGCAGCGCTGTGAGCACGTGGACGCATTATTTCAAAAGTATACGAGAAGGAAGTACAGCAAGAAACAAGTGGAAAGAAACAAAATGTGTCCACGTGCTCACAGCGCTCCCTGCGAGCCTACATATACCCTGTATTCGACCCTTGTACTTCACTTGAAAAAGGCTGGTTCCCAGCCTAAACGTCGTATTAAATATTGGTATGTTTTTCGTGGTGATATATATATATATATATATATATATATATATATATATATATATATATATATATATATATATATAGCAGAACAGAGAGATACGGGACGAGGGACTCGGTAAAGATACATATCAAGCTTGCAGTCGTCTTTGCCAGTGCTATTCGGCTTTTTTTCGAAATATTTAATAGGGCCGAATGACGTGTGCTTGTCACGTTTCTTTTGATTCATTGATAAATAAGCGAAAATATAAGTCGAGAAAAAATCCGCCGTTTTCCGGGAGCGGGACTCGAACCCACATCTCCGCATAACCGGTGCGGTGCGTTCGCCATTACGCTATCCCCACAGCGGCTTCTCTCTCGACTTTAAAGCGGGAGTTTTATATTTACAAGAGCTCTGAGGCCGGTCAACTAGCGCCGCCCCTCGACTACCGCGGGAGACGTAGAACGTCTTCTTTCCCAGCGGCCGCCACGTAGAACGTGGTCGGAGGTCGGGGTTAGCAATTGGCATATCCGAACTGCTGGAGCCAGTGCCTCATAATGCATGTAGCAGAACAGAGAGATACGGGACGAGGGACTCGGTAAAGATACATATCAAGGTTGCAGTCGTCATTGCCAGTGCTATTCGGCTTTTTTTTCGAAATATTTAATAGGGCCGAATGACGTGTGCTTGTCACGTTTCTTTTGATTCATTGATAAATAAGCGAAAATATAAGTCGAGAAAAAATCCGCCGTTTTCCGGGAGCGGGACTCGAACCCACATCTCCGCATAACCGGTGCGGTGCGTTCGCCATTACGCTATCCCCACAGCGGCTTCTCTCTCGACTTTAAAGCGGGGGTTTTATATTTACAAGAGCTCTGAGGCCGGTCAACTAGCGCCGCCCCTCGACTACCGCGTGAGACGTAGAACGTCTTCTTTCCCAGCGGCCGCCACGTAGAACGTGGTCGGAGGTCGGGGTCAGCAATTGGCATATCCGAACTGCTGGAGCCAGTGCCTCGTAATGCATGTAGCAGAACAGAGAGATACGGGACGAGGGACTCGGTAAAGATACATATCAAGGTTGCAGTCGTCATTGCCAGTGCTATTCGGCTTTTTTTCGAAATATTTAATAGGGCCGAATGACGTGTGCTTGTCACGTTTCTTTTGATTCATTGATAAATAAGCGAAAATATAAGTCGAGAAAAAATCCGCCGTTTTCCGGGAGCGGGACTCGAACCCACATCTCCGCATAACCGGTGCGGTGCGTTCGCCATTACGCTATCCCCACAGCGGCTTCTCTCTCGACTTTAAAGCGGGGGTTTTATATTTACAAGAGCTCTGAGGCCGGTCAACTAGCGCCGCCCCTCGACTACCGCGGGAGACGTAGAACGTCTTCTTTCCCAGCGGCCGCCACGTAGAACGTGGTCGGAGGTCGGGGTTAGCAATTGGCATATCCGAACTGCTGGAGCCAGTGCCTCATAATGCATGTAGCAGAACAGAGAGATACGGGACGAGGGACTCGGTAAAGATACATATCAAGGTTGCAGTCGTCATTGCCAGTGCTATTCGGCTTTTTTTTCGAAATATTTAATAGGGCCGAATGACGTGTGCTTGTCACGTTTCTTTTGATTCATTGATAAATAAGCGAAAATATAAGTCGAGAAAAAATCCGCCGTTTTCCGGGAGCGGGACTCGAACCCACATCTCCGCATAACCGGTGCGGTGCGTTCGCCATTACGCTATCCCCACAGCGGCTTCTCTCTCGACTTTAAAGCGGGGGTTTTATATTTACAAGAGCTCTGAGGCCGGTCAACTAGCGCCGCCCCTCGACTACCGCGGGAGACGTAGAACGTCTTCTTTCCCAGCGGCCGCCACGTAGAACGTGGTCGGAGGTCGGGGTTAGCAATTGGCATATCCGAACTGCTGGAGCCAGTGCCTCGTAATGCATGTAGCAGAACAGAGAGATACGGGACGAGGGACTCGGTAAAGATACATATCAAGGTTGCAGTCGCCATTGCCAGTGCTATTCGGCTTTTTTTCGAAATATTTAATAGGGCCGAATGACGTGTGCTTGTCACGTTTCTTTTGATTCATTGATAAATAAGCGAAAATATAAGTCGAGAAAAAATCCGCCGTTTTCCGGGAGCGGGACTCGAGCCCACATCTCCGCATAACCGGTGCGGTGCATTCGCCATTACGCTATCCCCACAGCGGCTTCTCTCTCGACTTGCCGGTTTGCCGTTTCTCTCGGTTTGCCGTTTCCTAATTAGATCTTTCGTTTCCTGGGAAAGTTTACCACTATCCTGTCTAGCCATCGTGCCCCCGACTTCTACTGCACACTCCGTGATAATGCGTGTAAGATTGTCGCGGGCTTCCTGTATCGTAAACTCTGCTTCCTCGGTAAGAGCTGAATATCGGTTCTGCAGCGCGATCCTGAATTCTTAAACTTTACGTCTTACTGTTAGCTCTTTGATCGGCTTCTTTCGTACTAGCTTGATACGGGGCATCCTCAAGTCCAGCCTAATTTGAGATCTTACCATAAGGTGGTTACTACACCTTACCCTTCCGAGCACGTCCACATCCTTCACGACGCCAGGGTTATCGCATAATATGAAGTCTATTTCATTTTTATTCTCCTACTCGGGCTCCACCATGTCCACTCCCGGCTCTCCTGTTTGCAGAAGAAGGCATTCATGATGCGTAGATTATTCCGTCCTGCAAACATGACTAGTAGGTCCCCCCTGGTATTTCTACAGCCCAGACCATAATTCCCAAGTGCCTTGTCTCCAGCCTGAGTCTTACCTACTATACCATTGAGGTCTCCCATCACTACAGTATACTGTGTTTTTACTTCAGCCATTGCCGATTCCACATCTTCATAGAAGCGTTCAACTAGCTGGATGTAGGCGCGTAGTCCTGTACCACCTTGCATTTGTACCTCTTATTGAGCCTAATTACGAGACCGGCTACCTTTTCTGTAATGCTATAGTATTCGTCTATGTTGCCAGCTATGTTTTTATTGTCTAGAAATCCCACTCCCAGTTCTCTCCTGTTCACTGACCAGGAAAGCAACTGACCAGGAAAGCAACCAACCCTGACAAGCGTAATGCCCTCTACCCACGCAATACAGCTGCGCCGCACCTAGCCTCGTTAGCACTCCCCGCAATGATTACGATATCTTCCACTCGCTACTCCTTAGTGACAACCTGCTTTACAGCTCGTTTGCCCTCTCTATCTCACCGAGTCAGCATAGCTGTTGCCTTTCGTAGCTTCCGTTCCATATGCTGCCTCGGTGCATGGCCCCGCTTCTTTTGTTGGGCCATGGGGTTTGTCATTTTTTCAAGAAATGCTGACCTCGACTGGCTTCTGTGAAACTTTTAATTTCCTCTCAGCTTCCCTGTGGTTGTCGGACTCGATACGCCGCGCTAACTGTAGTTCTGCAACCCACTTACTTAAGCCACTGCTATCCGCTTCTACTAGTGCGAGATGCGGCGACACCACGAACACAGACATGTGCTTCTTCTACTGCATTGTCTCTATGCAACTCACACTTCTGTGCACCCGCTTGCCGCGTACAGCTTCCACACTGTAGAAGTTGCTTGCACGGGAGGGCAATCTCCCCTGAAAAGAGCCCGCTCCTCCAGTAACCATGCATGGATACATATACTGCGCTTGTGCTGCCCCAGCATTCTCTGTTTTACTGTTCGGCTGCTTTCAGGTGCGCGCCAGTTCTTCTCCTGCTGCTCATTTGGAAGCGTTGTCGGAGCGCACAAAATACACATGAACTGCTCGGCGTCGCTCACGAAGTTTTGTCTCTGCAAAGCTTGCTTTTCCATATTAGATATTGAAGGGGAGCTCGCTGATGAAAAATGACATTCTTGCACTTTCTCGATATCATAAACTCAGAAACTCTAAACGCAGCAGAACAAAACTCAGTAACAATAAACTGCACGACATAACTTGCCGACACAGGTCCCCGAGAAGTGCTGTATCACAGTTCTTACAACATAAGCCAAAGCATAGGTCCCTGTAGTTTCTTCTTCAAGTCCTTTTAACGCATGTTCTGAGCATTTTGATCTCAGCAATCGTAGGTCCTAGTGCCTCCGGTTTCTTCAGCCAACTTCATTCAACGTGCCCCGTATTTCTTCGCACGCAGAGAGTTTGCAGAAATCTCACCTTTACTAGAGTCGGTCAGCTTAAAACACCGCAGTGCCGGTGTCGATAAGGCGTGTAAGCATCTGATCACGAATAGTAGATCGGGAAGGTCGGCCGCCATACGCAGGATCACAAAAAGTTGACGGCAGCACAAGTGGCATTTCCGCGCGCTCTTCAGAACGCCGTCCCGGTGTCGAAACCAATTGGGACATCATAACATACCCCCTCCCCTTGTTGTCGCGAATGTTTTGCGACAGCAACTCAATGCTCCCAATACTCGCCTGCTTCCTCCTGGTATTCCACATGCTCTAATAAGTACCGTATATTCGCGATTATAACCTCCATTTTAAGCAATGTCTCCCCTTGACAAAGGAAATGCAAAAATTGGTATTGAAGGTCGAGGCGAACCAAAACTACGCACTCATATCATGGGTTGAAAAAAGGCGGTGTTCAAACGATGAAACAGCAGCGTACTCTGAACGTGCTTGATGTTGCTGTTGGTCACATCGCCTGCATTTCTCTCCGGCAATTTTCTCAGCGTGGCTGGAAACACTCTCAGGTCGTGGGGAAGTCTAGCGACATCTCCCGCATTTGCTGCGCAGATTGCACCACAGACCATAGACGGTTTTCTGTTAGTGCCTCTTGGCTGCGATCAGTGTTGCTTGCGTTAAAGAGCGTGATAAAGCGCCCATACAATATATTTCGAAGTAATGTGTGTTTGGAAGTAGCCCAAGCATTTAGTGCCAAATTAAAGTAAATATACAGTGTTTTATTTGTGCACAGTGCCCACGTTTGGCGAGCGGCGACACGCGCTTTTTTTAAAGGCGATTGTCTTTCTCGAACTACGTAAAGGCAAAAGTTTTGGTCTGTGCCTTCGTAGTTGGATTGGAGCACTAGGCGCACGGCCAAAAAAAGTGGCGCCGTACTGCTTTCTTCCCGGCAAATGAACTGCTGTCACGTGTTATTGTTGTGCAGATGAATTACGCAGCAACAACAACAGAAAACGTTCCCAATACCAGACACAAATTTAAAGTGCATAACCGAGTGAACAACTTGACCAAATATGAGTACATACGAATATGTGTTAGATTGGCTTTTGCAATTGCAAATTAAAAACAAGCGGGTACAAAACCTTGTCGCTGAGAAACTAGATGCGCTCATGTGAACAGATGGCGCACGAGCAGGGCGAACGCGGGAAAACTGAATTGAATTGTGCAAATCTTTATTGCATAAATTATAGAAGTGAAATCAAGGGGCAGAGCGGGAGTGTGAGAAGGTACTAAAAAGGACCCTGAAACACCTTATTCAATTTTTATTGAAATAGTAAGTACCGGAAGAACGTATACAGTAAACAAACACATCCAGTTCAGGCACTCGCCAAGTACCTCAGCCAAAAATTACTACTGTGTGCCCGTCAGATAACTTAGAAACTTGCCAAAAAGTTCTTTTTCCCGGTCTTCGTGTTCTTCGACCGCTGGAATTACGTCATTCCAGCAGTGTAGCGGATATTGGCAGGATTTGTATCAGTGCCACCAATGAAGGATGGCCACTTTAAAAAGAAAGCCAAAAAAGCAAAGCAGAAACGGAAGGCGTATCTGCCGCGACGAGAAAATCACGCCGGGCCTATCCGTGCTGTCGGTAACTATAGATTTCGCAGTGGTTCCAGGTGCCAAGTAACTAGTGAAAGCGCTCTTCGGAAATGTTGCAGAGTCCCTTGAACATGTTCGACACCTCCAATAAGCCGACCTTAATCGGTTTCCCGCGGGACTTGCTGGAATACCCTAGAAACCAGCCACTTTGTAGCAGCAGTCGCGGCATTGGAGCACGTGCTAAGCAGTTTCTTTTTCTGCCACAGTTCATCGGATCCTGATAGCCGCGCCTGATTTGGTTCGGAGAGCTGCTGTGTTGCCTCCACGGGTACTGCAACAGAAGATCCTGCGCCTGCGCATGACTAACCTGGAAGCAACGACGCCGGAGCGACCTGGCGAGCAAAACCGGATCTACCGGACCATCGGCCGGACTATAAAGAGCCGACGGAAACCACGCATCGACACTTTGCAGCCGCAGTCGCGGCATTGGAGCACGTGCTATGCAGTTTATTTTTCTGCCACAGGTAGTCATTCATTTCATGACAAATCTGTACTTTTAAGCCTTTTTTGCCACGACTACTGCTGCACTGCTGTTGTTGCTTGTGTTGTCTTGTACCATGCGAACGAACGTCGAGCTTGCCAAGTGGCTTGACTCCGTTGAACGTGCGTTAAGCGGGAAATTAGATGAGGTTGCCGATCTTGTCTTGAAAAGCATCAAACCTAAGCTAGAAACAAACCCTGGTCTCGCTGTAGAAGGCGTCAACAAGGAAATTGCAGAGTTCAAGAGTAGCCTATTGTTCTTCAACGAAACGGTTGAAAGCTTGAAGGAAGAGCAAGTGAGGCTCAAAGCGGAGAACAAGGCCTTGGCCGCACGCCAAACAACGTGGAAATCAAAGGACTTCCGTGCACCAAAGGCGAAGATTGCATCAACCTAATGGAAGCAATTGATTGGTTGATTGTGGGGTTTAACGCGCCGACGCAACGCAGGCGATGAGGCGCGCCGTAGTGGAGGTCTCCGGATTAATTTTGACCACCTGGGGATCTTTATCGTGCGCCGAAATCTCGTACACACGGGCGTTTTTGCTTTTCGCCTCCATCAGAAAAGCGGCCGCCGCGGCCGGGAATCGAACCCGCGACCTCGTGCTCAGCAGCGCAACGCCTTAGCCACTGAGCCACCGCGGCGGGTCAATGGAAGCAATCGGGGAAAAAATTGAGTGTCCTGTGACAAAGGACGACCTTGATGTTGTCCATCGAGTGCCGTCCAAATCCGCCTCATAACACATCATAGCTCGCATCACTTCTCGCGCAAAGAAAGCGGAATTCATCGCTAAAGCACGAAAGGCCCGCCTGCAAACAAACGACATCGGCTTTCTAGGAACTGACGCCCAGGCCGTATATGTTAATGATCACCTCACTCAGGGAAATAAGCAGCTGTTTGCCAAAGCTCTTGCTTTGAAGACAGACAATGCATGGCAGTTTTTCTGGACAGATGATTGCGTCATCAAGGCTCGTCAGATAACAGAAAGCCGAGTGCTTAGAATTAGGGCCGAAGCTGATCTCGAAATTTTCCGCCGCTCGACGCCCGCCGTGAGTCTGATGCCAAATGAACAGGTACCTTCGTAGAATGACGACCGGTGATCAGTTGTGACTTCACAACAAGCATAATGGCATACATCGATACAAAACAGCTTCCGGCCTTATCAACTAAAAACGTCCACTCTGTAATCCACTTTAATGCCCGCAGCCTCAGGAAGCACCACGACGAATTTCAAGCACTCTTATCTCCCGTCCCGTATCCTTTTTCGGTTGTCTGCGTATCAGAAACGTGGCTCAACGACTCCGATAAGAATATTTACAGTTTTCAATCCTATACTCCTGAATTTTGTCATCGTCAAACATCAACTTATGGTGGTTCTGCTATTTTTGTGTTATCAAGCATTAGCTATAAATGCAGACACGACCTTCAACTCAAAGTACAAGACTGCGAATCAGTGTGGGTAGAAATAGAGAATTCATGTTTCGGCGTTGATAGTAAAAACATAATATTCGGCAGCGAGCTCCTCCCCCCCAGACTTTTGCACAGCCTTATACAAACTGTTTCGAACGCTCCCGTACGAAACTAAAAATTTAGTGATATTAGGTGACATTAATATTAATCTCTTAGACAACAACTCCTCTCACGACGAGTACATCAACTGCTTTCAAGGTTACGGCTTTCAGTCATTAGTCAATATACCAACCCGCTGTCCTCCCAATTATCCCGGAACTGTCATTGACCGTGCTTTAACGAACTTATTTTGTACTCCTGAAGCTCATACGTACGAGCATTACTGATCACTATCCAGTTTTACTTCGTCTGAACTGTCGTAATTACAGAAGAACTAATAAATTTTCGAAATCTATATTTCACAAAAAACTATTTCTCGAAGAAATCAAAAACGCTGACTGGACACGTGGAACATGTCTTAAAGACGCACAAAGTTGCTATACTAATTTAGTTCAATTATTACCACTTGCATAGAACGCTGCACATCAGTACTTTGTCAAAAAAATTATTCATGCCCGCAAAACCCGTGGATTACACCGTCTTTGTTAAAGCGCTTGCGCAAAAACGACAACCTTTATCGCAAAGTTAAGAAACGACCGTTCAGTACCCACCTAAAGGAGCGCTACAAAAAATACTGCAACGAACTAAACTCTTTGATGAAACAAAACAAAAAGGACAACTATAAATATAAGATACTAGAGACTGGTAATAATGCTTCCAAGCAGTGGCGTTTACTAAACAATTTCCTTAACAGCACCCCTGCAAAAAGTGCCCCCACCGAAATAGAGCTTGGCGAAGAAGTACTTACAACGCCCAAAGATATTGAGAATGCTTTTATCACTTACTTTAGCTATTCACCAAGCGCAGCAGCCACGAGTTATGACGATAAATTGCATCATGCATCACAGTCATTCTTTCTTTATCCTACGACACCGAGTGAAGTGCGTACGACGCTAGCTAATCTCAAAATCACCAGCCTAGGCCTCGATAACATTCACGCGTCTTGTATCAAAGGAATTGCCGATTTTATTTCACATACTTTTGCTTACATCGTCAACCTTATGTTCACAAATGCCGCATTTCCTCACGAACTGAAGCAAAGTAAAATAACTCCGGTATTTAAGAAAGGGAATAAGGCAATTATTAGTAATTATAAACCAATTTCGATTCTTCCATTCCTAAGCAAAGTGGTCGAAAAGCTAATCGAACAGCGGCTTTCGAACTACCTCCAGAAATTTCGCCTCTTGACACCAAGACAATTCGGGTTCCGCCGTGGTCTGTCGACTAACCTTGCCCTAACAGCATTAACAGATAAATTAAAAACCGAAATAGATAAAGTAAAATATGTTGGGTCCGGTTTTATAGACTTTACTAAGGCCTTTGAAAGTATTAACTACGACATATTTTTTTGTAAACTGGCATCATTAGGCATAAATGGTCCCGCACTACAGCTCCTCCGCAATAATTGTACGCAAACAGTTAACATATCAGGTGTTCTCTCAGAAACAGAAACTGTAAACACAGGTGTGCCCCAAGAATCCATTCTTGGCCCCTTATTATTTCTGATTTATATTAACGACCTGCCGAATTGTCTGGCATCCGTAACCGGCTGCATTTTGTACGCCGACGACACGAACATTTTCACATCCCAAGAAAAACTTTCCAGTGTTATTTCACAGCTGAACCATGACCTCGCCAACATTTCTTATTGGTGTCACAATAATCAGTTGTTAATTAACCCATCTAAGGCAAAATTTGTGGTTCTTAGCACGCCCACAAAGACTCGTGACGATCTGAACCCTGTGTACATAAATAATCGCGCCATCATACCGACTGATGAATGCACATTCTTAGGAATTGAACTTGACTGTTTTCTCAAATTTGATGCACACATTAACCTAATCACGAAGAAAGTTGCATATGCTGTTCGGGTACTAATAAAAGCGCGCCATTACTTCGACAGACGGATACTAATCACCTTAGAGGCGGTATTCAATGTAAAGTTTAGCGGGCGATTTCTCCGCCTGGCAACACTGAAAACCGCCATGTCGGTGGCCACCGTGCCAGCGCATGCGCTTGGCACCGCCATCTCGAAGAAAAAAAAACACCGGCGCACATCGTCTGCTGCATTTCAGCCAGATTATCGGTAGTGGCGTCAACAGATATAATATTATTCGTACTGACATTAAGTGGTGGCGCTCTACCTACCCTCGAGCACTTCGAATCCACGGAGGATGAAACCGCGGCTACGAACGGCGCGTATAAGCAGCATAAGTCCGACGCTGCATTGGCTGCCGCCGCGGGTGTCGACGCAAGTGCACGTGCACCGCATCCGCGACTTTATGTCTGGTAGGTGCCCTCTAATACGTAGTTCAGTACAAAAACCGAAAAATGTCTTTGGAGGAATGGTTCACGCGTACACCGATTTAGCGCTGGCTTTGTCGTGCGCGAAGTGTTTCACACCCAGCAAAACAACTCACGTCTGACGTTAGAGCGCGGCGGCTGGCAATCAGCCGATCTGCGGCGGCTACTTCATACGCGTCTGGTTATAGGTAGATCGTACTGTGCTGCACTTAACAGCACTTGGCGTCGAGGTATTACTTTGCGTTCAGGAGGCAACAGTTTCGTAATGATGCAGTTCCTGCTGTCAAACAGACCACTGCGCTCACTAGTACGTTGCAACCTTTGTGCCACGACCGACTCGCACTCGCTCGTACGTGTGCGCGGAGGCTGGGGTTGAATTGCAGATAAGGTTGTCACACTCATAAGCGGAATCGTGACTTTTCGCGTAACCAACGCTATCGCGGCACAACTGACTATCGAATCACACGCACACGCCTTGAACCCAAGGTCACTCGCGGCTTGCCTGGCCGCCATGAAGGCATGGAGGAGAAGAGGGGTGCCTGATCTGGGGGCCGGGCGCACAACGTCGCCTTGGCAACACACGCTTGGCCCCAGATATGGCGGCGCACTCGCACGGTTGGCTGCATGCATTCTACGCTATTGAATACCGGCTATACTATGCTTTTTTCCACAGTCACATAAACTGTTGTATCAGGTCATGGGGTCTGGCTTACAACTCCCACATAGCACCATTACAGCAAATTCAAGACCGGGTACTGCGTATAATCACCTGTAGTCGTTTTGATGCTCCCGTTGCCCCCTTTTTCTTGATCTTAAACTTCTTCCGATTACTGACACCATAGCATTTAACGTTGCCACAACTGCCTTCCACCTTTTCAATGAACCCGACCTTCTCTATATTATTGGTAGAACTAAACTAGAAAGCACTAACCAAACTCGTTTTTCATTGCAAAATGACTTTTTACTTCCAAAGGTACGCACGAACTACGCTAAACAGTCATTCGCTTTTACTTCAATCAAAATATGGAACCAGCTACCTTATACGGTTAAAACACAAGTAGGCCCATCAACGTTTAAACGTTCCCTTAGATCATTTTTGACGAACCATCACATAGACTTTTGACGTGCGTATCTACATTTCGCCTAGTGTAGTCTTTTTTTATCTTTTACACACCTAACCATTGCATTTATACAACTGTTATGTACGTATATGGATTGACTGCACTCCATATTGTATCGTTTATAGGCTGCTTTATTTTGTTTATATATTCCTGGGTTAGTTGTTTCAATGCTCTGTGTTTTATTTGTTCAAGATGTTCCTCATTTATTTCTAAGATTGAAATCTTAACAATTAACTATTTACGCGTAGTCTCGTTATTTCTTTGTATAAGATAGGTAATAAAAAAATAGGTATCATTCCTGCTAGCAGCTGCAATTAAGCTATTTCTGTTGATTATAGGGTTTAAAGCGCCGACGCAACGCAGGCGATGAGGCGCGCCGTAGTGGAGGGCTCCGGATTAATTTTGACCACCTGGTGATCTTTAACGTGCGCCGAAATCTCGTACACACGGGCGTTTTTGCTTTTCGCCTCCATCAGAAAAGCGGCCGCCGCGTCCGGGAATCGAACCCGCGACCTCGTGCTCAGCAGCGCAACGCCTTAAGCTATTTCTGTGTATGCTATCAATAACAAGGGGTCCCACCACTACAGTTTATTACTCTGGGACCCCTTTCTCTATTGACTATATTCTGGTGATGTACCATTCTGTAACAACAACAATAAAGTTCTATTCTATTCTAAAAGAGAAAGGCGCGAGCACACCTAGACGTGCACACCTAGACACGCACTCCCGCGTGCTCCACTATATATGCTAGCGATTTCAACGAACATTTGAGGGTGGACGTGACAATTATTAGCCGTTAGTGCCACCACTTACATGCAACTGGGCACCAAGCCAGTGTATCCAATGCTCGCACGTGTGCCGAATAACCCGCAATTTCTACCCCGTCGTGGCAGCAACTAAAACAAGCTTTGTAACGCGCGTTTTGCATAGCGGAACTTACGAACGAAGTCTGCGGGCTTGAATAATTTATTGGTAAGCGAACAAAGCGTCGTTCGTAGTCGAGCAACTGCGAAAAGAAGAATAAAAGAGTGATATTTCCGTTAAGACAGATGGTTATGCAGGCTCTCATCTCCCGTGGCTGCGTTCAACGATCCCTCAGTAGAAATTACCACAGGTGAAAAACACAGTAACACAGAACCCCCGCAGTAAAAGTGCAATTAACGTAACAACGTAGACTTTTCCTCCGTCGCTTACAAAAATTGTACAGCATGGTAAACAAAAGTTTTGTAGCACCCCTCTAATTTAGCGGTCTGTACAAACGCTTCTTCATTTCCCGGGAGAAGAGCTATGAGTGCGGTGGTATCTACTTAGCGCGACCTCCTAACATGTGCACCAATTCCCACTGCCCAATCCCTACAGGCGGAAGAAGCGGCCAATGCCTGATGCGGAAATGATCATCACAGAACAACAAGCATGTAGAACATTCTCCGGTGGTTAATATCACGACCTGCCAGAAAAAGACTTCGACAGCGTCCTCGTCGACATCCCCGAAGCATTATTGGGGTTCAGCCCGTTCCGCCCCGTCTGGCAACGAGCTGCTGACCAGCATGCCCGAAAGTGTACCCACCGGGCAAGCCAGGTGTTCGGCGAGAACTGGCAGGTCTGTCCCCTAATGTCTTTCCACGAAATCCCGCAACACTACCGCGTGGAACGAGCGATATATTACCCTGTGCACAAAAGCCCCATAAAGGGACCAGAACGTCACCTTCGAGGCATGAAAACTAAGGCCTTTCCCCACTCCACTAGAGCCCACATTTTGGACACCACCCTCTACTCCTCGCATTGCCGCTTCTGCGAAGCTCCTGGGGCACCCTCTACCATGTCATGTGATGCTTTAATCAGAACCCCGCCTCCCCCCTACGCCACTTGGCCTGAGATAGACCGCTGTCCAGCTCAGACCCTGACACCCGGCTTCTTCGTCCGGCAAGTCGGACCCGACATGTCGGGTCCGACTTGTCGGTCCGACACGCGAGTTTGTGTCGGGCGGCCGTTTCCTTTTGCGTTCGGGAGCAGGACCCCGACAGCAGTGTCGGGCCAAACACGTCACTTGAATCGAATATTATGATTGGGTTGTCCGACCTTATAGTACTTTTTGTTTACGCTCAAACAGCTATTGTGGCCATTTGAGAAAATTTGAGTTTATTTCCCTCAGCATGGCGCGAATCTTGATCTCGCTAGACTTAATCAGCCTGCAGCCGTAACGTCTATGTAGACGCAAGCGCATTGGAGAGCTTACCAAACACCAGCGCATGCCCGGCGATGCTGCAGCGTGGCTCGGGCAGGGTCACTCTGGCTTGGATTATGAAGCGGCGACGGCGCAAAATCTTCCCGTTTTTCCGAATCTCATGCGGCAAGACTGTTCTTTGAAGCATAATCGCTCTCCCAGCGATGTAACATGCGTCCACGTACGTAGCAGCGCTCTATAATTACGCAGAAACGCTCTCGACCGTTCAGCGCATCGCATTCTGATACGGTGCGCACGGGCTGTCTATTTGCGTCGTTAGCGCTTGCGGCAAATGTTAGCGGCAAATGTTAGCGCTTCTTTCGTCAACTGCAATGAGCACTGGTATTTTAAATTCTGCGACGCAGGGCACAAAATTTTGGTATGAGAATATCGGCAGCATAGTTGTTACCTTAACATCATGTCCGCATCTCTTAAACACATATTTACGTACTCATTTTGCGATTACGCGCCTGTGGAACTACGACAGTCAGCGATCGTATTTAGGAACTGGCAAAAACCGGAATAGTTCCACCGACCGGCGCCGCGGTGTTTTCTTTTTTTTTTTTAATGGCGATGCCGGCTTTGACCCTTGTGTTCTACAACGAGATTACCTTTTCTGGACGACTGTACGAAGGCTCCCATCCAGGTCAACAGTTTTACTAATAACGTCCACAGAAAACACAGCTAGGCACATTTAACGCTTTGCTGCATGTTTCAAGTACATTTGTTTACAGTTAATTATGCTGATTCCGACACTACAGATTTTGTTTGCAAATTAGCACAGGCTTAGAACCTGGTCCGGGGTTTGTAAAAGCAGGCGTCCGAACACGTCTGCATATGGTGGCCATATACCAGAACGCATGAGCGATTCATACAGCAGAATGGAAGTTTTTTTTTTTATCCCTCACAGGAGCAGGCCAGTCCCACCACCTGCACTTACTGGTGGTACCAGCCGTCTGGCCAAATTAATTTCAAAAAATTAATTCACATACTGCCTCCCACCCTCCCCGCTCCTTTCTTGCAGCCTGGGTTATTGCTTGTTCATCGGATTGGAGTGAATAGCTGACACTCTCCTCCTACTTCTAATGGTCCCCATGGTAGTGCCCTTGGTCTTTCCTTTATATTTTCTGTAATGAATTATTTCCATTGTAAATGAGCCTAGACAGATTTCGCTATATACTGGCAATTTCACTATTTCTTATAATATCCCCTCCTGGAGTCATGTGTGGGCTACGGGGTTAAAACCGGGTGACTGCAGTCTCCCTTCATATCATCAACAAAAAGAGTCCACTCACACTTTTTTACCCTTTTTCAGGAAAACTTGCCCGAAGCTCAGAAATGTACTCGTCTAGCTATTGTATAAACTAGCAACTTGAGCTGAAGTCACATATTAAAACCAATGTTTCCTCATCTTGTCATGAAGTCGGTTTTATAAAGCATAAACTCACCGATAATCCAGCAAAAGTTAGATTACTTTTGTACCCTACTTTAATTTGATAGAAACTTCAGAATGCCTGCACAGTCTCAGACCCCTATAGAGGAAATAATATCGAATTGGTTGAAAAGGCTCTAAGAAAGGCTGTTGACTTTATTTATTCTAAATATAATTGCACAAATTCTCTTTTTGAGGTCATATAAGCTTATGGGATTCGAATATTAGTCAAGGAGAAAGTTTGTGCATCTTACATTTGTTCACTGTTCAGAATTCTAACTATGGTCACACGGATTATGTTAATGAGCTCATGCAAACAGGTGCGATTGAAACACTAGGGAAAAAATACGTCTTAATGCCTTAAATTTTTTGCTGTTGTTATGCTACAAACTTGGCCTAGATACAAGACCACGACATACTTCAAAATAATATTCATCATTACCATTTTCATTCTTTCACCCGTTCTACACACCCGTTCAAATTTTTTTTCCCACATGTATTATCGACTGGAAAAATACGCCTGAACATATGCCTTAATTAATTTGAATACATAGAAGCAAATGTTTAGTTTATTTTAACCTTTTGTTCTTTCTCATTGCTGCCACATGTAGTATCCTGAACTGCTGGTATCTATGATCTTGTTCACACCTTTATGCCCTTCCTTCTTGGGCCTCTGTTTCGCAGTATGCACTTCAATAAAAATTAAAAAAAATAGTGGCAAGGGCAGCTGGAGGTGCTGAAGAAAAATTGGCCTCACAATTATTGCAGAAGACTCACGGCAGAACACGACTTGTATACCCCACACAAAATAAAACTCGCCGATCTAATTTTATTTCAAAACAAGACAGCTATGTACAAAAACAGATAGGCCCCAGATATTTATAGATACATGAATTAATAAGCCTTAGTTATAAACAAAACTGGCTATGTTTTTAAGAGCAGTGATGCCTCAATGAGTTACCAAGATCTATTTCATTTCCGTAATTTCCACTTATAACGCGGTCTTCTGTTTTGAAATGAAGCCTCTTTCGGCCAAAGTTAGGCAAGTAAAGGCACAACAAAACGAGTTCCTTTGTTTAATGCTACCAAATGTACTAAGTATTACAGAATTGAAACACACAAGGTTAAGTGAACAACACTACATACAACAATAAGTTAAGTTTATGCAGACTTGAAAAAAAAAAAGATCAGCACTAGATGACGCTAAACTGCAGCACGGTTTATTGACATTTCATCGATAGGCACACAACTCGTAATGATCAAGTAGTCCCATGCATGTTGAACCCTTTCATTTTGCACCATTCATATTTTTCTTCTCCTGGGTTCCTTAAATATAAATTGATACTTGAGCATCATCACATACACTATGTTCTTGCAATCAGTAAAAATTCTATGCACTCAACACCAATACAATGGCTTAGAGAGAGAGAGAGAATAACTTTAATGGAGACCAGCGATGTTAGCCGAGCCGTCGGGCTGGCTTGCTACGCTAAATGAGAGAAGAAAAACAAACAAACAAACAAACAAAAAAAACGTGAAGACGAAAAGATGTCTTTTGATGCGGCCAAAATTTTCAATGACAAAACTTTGTCCATTTCTGTGCTCCGAAGAAAATCCAAAGGAGCTTTGATTGCGCGTGCAGCCTGACTGGGACCCGACCATAAAGGCAAAAAGCAAAAATGCTCATGTCGAGATTTTGACATATTTTAAATATATTTAGGAGGTCAAAATAAATCCAGAGTACTTTAATACGGCGCGCCTCATAGTCCAAGTGTAGATTTGGTGCATTAAACCCCATAATCAATCAAATCCCTTTTTTTTGCAAAAACACATGCCCGCTGCCAATAAAGCTGCAAGTTACTATAATGCCAATACCATCAAAGTACTCCTCATAAAATCAAACGCTCTTACAATCACAGCTAAAACAGTCAGCTTCCGACCGTTCTAGTGCCCTTTATTACTTCTCCCTACGCTTGGCGCCAGACAGAAGACAAAAGAGCTACACCTAGAGCACTGCACGGGCCTGATTTTAAGGGCCGAGCCCGGCCCGCGCCCGCTTTGTGAAGCCCGAGCCCGACCCGGGCCCGTCACACCGAGCCCGGGCCCGGCCCGGGCCCGAGCATTCATAAAGGAGCCTAGCCCGGGCCCGGCCCGGGCCCGTCGTCTCAAGCCCAGGCCCGGCCCGGGCCCGGTCATTTATTTTTGAGCCTAGGGAGGGCCCGCGTGCGTGTGACCAGGCCCGGTCTTAGACACTGAAGAAAATTTGTTTATTATATTTGGTCCATTGTCTTCGTAGCGGGAAATCAGATGGAGCATCTAGTCTGTACCAGCACGTCCTGAATTGAAACGCAAAAAATAAGGGTTTAAACGTGCACGTAGTTTAGCTCACACCGTCTGCAGTTCACGCCACATCGGCGTAATAATAGCTCGTGTTCTTACACGAGAGACACCATCACCCTTCATGACCAGACTCTTGGCAACTTCACGTGGTTGTCTCGGTCACAAGTTGGTCATCTTTGTGGAAAAAAAAGCGCTCAAAAACAGGGACGAAGGCAGACGTAGACACATACCAACTAGCCCAACTTTCCGTTCTTCGACAAGTTGGTATTGCTGAAATTTCTGGTTCCCCATTTGAATCCACGAGTATGTGCGTGCGTTGAAATATTTTCCCTGCAGTGGTTGTTAAGCGGTGGCGCTTCTCTAGCACACGAGTTTGATTTCAAGCCACGGCAGCCGCATTTAGATTGGTTCGACATCTAAAACACACGTACTCAGACATAGGTGCACAGCTCCAGGGTGTCTTTTGTAATTCCTTCCCCGCTAGGGCATTCCTTCTAACCGTATCTTTTATATGTTATACACCATATATAAAATTTTGGTGCAGTACATGAAATATTATTAAAATTACAGTATGTGACTATGGGACCTAGCAAAACACGTTTTTAAAACAACGTGTACAACTAACATCAAGAAGCGCGTAAAAGTAAACTCAGAATGTTCATTTTTATGCTCCTTTCTACACTACACGTCGGAACTATTAACGGCCGGGCCTATGAATTCAAGCCCGAGCCCGGCCCGGGCCCGCTGCACTGAGCCCGAGCCCGGCCCGGGCCCGTGGCACTGAGCCCGGGCCCGGCCCGGGCCCGCCGATAATCGACTTCGGGCGGCCCGGCCCGGCCCGCATGCCGGGTCGGGCCCGGGCTTTCGGGGCGGCCCGGGCCCGTGCAGTGCTCTACTACACCCGTTCATTTGTGCCTCTGCACCTGGAATGGCAGGTCGACACACAGCCCAATCTAGGCATTCTCGAGCTCAGGACACCTGTCGGTTACTTTATGCACAAAGCGCAAGCACATGAGCTTAGTGCAACAGGGATGGTGTAGTGGAAGAACCACGCAAGGCAGACCGAGGCCATTGCTGCATGAAATGGGGCTGAAAGCTGTAATGGCGCGGGAGCCATCCAGATGATGATAGGGATGTTAGATAAATGATTTGGGAAATGAATACTGAAGACAGCTCCACAAATGGCGTTGCTTGCTGCGTCAGATAGGGTGAACACAGTAAACGAAAAAAAATGTGGAAAGAGTACGTAGAAAGAATGAATGAGAGGGAGAATGAAATAAATCAGGAACATTTGAAAAAATGGCAGTAGTAGGACAACAGATCTCAGGATCTCAAAGTTATAGAACGTCGACCAATCTAGAGCATTTGTCCGTAGCGCAGTGTCAGCACGACTGCTATAGTTCACAAAAGTGATTCAGTTCTGAAAAGTTTTTTCGTAGCAATCGCACAAGAGTTCTTTTCGCTGTTTCGTGTTGGGTTGCATGCTGCGTGCAGTAGCACAAGAAATGACACATGTTCTCTTTCATAGAGTAAGGGCGTTCTGCATTCTGCAGCCCGTCCAGCCCGTCTTCCATAAGCATTTTGGAAGAGGGTGTTCACTTTGTGGAGTGATTTTTTTAGTTTATTTTTTGATCTTCTGCTGTTGAATGTAGCTAGACCCTCAAGCAGGTGGACAAAAGGCTGAAAGTTGGTACACATAGAAACTGAGTGGAAGAAAAGTGAGAAGTGAGCAAATGGTGTGTTAAAGCCAGGAAAACCTTGATGTCATTAGCAATGGTCTTGACTGCCACCGCCTTTGACACTTCTGAAACCTCTACCAGTTGGTATACAGTTGTTCATTTATTTTTAAGTGTGATAGTATGACCGCGTGTTAAGCTTTTTTGCACAACTTCAGCGTCATGCAAAAAGTCAAGAAAAGAGGGCATGCCTTGCAGTGAAGCTAGAAAATTTGAATGTCATGCGGCAAAGCCAACTTTTACTGCTCAATTATTCAATTATTCCCAAATTTTCAATACTCGAAAACATTCAGCACGTTGAATGATAAATGTGCACTGCAAATCGAATAGCAAACAGCATTCGCAAAGTGTTTGAAATTTCAGAAATTTCCATGCCTATATTGTATTTTTCTGTGTTTGGCGGGACCATCAAATAAATGGATGGATATTAGAAGAAGGCGCTTCCTTGGAAGCTAATGTCACTATACCACTTGATAAGGCACTTTCTAAACTCCCCAGAATTGTGTCAGGACTACCGACGCTGTGTTCAGAAACTACGACCAGCTAGGGATAGCAAAACTTACGGACAGTACGAGTGAAGCTGATGCCGTTTACTACATGCTGCGCTAGGCTGTTGCACGTTACTCTCCCAAGCTTCAGGTGGTTTTTGACGTTTCATCGCACAGTAACTCACCGAAATATTTCAACAACTTTGAAAGTGGACTGACCCTGAGCTCCGATTTAGTCAGTCTATCGGTGTATGCAATGGGCTTTCGAATGCGTGGTGGTGCACCGATGCCGCCTGCACGGTTGCATTTTGCCGCATGGGCCGCGGTGTTCCTGATGTGAAATGTGGTTCGCAGTTTGGTGTTGGCAAGAACGTTCATGTGGACGGCGTTTTTTTTTCGAGCGATTTGTGGATTTGCGAATGCCTTGTTACATGTAGTAGTCAGCATTGTTTTTGCGTCAAAATTTCAGACTGTGCTGTGCACGCTTGCTATAACCGAAGATCCGAAGCAGGCCGCATGGCAAAAGCAAGCGTGTCGCTCTTTATTTTTTTGCTGCTTCGGAGTCAAGGATAGAGCAGCGCTTGACGACAGTCCGCCTTCATTGCGACGAATTTACAATGAAGTTATCGATAATGGGACTAATCAGTACTGAATCTGTTGCACCCGTTTCGTTCCAAGTGGAAACGACGGGCCTTGAAGCTTTCACCTCACACTTTGTCACGCTTGAAACATTGCGCAGTGCTCTCTGCACCGCTGTCCGCACCTGTCTAACCGTTGGACAGGCGCTGATAACGTAGTCCGCTTTGCACTATCTCCGTGTGATCCCCATGCATTGATTTTCTTATTTTTGGGTTGCTTCGAAGGACCGTGTCTCGAGTTAGGAAAATTTTTCCACCCAAAGCTGCAACAATATTTGATATGGTGGCGGCGTGCGGGACGAGGCACTGGCTTTACCGAGCCACCCAGGCATGCTGCGCGCTTCTTGGGGAGTGCGAGAGACGGTGAGGTGCTCTGGCAACAGTGTTCTGGTGTGTTGAACGTATGACTGACGTCTACCTAAGCTCCCAATGATGGTGAGCAATTACGCAGAGGTTCTGGGTGGAAGCAATCGCGACATATGTATATATAAAATTATATAAAACTTATATTTATGTATATAAAACCAATAGTTTTCAAGTGCTATTTTTATGTAGACTAGGTGGAAATTATAAGCAAAACAAGATTATGGAACACGCTTTGAATACTGCAAAAACAGCGCAGAGACAAGCGATAAACCATATTGCTCTAGTTTGTCAATCCATAAGTCTTCATCTCTGCGCTGTTCTTGAAGTAGTCAAAGTGTATAGCCAACGTCACGCTTTAGTGCATAAGCACAGAACGCGCTTGGTCATTAAAGAGCACTCGAAGACGACAAAAGAGTTGGATGCCCACAATTACCTGAAAAAAAGGTTGCATTTCATGTTACACGTATTCACCTAAAAACACTGGAAGTAGACAAGGCTGCGGCTGGATGCACAGTCGGGTTAGCCTCATTGATAAAGTATGCCGGCTACCTTAAAGGAGTACTGACACCAAATTTTGATACCAAAAAAATGATATAATTGGCTTCAGTAGTTTGTACAGATGCCTCACAGACATTTTTGCAGCGATCCGAGGCCGGAATCACATCTAAAATCGATTTTGATTGTCCAGGCCGCGAGCTTCCACAAATCGGCAGCACTAGCGCAATCGCTTTCGGCGTGGCGAAACATTGCCCTACGTGTCTGGCCGGTTCAGGGTGACGTCATATAGTCGTTTTCAGAACCGGAAACGATATCCTGCGCTGCTGTTGGCGGTGGTATTCGTTTGGGCAGGAGACGTGGGCGTAGCTGTGTGAGCAATGCTTGTAAACGTCGCGTGTTCGACGTCTTTGCTCTTCAGTTCGTTGCCGGCGCATGGTGTTCGGCACTGGTGCCGAAAACGGCGTGGTGCGCGATGTCGACGGGCACCGCGGCGACGCGGCGGTGCGCGTCGCCGAGCTCGCCCAAGTTGTGCTATGGCAAGCTCGCGGTATGCGAAGTACTGCTAAAATCGACGACGACGCCAAGATGCATTATTTTCCACACGACGACATGCAGCGCTAGATGTGGACTTCGTGGAGTTCGTGCACGCCGGCGGCCGCAAGAACTGTCGCCCAAGCCAGCGGGCTCGGGGTTGCACGGGTCACCTTGGGTGTTGGGAACTTAGTATCGTGGCGACTATTTGATCGCTGGTATCTGTACAACTGCGAATGACCATCCCTTACACAACTTTTCACCACACTATCATCCCCTTTTTCGCATATGAAGCTTTATTTTGGCAATAATTTCCGTTTCTGCGATCGGTGACCAAGACATCTGCCGCGGCCTGTTTTGATTCTAGCGCGCAGGTGGCGCCATCTTTCGGCCGCTCGCCGCACCGTGGTGCCGACAGTGCTGGGTCGGAGCGCCAAAACTCCGCTGCCGGTCAGCGTAGGCTTCCCATCGCGGCAAATATCTGAACGCCACTTTTAAATTCAGCTCTGATAACAACTCCTAGCACAATTTTCAACACACTAACATCTAGTTTCTCGCATGTAGAGCTTCTTTTTCGTGATCAGATTGATTAGAAGAGTGGCGACAAGCTGTTGCTATCACGGTCTGCGCCGGTTCGAGCCGCAGTGATATTAAAAAACGGACGACGGCAAAGACAACGCCGGCCTAATCGCCTGGCCAAATAAAGTTGTTCTGTCTGTCGGGTGGCAGTGACTCATCCGAGTCTGAAGATTCAGACGACATGTCGACTGCGCGGGCGAGTTGCGGACCATGTACAATCGTAGCAGACGACGCGGCGAACGCATGGAGGAAAGAAAAATGCCCTGACGTCACGGGTGAGACCGTGACGTAAGGCTGCCCGCTTGCAGGCTGGCCTCCGAACGGCCATTTTCCCGCGCGGCGACCAAATTTGAAATTGGTTGCAATAAACGTGCTATAATTAATTCTGTGTTGTCGGCTGACGGCTTTCGGTTCGATTTTCGTAATTACTGGGCCAATAGGTATTATTTACAGCATAAAAACTGAAAGCGAGAAATTTCGTGTCAGTACTCCTTTAACACATCGTGTTACAAGCATGTGCAAGGTATGAGGTGAAAGCTTTGACGGCCGTCGTCTCCACCTGAAATAAAATGGGCACGCCTGATTCGGTACTGATTAAACCCATCATCGATAGCTTCTTTGCGAATTCGTTGCCTGAAGTCAGATCGTCTTCAAGCACTGCTCTAGCTACCGCCTCAAAACAGAAAAAAAAAAGCGAAACGCTTGCTTTTGCTGTGCGGCCTGCTTTCGGATCTGCGGTTGCGGAAGTGTGAACAGCACAGTCCGAAATTTCGAAACAAAAACAATGCTGACTACTCGTTGTGACAAGGCATTCGCAAACCCACGAATCACGCAGAAAAAAACACTGCCCACGCGAACGTTCTTACCAACACCACGCCGCAAACCACTTTTTGCATCGGGAAACATGCTGCCTGCACGGCAGAATGCAACTGTGGATATGGTGTCGGGGCCGTCGTGTAGGTAGCATTGCTGCACGGCCAAAAGCCCAGTGCATACACCCTATTGCTGAACTCCCGAAGACACAAAGTGGCGCAAGGGTCGGATATCAAACAAACATTTTTAAAGGTTGGCATAAAACCGGTGGACAAAGATGCATTGCGTTTCCTGTGGTTTCAAGCAATACCAAAACCGGGTGTACCACTTTCACCAGTTTTGACTTGCTCTATGACCCGCATCCCTTTAGAGTGATGGCTAACCCATTTCTACTTCCCGAAATGCTTCAACACCACTTAAACAAAGAGCAGTACCCTCAAACTGTGAGACATACACGGATGACGTGCTCACAGGAGCTGGAAGCGAGAAAGCTGCCGTGAAGCTGTACAAAAATGCAACTGAAATGTTTGAAGCAGTAAAATTCTATGCCAGTGATTTCAACGTGACTCCTGGGTTACCATGCATCTCGGTTATTTGTCGGGTGTGCTGAAGGTTTTGCGACGTACGTGGGACCCGTGTGCCGACCACTTAACATTCTCTCCATGTATGGATTGTATTCATGGCATAGAACCATTCACAAATTGGCCCATGCTACAAACAACGGCGGGGATATGTGACCCACTATGGCGCAACGTGAAAACTTGGAAGTGTTGGTAAGCATGTTGAACCCTAGCGTAAACGACAGGACAAAGCAGCGCTTCGTGTGTCCTTCCTGTTGCTATCCTACTGCGTCTTGTCATTTGCGCTGAGGTTCAACATGAACCACTGGGAAGAGAAGGGGGGGGGGGGGGCTTTCTTTTTTCATTGTCCATGCCAAGGTCCTGTTCCACGAAGTGTGGCGTAAAAACATCGACTTCCACACGCTACCTACCAACAGCACGGCGGCCTGGAAGGTAGCTAGACGGACTCCCTATCTCCCTGAGGTTCAAGTACCCCGGTACTACAGGTCACAAACAAATGGAGGGAGGACGGACTGCTTTCACATTTCTGCTGATACCCGTCCAATGCCATATGAGGCAGTTGCCTACCTCACCCTGGAGGGTGAAAACGGTACAAGATCGACAACTCTGGTAAGCAAACAAAGGGTTGCACCAGGCAAGGAAATTACACTGGCGAGACTAGAACTGATGGCATGCCTGCTCGCTGGTCGATTGTGTGGCTATATTTTGGAAGCCCTCAAGCAACAGCCATCAAACATCTACCTACGGACAGATTCAACAACAGCACTCTATTGGATTCATGAAGATGTTGGCCGCTGGAAGCAGTTCGCACGCAACTGAGTCACTAAAATTCAACGCCTCGCGGACAAGTGCGTATGTAGACATTAT
The DNA here is from genome assembly GCF_048455015.1 of Haemaphysalis longicornis. NCBI lineage: Eukaryota > Metazoa > Arthropoda > Arachnida > Ixodida > Ixodidae > Haemaphysalis > Haemaphysalis longicornis. The sequence goes on from NW_027526203.1 coordinate 108,258,704, forward strand.
CCGGACTGTACTGTACTGTACTGTACTGTAGCGGAGCAAAGCACTGTGGATTTGTCCCGCATGCATATTGGGAATGAGTGGTTCCGAAAGCGATATACGATGAAATCGAACTAGGGGAAAGGAAGAAAACAAGATCATTGCCAGCGGCAACATCGCCACCTACTGAGTCGGGCGTGATCGATCTGGAACACTACGGCAAAATCTTAAAGCTAATCAGAGTCACAGCTCGGGTTTTTCAGTTCATCGCTAGAACCAAACAACAAAGCAGCAAATTGGGACCCCTCATATACGACGAGCTTAATCAAGCTGAACGATACTGGATATGTTGGGAGCAAAAAGGGATTTTAAAAAAAAGTCACGTGTGCCGCCCACGAAACATGAATTACCCCCGACTCCGCTTTCAGAATGTTCACTGATGATTGACAGTGCTGGCATTTTAAGAGTTCAGGGAAGACCACAACATAACCAACTTTGGTGTGGCTTAAAGCAAACAACTATAACAAAAGCGTAAATGGGCATTTGAAAAGGTTTATGATAGAAACCATTTTGTGAATCCGGTGTGTAAACACTACTCAGGAATATGTCATGACTGCATGATTACATTACAATAACCATGTGCTTCATTAGTAAAGGTACTTTTTCGGATAGTGGTGCATGGAAGCTTTACCTAGCGCATATACGCGGCATACGTAAACAACCAACAGCTGCAAGTGAAATGACCACGAAAACTAGTCCCAAACGGAAACAGCATCTCGCATGAAGCACACGTCACGTAACCAGGCAGTGCTGAACGCGAAAAAAAAGCACAGCCTGGACACACACTGCAGTTGCTGCACAAAGCACACTTGCCACCACATCACGCGGCCACTAGAATAGGCGAACTAGCGGAGCACTCACGACGCTGGTTTGGGAACGCTGCAGTCCACCAGCGGCACTAATGCACTGGGAACACCCTCACATTTCAAAACGCACAAACACCGCCACACATCGCTACCAACTGCGCAGATATACAACGGGAAAGTTATGTAAAAGGTGCACCCCTCGGATGCGATGTGTTTCTTGCAGTATCGGAGCTAGCGGCGCCACAGCTTCACAGACACACATTCAACTCCGAGAGAACTGCGACGTACCACAGACGGCTGATCGCGAGAGCCGAACTTCGACACATCAAACAGATAACAGCACGGCGTACACACTTGATATGAAAAACTTGCACTGTACACAAGCGCTGACCGCCACTGCGCGTTGCTTTCACTCACAGTGACCATATTTTGAACGTTATCGATGATCCAAGCGCGGAGACAGACCTTGACAGCTCGGAGCGCGCGAGAGCGGGGCCACGATGAATTTGGACTTATCGGTCGTCTCGCGCTAGCGATGAGCGCGACGAGCGTATCTCTACACACTTGATAGAGAACGAAAACACGGCGCACCACTCTGCAGACGCTGGTACTGGTGCCTTTTCTGCCTCGGCTCCACACAAAGCGCCAACATTTGAAATAGACCAACGATAAACGCGTATCGCAGTACCGACTCAGGACCGCGGTGGTCTGTCGTAACTTCTGCAAGTGCTTGTCGTTTTTATATCACAATCAAGTTGTGCGACGCACACCGTCCCCGCAGCTCACCGCCGCCATGTTGGCGAAGGCCGATGGGCGGAGCCAACTCGATTCGGATGGCCGAGCCGGACGGCTCAGCCGGATGAATTCGCTCGCGGAGCGAATTCGGCCTCGGCGTCCAACTTGGCCCGACAGGGCCTTCCCGACAGAGCACGACAGGCCCAGTCGGGCCATGTCGGGCTCTGTCGGACTGAAAAGAAAGGTCCCTTTAGGCTGGGGAAGAGAGCCGAAGGAGTCGGAGGTTTTCCTCCGCCTCTTCAACCTCTGCTCTATGCGGCAGCTGACTAGCCTCCCACAAGTATGGAGGAACGTTCTGAACAACAGCGTGAAATAAAACATGGACGAAGGGAGGTGACAGGACGAGCGCTGTCCTTTCCGCTCCCTTCGTCCACGTCTTTTCCCGCGCTGTTGTTCAGAATGACACCATAGCAACTCGCCCAGCTCACCACTCTGTTATGCAGGAACGGGCAGCTCGTACCCCATTGTCGACAGCGTCGCGTCTTTTTCGGCGAAACAACCGAGCTCGGCTCCGTTTTTTTTCTGTACAAGAAACTTCGGTACATTCTTTTTCGTTAATGGAATGGATCGGTACGGGGGCGTTTCGGTGCGTGGACAAGTCGGTGCACAGACGTTTCGGTACAAAGAGATTCAAGCATGCGGCAAATGAAATAATTCCCACAGACCAATCACAACTCTTTATATGCAAGGGACGTTCAATGCAATTATTGAAAACTTAAGGGCCGCTTGCGCGCTCGGAAATCTGTGGACACCAGTATCTGCAAGAAAGTTCGGTTTGTAACGAAGCTCAGTGCAATGGTGACCGGATCAATCAAGCTCGGGGATTAGTAGAAGCGTACAAGGGCCATCTCGGCCAGAGTTTTTCCTTTCTACTTAACTGGTCTAATTTTTGTCATATCTAGAGAGTAGCAGTTGCCAGGACAGGAGCACGAGCGGTCTGCCTAAAATGTTGGACCGAAATATTGTTTGTTCCTTTCACAACGTTTCCATTGCTTTTAGCATATGTCCAACTATTCATTTAACAAACTGTGGTACTGAACAACAACAAGCGTCATTGATCGGCCTTCGCTGTTTCCCTCTGAAATCTGAGCTTTTCAAAGTGTTAACAATATCCCTGCATCCAATGAACAATCAGTTCAAATTACCCTCGATGGTTAGATCTTATGTTTCATACGTTCACTCAATATATTTGGTATTACTGTCAAGGCTAATACACGGAACGATCAGACCATACGCAGGCTTACCACAGCCTTTTCCCAAGTCACTCACATGCATCGGCGCATCTCCAATCGACATCACGGCGTAAAGGAGGAAGACCTTGCCTTATCCAGGCCTTCCCCTATTACGCGTAACCTAACCCGCCACCTACATAACTCCCGCCAAAGGTGACACTGAAGGCGTAGGTCGCCTAATCTGCAAAGCTTCCAGTAAAGCTCTCAAGCTCATCCGCAAAGCCTTCAATAAAGCTCTCAACCTCCATATGGCCACTGCCACCCCTAAAATACTCGAATAGGCTTCCACAACTAGGACTCAGAACTTCGAGGGGAGTCCCTCCAGCCAACGTCTTCGTCGTACTCAAACATCAACAAGACTGACACTTTTACAAGATCTTCATATGTCAACCTCTTCATCCGCAGACACGAAACGCCTTCCCCACCTTTAGTGTCAATCCATTCATTTCCGACAGATATTAACATGCACGTCAGATATATGCAGTTAAATATTATTGGAAATGAGGCCTACACATTAGTGCCCAGAATCCCGCACAAATTATGCATATAAGTATAACTATGCGTACCCACTGATCAGCAAGTGCAACATCTGGGAATCAAAAACTGCAGCATCTTAAAGAAGTCACCATCATGATTGTTATTGCCATCATCATTAGGGCCCGACGACGTAGTAAGCTTCGGGCCCCAAAACCTCTTAACCCCGCACTCCTCGTCTGTAAAATTCAAGGATGAATTACTCTAAGTACAAATATGCAAAATGCCTAAACCCGTCGAGAAACGTTAAAATCCCTTCAGTCTCCAACGGAGTCCTTACTCACCCATGCAATTTGCTATGTATAGTCGACTCCGCTAAAATGAAGAACACGGGGACGGCAACAAACATCAAATTACCCAAACTTCCAATTCACGAAAGAGTGCAATAAGAGCACCGTTACTTGCCCGCAACACGGCTCCCTTCGTGATTACGTTCAGAATAAGGACTTCCTTCTTGAAGTCGAGCGTACGACACCGGAATGATAGTTGAGATGTATCCCTAAAATCGACGCCTGAAGCGTTCCCCACACAAACTACACAAGCGGTGCTGTGCGCAACTACAAAACATTGAGAACTTTAAAAGAGAAAGATGCATACATTGGCGCGAGTCTCGACCACGGAGCAAGATTAAATTCTTGCTTTGTGGTCTCAACGGGCCTGCTCCTTTATCAACTGTAGGCTGCCTCAGTTGCGATGACGCCGACGTAATTACACAACACGGCGCTGTTTTCGCCGTTGAAATTTAGAATTTGTTAAGAAAGGCGGTTACCTCGATGCTTTTTATCCAGAGCAACTACCAAGTAACCGCCGTAGTGGATTTTAGCTTCGAATTATCCAACAATTTCTTCTTGTGAACTGAATGTAAAATTGCTGGGACAGCACATCCCTTCTAAATAAAAGGAAATTCGAATTAAGCGGTTTCGAAATATTGAGTCTACTGTATTCATCCTTAGTCCTCTTCAAGTACAATCTGCTACGTAAGTGCTTTGCTCTTTGGTGCGCCCCCAAATGTGCCCTTCACACGAAACACTTCGAAAACTTCCACAGTGCCCTGAAAGAAGCCTAATCCTTTACTTCCAGACGACCAAACCCCGTGACTTACTGCCATGAAGTCGTCTATATTTTTGTTCGCCGTTACGAGGCCTCCTTAATCGCATTATGATTAGGAACACTGAAAAGAGCCGGACATTAAAAGAACAGCCTCAACACATACCCCGGACCTAAGCTCATAACAACCGGTTGGAGGTAGAAGCTACCCTTCCTCCACAATTTGTGGTCGAAGATATAGCAATCGATAACCTGAATTGAGCGAGAAATACTGCTTTATTGCTCGGTTGCTGTGTTCATACATCGTCAGTGCAATCACAAACTTAAGCCATATAGTCCTGCGGCTGTACTGTCAAGGATAACGGCGGGCACATCGGAAGGCGTGTGTACTGCATCAACACCGAGGTGGATCACAACCATGTCCCAAAAGTTCCATGTCTCCCTTTCGGCAACCAGCACCCAGTTGTCGATAACGCACCGTAAGCACAGAGCGAAGAGCTCGCATTCTCAAGTTCCTCATTCCCAGTAATGGCCTCCACGGATAGGAGCATCTTCACATTACCCGACATGTTTTGCAGAAACCATACATTTAAAACGGTAAAACAGCGCAAATAACGCGGACGAACCGTCAAGAAGATACTCAGGAGGGCGCTTGTCTGAGTGTTTCCTTGACTGTGCGTCCGCGTTTTTTTTTTTTTTCGGGGGGGGGGGGGGGGGTGCTGTTTCCTTGTACACAATGAAGCAACTGGCTCCACTTCAGACGTACATGAAGCTCCGTGGCGCCGCGAACCCACTTGATTTCCGTGCAATGATAGTTGGGCGACTCACCAAGCGGCACGTGAGGCGTCGCCGTCGTATCTGATAACCGCACCCTCTTCTGTATGGTGATGGTACCGTTTATCACTCAACGGCCACACGTTACAGTCCGGTGCAATTCAGGGCTTTGTCCTTTCTCCAGCTTGGAACATCCTTCGGCGTATACACCTGAAAGGCCCCCAGCAACAATATTAAACACATGTAAACCTGCTAGATCTTCAGATTACGTGACAAGAAAACTGATCGAGGTATTCCACATCTACGCACAGCGGGAGAGACTGCGTAAAAACTGAACACATCCTCTATCGCTTGTTTCGACTTTGCCTCTACATTCAGTTCAGCAATTGCGCACCTCCAGCGATACCTTCCCTATTGGCAGTAGCTGGCTGACGTCACATTTTTCAAAACAAAAACACTCTAGACTAAAATGTTGTATATATTTGCTTCACCATCCAGCACTCAAAACTGCTAGCGAGGAAAGCATAAAAATGAGAAGGAAGTGTTTTTGTTTTCCTTTGCAGCTTCCGGTAAGAACGACTCTCATAAAAGCTATAAAAATAGCGCTTATTCCCGATGTAGCATCGGGAACGCCAGCGCGTAGTTTTTTTTTTTTTTTTTTGCAACTATAAAAATTTTCCGATCACAGGTGTGTGGCAGCTTTTTTCGCAACTCAAATCACAACATCACCGTGAAGTGCGCGAGAAACATAGCAACCAGACTGAGTTGCACCTGGAGCACAAGTGTTGATTTCTCGGAACCTCAAACACGAAAGCGGGTGCCACTGCGAACGCCCATTTCCTTGTTTGTATACGGGAGCTGTCGCGACACCTAGCTGCACTTTCATTTTGTTGCCACAGCTGCCGAAACGTATCCTGAAGCCAAAATAGCATACCTATATATAAGCATTCAACTCAAAGGACGATGTACTCGCGTACATGGTTTAGATTGTGGCTTTCTAGAATTACTCATGGGTTGCGCACCACCGCGGAACAAGACCCTCGTCGGCTGACTGCGGGATTTTTCGTCGTCCATTTTAAACTCCCCCCCCCCCCCCCCCCCGGGCCCTGCCCGCGCACAGGTGGAAACCCATTTGCGCGACGATTGGCTCCAAACGTGGCTGGCATTCTGGGTCATTCCGCGAAAATTCGACGGTTGTTCCGGTATTTATATTTTATGCAAGCAAATAATTTCGGAATATCGGCCTATTTTGCTATATGCACTTGTTTTAGCATTCTCGAGCACACTATTCACCAACATGCAGTCTCATAATGAACTGAAAAACAACCTCCCCTCCAGAAACCAGCATAGCTTTAGCACTGGCTTTCCGCCAGTCACAGAAGTATTAGAATTTACGCTGACATAGCGCCGAGGTGACGTGCACGCCATTTTATTGACTACTCCAAGGATTTCGTGACAGTTTGCGAAAAGACTTTACCTAAAATTCCAAGCCTTTTAGCTGCGTAGTACCTTAGGACCCCACAATGTCGGTTCGCGTCCGTGCTCATAGCATTTACAATCGCAAAAAATCACACAGAACACAGACACCGGCAGCATTCGAGCCCGTGTCTGGTAGACCAGACAATGTTAGAGCCAGGAGTCTTACCCATTGGGCTACGACCGTGAGTTAGTACCCGAGACTCAAATGGCTTACTCCCTTGCCTGTAACGGTGCTGAGTACCTTAGAACCTCCCAATGTCCGTCCGCGTCATCCGTGCGCACACCACCATCAAGCGAAAATCAAGCGAAATTCGATTTGAGCCGTGAGTTGCAGTTTCATTTAGGGAATAATCAAGGTGCAACTCACGGCTCAAATCGAAGGACGGACGGGGCGCAAATCGGATGTCACTCGGAGCGCAACTTGAATGTCATTTCGAGTCCCCGTACTCCGCACCCTCGCCATCATTCACGGAGTGGAGATGCTGCCATTTTTGCACGATACTCACGGCAATCAGTTCTTATCTTGGTTCTTGGATCATGTAAACTGAAGGCATCAGTTTGCCACGTTTAACAGTTGGCAGTCGTCATCACTTCCTGTCACTTCGGCTCTGCCGCAGGGCTCAGTCATTGGGCCACTCCTATTCCTAATTTATGTGAACGATTTCGTTGAGATTAGAAATAAAAACACTATTTGTTCTCCGTGTGTATGCCGATGACAACGTCCTCTATTCTCGTATAAATAACCGCAGTGCTGAAATAGAGTAGAATAATGTTTTTTTTTACTTGGAGCGCAACATAGCAAATGGCACTTAACCTCGAGAAAACAGTATCCATAGCGTTTAAAAACAAGAAGCAACCACTATGTTTTTCGTCGAGCAAAACATGAAGCACGTAACGAAATCAAGTAATTGGAGTCACGTTTTCTCTGAACCTAACTTGGCACAAACATATCAATTTACCCTCCTCCAAAGTGGTTCAGAAACTAGGCTAACTAGGAAAAAACGCTCCCTTCTAAACCTATAGTAATCACGAGCGAAAGCAGATTTCACACACAGTGATTCGGCAAAGTTTGCCTTTGCTTGAGATCTCGCAACCTGCCGTCTAGCTATATGTACTGGATGATCGGATTCACCCTTCCGCTTGTGTTCAAGGTCACGCACAGGCAGCCTAGCCAGAGCGTCATAGGCCTCCTGCGCTGGAGTTTTGGCGACATGCAGCGCCCCTAGTGGCTGACGCCCCTGGGTAGTACAAAAGCAGACGACCCTCGCCGCCCTCCATGCGTTTTCAATTACTAGGCAGAGTGAAACTTGGTTGTACTTAGTTTAATCGCTTTGTGGCGCGTTTAAATCACTGCATACTGTATGAAATAGCCTTTAAAGTAGTTGTAGAGGCTAAACAAAATATTATCCGCTCAAACAAGCCAATTTATCGGCTTTCTTTTCAGCGAGCTGTCGCGAACGTCGCGGCGTGGGACAGTATCGCCAGGTCGGGTGGTCTAACTTCCTGACGACGATTACTGTTCTTTCTTCTGGCGTGCGGTCGACAAAGGAAAGTTCACGAGTAGCATAAACACGGCACGCTGCTCATCCTATAGCCTGAGGTAACTATAAAAGGTTGCTTCAGCGGGAGCATTCAAGCGAACCCAAATTTCGCAGCCGACTCAGCTGACACTGCTGGCCTGGCACCACCATGAAAACGAGTGGAAATTTTGTTTTGTATTTTCGCAAATTAAATGGAACGTTTTACGCCGCACGATTTACGAACGGCAGGGTACATGTATACTAGCGAGTAGGTGAGGCATTGCGTCGAATAAACAAATTAGGTGCTATTAAAGGACGCAAAACAATCACCAAATCGCACGCCCGCTGCCTGCAGAAATGTGTACTTCTATATTTGCATAACATACCATAACACAGCGGCATATACGGAGCGCGGCCCCGAATATTTACATGCGATCATCACTGACTCTGTTGGTTAACTTCGTCGCTAACAATCTGAACGCCGACACGCCAGTTTTGCCCGCAAGTGGAGTTAGACAGCGAGAAAAGAACAGAACATTGGTCGCTTCCAGTTGAATTGTCCCCCATCTTCACACTTCGCCAGACTATTGCCAAATATTATTGGCGATTCGCTGAATTTTTTCGCTTTGCATTCAAAGCCCCCCCCCCCCTCCTACCCGATTTGCCGTCCAGCCCTCCGCCGTGTCGGCTGATGCAACTCGGCCCTACACTTCAAAACGTTGCTGACCCTCATTCTAGCCTATTCAGTGCGAACTGGGAATATATGATGCAAGAGCGTAATTAAGTAAAGTGAGCGCAAGCAAGGAAAGCGAGCGGCCTCTCGGTTCGCCCGACCACTTTGTTTTACGGCCACTAACTTCGGAATCGCAAAACAGATTTCACGCTTCTTACGCTCGCTCAATTTTGTCACTGAGACACGCAAGAAAACGGCAAGCTAACGCTGCACCATGTATTCCTAACGGCGACGCAAACGAGCACAATTTAATGAAAGCGCACGCATAGTGCGCAGGTACGCGAAAGAGCGGCGCACCGCAGCAAGCGAGCCAGCGGTCCGCCGGACTCGCTGGCATTTAAAGCGCCATCATCGCCGATTGCGTCACTCCTATTTTTTGACCGGCTGTTGTTGAAAAGTCCTTGTCACCTAGAGTTGTAAGTAGTTTAAACTAGAAGTTTCACTTCAAATTTCATACGACCATCGATCGGTGAACCTGCGAGTGGCAGAGCGCTGTCACCGTCCCGGAACTTTCGTCAGCGCTGTAAACGTATTTAGCGCTGCAAAGCTTTTTCCCCTAATGCCAAGTTGATCGCCAGAAGAGATCGGACCCGTCGGGGATGGGCTGGTGACCATGTCGCAAAACTATCGGGAGCATCGAGCTCATTTTGCTTCTGTCAAAACGGGGTCCCATCATGGGACCCGCGCAGCTTTGTACTACCCGGAAGTACTGCCCGGAAGCCGCTTGCGCAGCGCCCCCTGGGCAGCGCAGGATTGATGGCCAGAGCGTAGCCTCCGAGCCTCCATGCCTCCGAGATTGGCTGCCGGCGGCGCGCCGTTGCTCCGGCCGTCCCTTCGGTATGGTGGCTACCACCATACCTTCGGCGCGGAGCCAGGCGGAGCGGTGTAATTTTGTTAACTCCTATTCCCGCCGCGAGGTGGCGGCCTTAGCCTAAGGTTGAAGAGACGCTCGTCTGGCAGACGCTGCCTGCGCTTTGAGTTGTAAATCAGCCTTCGTTGTCGCGTCTTCGTGTCAGAAAACTCTCAATATGTGGTCTATGTATTTTGACTCGATCCACAAGTACAAAGTTGTTTACCGTACGTTGTTTAACACCCACGATTGCCTTTGCACGCAGCTTTAGTGGTCGTTTGTTTGAAAGCCGAATGTCCTAGCGCTGGGTTCTGTCATCTCCGGCAGAGTGAATTACCAGCGTGCTGAATTCTTTTTTCGCTGTTACAGCATTTTCGCGCGATATCGCAGCGGGAAAATATGCTTTTTTTTTTGCCTTTTAAGTTGTTTCGAACGCTCTTGGTATCCGTTGTGTGTGTGTGTGGGGGGGGGGGGGGTGCGTGCGTGCGCGCGTGTGTGCGTGCGCGTGCGTGCGTGCGCACGTGCGCGAAAACAGCGTAATACCGATAAGCTCTCGTGTATTGTTTATAGGCAGGCGACTACGATAGTCAAATAATCTGTTAGGCTTCCACGGGCACGAATTAATCATTTTTGGGTTTTATTTTAATATGCTTAGGGGTTTCAAGTACCTACTGCAATCTCGGTACCAAATTATTTGCCGTGAGTGAAAAGGTCAAGGTTTTCCGCGATGCGTTTCACATCGCTATGGACTCTACATGGGTACTTTTTCGAAAGACTGTTTCTGATAAATTTCTAGATTTGCTCGGGTAATATTCTGCACATAATTTGTTGGCATGACGTATTAAGATCATTATTTTTTTCGGTGAGCAGTTAAGGTGATCACTAATATCTGTATGCACAACATCGGCTGTAAGTTATTCTGGATATTAGTGAATAAACACATGAAGTGGAGAACTACCAATCGTAACTCGGGTAAAGATTGTTATGACATTACTTAGACTACGTCTATTTATTGCAGACTGGAAGTCTCTCTGTGCGTTTGTATATGCAAGCATGCATGCCAATAAACGGCACCAGCACGTTTACCTTGCTCATTCGGAAGAAATACCGATAGCCATTTGGACAGTATACACTGATGCTGAAGTATACCACGTCTCTGTTAATAGTATCGCGGTAAAAGTTGTGCCAAACATTTCAAGTAATGTTGCCATGTCATCTACTTTACCTCTCAAAGACCGCACGTTTAAAGGAAACGAGATAGCGGGTATTTTCGTGTTTACTAATGGTTGGATGCCGGTCGGTTGAATTCCTATAATTTGGTTCTTGCTCGGAACGCACTGAATATGCGTTCCGACAACATGAACGAGATTTCCAGAAATAAAACCGGAAAATGTGTTGTTTTGGAACCATGCGTGACTACAAAAAAGAATACTGCTGTGCAACGAATTCACTTATGCGTCACCCCGGGCGTAGTCTACGTCGAAAATTCAAAGGCACCAGTAACTACCCTAATGGGACCAGTAACTACTTCTACCTTTCTCCTGCATTGGTGTGCGGTAACGTTTTTTGATTAAACGTCGCACACAAGCTGCAAAGGGCGAGTTTTCATCCTCTGCGCCCGCCCGCACCAGGGAAAGCGACCTTGGGCTACGCGCGCCGCGGTGCGGCGAAAGACGTGGCCACGCCCCCTTTTAAACTTACGCTCTATCCGGGCGATTGGGACGGCCAGAGCAACGGCGCGCCGCCGGCAGCCGATCTCTGGGGCCACGGCCTTCATAACGAACTTTATAAAGGCTTTATAAAGGCTTATAAAGGCTTTATAACGAACTTCTGCCTTCATCGTAAAACGCTAAACGGTGGGTAGAAACTTGTCCTCTTAAGCGTTCTCAGAAAATAGCGGTTACACCAGCAATTAAACGAAGAGACATCTTGACAAAAATCTACCTCTTTGTTTTGTGTGTACTCGATGGCTGAAAGCAGTGAAAGAGAGTACAAACTATTTGCGCATGAACTCGGTCGTTCTAATTTAAACCAAGTCGTTTTTGTTTTGCCGCGGAACACAGATATCTAAAAATATTGCCGCGTTTGACGCTCCGAAGCTGTGCCAGTGTCAAGAGGCGCACCGTATCTTGCAAGGCCATTGAAAAATTTTGACCACCTGGGAATGTTAAAACGAAAGTCCAAAATATCGACAGAGAGGCGTTTTTTGTCTTTCGTCTGAATCGGCAAAACTGCATCTCGGGGCGGTGATAACACATGCATCCTTTGCACTGGCTTAGCCACTGAACCACTTTTGCGGATAAATGCACCCACGGTGACGAGCGACGCGAAAAGCATAAATCAATGGGTTCAGCAAACAGGTAGTGTGGGCGGCAGCCATGAGCGAAAATGTTTTTACACAGGCCGCCGGGGGCGGCGACAGCTACGCAGATGGGTCGTCACTGTCGCTCGCTTTTGGCCGTCAGAGAGAGAGAGAGAAGTGATTTGGTGGAAGAAAGGAAAGGAAAGTGCACTGGGGATATTATTGAGCTCAGTGCGGTGGGGAGGGAAAGAGGGGATAAAAGACTTGGGAGGACGTTAGGGGTGGAATAGAAAAGGCGTGAAAGAGAAAGACAGGCAGAAAAGAGAGAGAGAGAGAAAAGAAAAAGAAAAGAGGGGGGGGGGAGGGGCATTACATAGGCGACAGCGGCACGAGTGTTCGGCGCGAGTGTTTGTGCAGTAGCCTCAGCTACAGGCGCTGGGTTAGTCCAGTGGCCTCGAGGAATGCCAGGAGGTGTCGGAACACTTCACGACGGGAGCTGGCAGGACCCGTCGGGAACAGCAGGTCCTGCAGGTTGTGTCTGGGTCGTCCGAGACGCTGGAGTGCAGCCTGAAGTACTGCTGTGTGTGCTGCGTGCTCGGGGCAGGACAGGAGCAGGTGCTCCAGCGTCTCGGGTTCGGGGCAGTCGGCACAGGCGGGGGAGGCGCGTCGTCCTTGGTGGTGCAGCAGGGCCGCCACCTCGCAACAGTTGAGGCGCATCCGGAGCAGCAGGCTCCGGACGTCCCTGGTGAGGCGCCCTGGCAGAACGGGCGGGGCCTGAAGCAGCGCAGAAGCGAGCGACAGCGGCAGAGGGCGTTGGCGGCAGTGTAATATTAAAGCAAAGCTTTTTACCTCTACCCCCCAAGGGTTCTTTCGCGACCGTTGGTGTCACCAGAAAACTCCAGCGAACTAATAAAAGAATTTACTGGCACCACCGGGAATCGAACCTGGAACTAATAGACTAACAAAGTGAGAGCCCGTTGTCTTACCGATTTAGCTATGAGCCCACGCGAAGACGGGGAAGACAGGTGGTGTACTCACCAAGCACATCTACGGTTTTACCCCCTGCGTTCTCGCATAATGCCACGTGAAAGCGTCAAGCGACCACTCACGCCCGTCTAGCGGCCCTGTGCACACCTTGCTCATGTGCTAAGAGTTACAAAATTAAAGGAAGCTCACACCAATGCATGGCATCTCACTTCTAGTACGCCAATGTGCTAAATCCTGTGGCCTCCAGTGTTCACGTAAAAATCACAGCTCCTTGTCGTCCGCCCTCACGCCAAATCAAGGAATACATTCAAATACTCTTTGATGGCCAGGCCATCACTCCAAGCCCCAGCATCAAGATACTGGGCCTACATCTCGAGGCTAACACCAAGGGTGACGTCTCCTTGCAGCGCCTCAAAAACAGCAATAATCAAATTATACACATGATCAGGCGAGTTGCCACCAAGCAGCGAGGCCTAAAGGAATCCGGTACCTTTCGATTAATTGAAGCTTTTGTCCTCTCGAGAATCACTTACGTCAACCCCCTGTCTTCTTCTCGACGAGGAAGACATAGAGATGCTTTATATAATGATTAGAAAGGCGGTCGAGAAGGCCATTGGTCTTCTCATGAGTGCGTCCACACAGAGGCTGCTGAGCACGGGGCTCCACAACACGGTGGAGGAGCTGATAGAAGGCCATCTTTCTAACCAGAAGGTCCGACACAGAACTGCGGTGGGTAACCGCATGCTTCACCAGATTGGCTGGGCAGCCCAGAATGTCACTACGCTTGACGTACTCCCCGACTCTTGGCGACTAAAACTAAAGATGCTCCCATTGCTTAGAAATATGAACCCTTCACTTGACGAGGGTCACCGAAACGCACGGGCTCAAGCGCTAAACACCCCCCCCCCTTGTGGGGATCATGCAGTTATCAACACAGACGCCTCCAAACATCGAGGACAGCAATACGCCATCATCGTGGCTACCTGCAGAACCAACCTTCTTGCGTGTACCTCGCTTAGGACCCAAGAAATGACGGCAGCAGAAGAGGCAGCAATCACCTTGGCTCTCAATCAACCAGGGGTTCGGAAAGTAGTCACCGATTCCCAGCAAGCCTACTGGAATTACCAGAACAACAAACTACCCTACGGCTCATACAATCCGGGCTCCTTCCCACAGCCTACGCGTCTTCACTTAAAGGAGCCATGAAGAGAAAATGCAAGTTGGTTTTATTCGAAAGATTTCGTGTTTTATAGTGCCCCCAGCGCTTGTCCGGATACAAACGGTGCTTTATTCACTGAGAAATTAAACAATACAGGTTAAAATTTTGATTTTCCCGCTCAATCGTGCGTTTTCGTGGTCCCAAGTGACATCACGGGAACCGACCGCTCTGCAGCCTAGAGTACCTTCATTCACGCGTCCGCCGTACAGGGTAGAGACACGTAACGCTGGCGCCGCCATGTTCGGTTGCTCGCTCGCCGCCGAAGCAAGTCATTGTGTCAAAACCGCGCTAAAATTATCGCCGCAACGCGGTTTACTGAAGAAGTTTGAATCATATTGTCTGTTTCGCGTTGCTAGGTCTCGTGGGAAACGAAAAGAATAACGCGTTGAGCCCGTTGGCCCAATTGCGGCGGCACGGGACCGTTCAAAGGTTGCCTCCACCCTGTACAGCGGTGTTGGTTTTTTCCCGCGTTTCTTTACGTTCCGTAACCTAGATGGCGCCACCATACCGTGGCAAGCGTTTGGTTTGTTTTTGCCCGCATTTAAACCTGGCTTGTTTTTGCTCTGGGAGAAAATATTCGTTCCCTGAAACAGTGCTCGCTCGACAAATGGGGTCACGTAAGACACCGTTGCTTGCGTCAATCGGCCAGTGTCGTCTGAGACAACCCCAAGCCCCGTAGTGCTGTGCAGCTAAACCAAAACATGCTGTGCGCAGTACGAACAGCAGAACGCATCAGTACTTCTATGTTTACATGTGCTTTCGTAACTTCCACTGTTTATCCCATCATTCTTATTGCTTTGTAAAGAATGTGCCCTAAATTTAAGCGCAAATCGCTCGTTCGTCTAGTTTGTAAGCTCTACCTAATTTGCGTCTGCTTCTGCCAGCCTCCGCCAATCGCAGAGCTTAGCCCATGTGACATCACAGGTTCTGTTGCGGGAAATGAGCTGGTGGGTCGCATGACCATTCCCGTTTTTCCTAATTATGTAGCTTATTTAAGCGAAGTTTACGTTAAAAGTGGTGTCAGTATCATTCTAACGAGACGATCTTTTGAATGAACCAAACTTGTGTTTTCTCTTCATGGCTCCTTTAATTCATCCGAATCGCTACAACGCTGAATGTAAATTTTGTTCAGAAGTAGGAACACTCCGCCCCGTAATCGGGGTGCGCGACTTTAGCCCTGAGCACCCTCCTCTCTTTCCGTCAACTACCCAACAAGAGCAATGGGAGATGCTGCTGTCCACGCCCTCTCTACCTACCCAGCTTCAGCGGGTGGACAGAACACCGGCCGCGCGGACTGCATATGGGCCCCACAGAAGAAGGAATCACTCCCCAGGGCTGCACTCTGGGCCGTTCAGAAATCTGAACAGAAGTATTCCTTCCTCCTGCTCCTCCTTCTCTGCCGCAAATCTCGTCGCCTCCGTCCGCGGCGCAGAGACGGAGAAGTCAGATCGTCAAACACCGGGTTGGAGCTTACTTTGATTTTATAAAAAAAAGTTTCCACTCTTGCTACACCAATACAACTCAACCAAACACCGTTCATGCATCATGCATTGATTTAACCTTACCAAGAATATCTCTTTGAAGTAATAAATGGTGTGGTTAAGTGCATTTCACTTCTCTCTGGTTTTACTATTTGTAGAGCGATGTGACTGAATTTAAATGACGTCGCATGGGTAATCGTTATGGGTGCCGTTTACAGCTTTGCTTTCCAACCACATTCACGTGGTGGATTGGCGCGATTTTTTTTTTAGCCTTAGCGTTGTCGCCTGCACTAGCTGTTTGCCCACCCAGTAAGTTAGGTTTTTTGCTTTGCTTGCCGCCGCCGTTGCACGTGGTTACCCCTTAAAGGGACCCTGCAACACTCTTTGAGCAGTGCAAGTAAACCTGCGCGACGTTTAGATTACACTGCCATGAATACCTGAGCCAAATATTACACGTGCACGTGAAGCGGAGAGCGCGCAAATCGCTTTGAAAGACGCGGAAAAACCAACCGCTCTCTCTTCAGTTGTCCTCATTATGCAAACCCTGGCATGGCCTAAGGGACGTCACATAGGCCATGGCTGCCCGATCGGCTGTCACTGGTCAACTTCGCGGCTAGATTCTCCCATTTCCGGCATCGTCATGGCTGTGCACGAACCTCTTCTATGCCTAAACCTGTAGGCACAGTTTTGCCGTTTCTTTTGTGTTTTGAGTGCGCGCGGAGTTTGAGTGATGAGCTCAACACTTCCCTTTCAACGGGACCACTCGACTACAAACGTTTATTGCTTCAAAAACGCCCTACCAGCCCGAGCGCGCACTTGCGAGCAGGCACCATGCCTGCTTTTTTGTGGCACCAGACCGGAAATAGGCCCCTCCGCGTTGCGGAGAAAAAGAGAAAACTACCCGGCATGTGATATATCGAAGGCCCCCGAAGAGAACGCCGCGAGCCGCCCCTCTCTCCGGGAGCGAGCGCGCAGCTTTCGTCGCGTTGCCCGCGGTCGAGTAGAGAGGGAACGATTATGCGCGACTTCTCATCGCGCGTAGTTTCGTTAATTGTGAACGGATTTTCATAATTCTTGCGAGAGGAGATTTCTGGGACAATAGACTTTATCCCAAAATACATTACTAGTAGTCGATGGCAAGTGTTGCAGGGTCCCTTTAACACTTCTTTGTCAACAATTCAAACTTTCCAGTTGTGCGAAGTTTTTGAGCATATTATGAACCGCGATTAGTACGCACATTTCGGGTATGGGCCTTCGCCGTTGCGAAGTGCAGCAATCGTGCAGCCTGGGTGCTCCTACAGGTACCGGGCGGCCGTTGTGTGGCACCACCGTCGCTTCAGCCAACCGCGCCGGCCATGGCGAACCACCCGTCAGTGGAATGTCGGTGACGGTCAACGCAGCGTAGTTGTGCATGTCTTTCTGTCGTTCTGCTGCGGTGCGGCTTGCAAAACATAAATAACCGCAAGGACTTCTTTCCGATCGGTAAATCTTGAAAGTAGAGGCGACCTTTACGAGGCATGCCATGTGAGTGATTAAAGGAGCCATGAAGAGAAAATACAACTTAGTTTAATTTGAAAGAACTAGGATTCAGTATCTCACTCAGCTCCATTAGAGCCACAAAAGATGTTTTTTTAACTAAAAAAAGCAAGAAGTATTTAAAAACTTTTCAAATTTTGCGCCACAGTGACGTGTTATGAGCAAGAATGACGTCATACGGGCCAACAATAAAATATAATTTTCAGTGCGTTAACTGCACGTTAGCATTCAAGTGATGCGGTCAAATGAAACTAGAGGCCCCATTACAGACGTCCAGTCATGTGTCGTCGCGACAGGTCAGTTAGGCGGCCGCCAATCGCACAAACAAGGTTCCGTGACGTCATAGAAAAGTTGCAGGAAATTGGCTAAGGGGTCGCGACTGCTTCACACGTTTTGTTTAATATATCCGTTAATTGTTCGAAGATTGCGATGATATTGGTATCATTGTTATCGGGACTGAGCAGTCTTTCTAATAAACCCAACTTGTATTTTGTCTTCATGGCTCCTTTAACGCCCATACTCAGTAATTGCAAATAGCAGACGACCCTCAATGCGCCAAGCTGGATGTCAAGCTAGAAGTGAACGTCCGTTCCTTCGTGCAAATTTTTCATGCCGGCATGCAGCTTGGCTTATCGAGGAATATATTGCGGCTAAGTGCGCCTACAATGCCGGTGCGTGCAGCCGATCCAGGAATGCTGCGGCGCTGACCTTTGGCAGTTGATGACGAAACGGCGTCGTGCCCAAGCGAAAGACAAAGTTGGGGGTGCCTTCTAAGATTTACCTCAAAATAGAAATTGTGAGAGACGACGCTCCGTAACTTCATTAACTACGGCAGAAATGTGTTTATTTTTACAGAAATACGCTTACTACAGCCATCGGGAATCGTTTACAGAATAAATAACGCGTGGTATTGGAACGTTATTGTACTTGTCGTGGAAAATCATTGCTGTATAAGTCTTGCAATGGTTGCTGGATTGTTGGTTAACGGTTTTTCAAAAAACAATACCGGCGTGGCCGAAGAATGAGAGGCAGGAGGGTGCCAAGAAACGTGCCCTCAGTTTCACAACTGAATGCTGCGGTCGCTACATCGCCGGTTGCGGCAACAGTTTCAGCTGCCAGCGTTGCACAAGAGCCCACCTTGTCTCAACAAACGCCGACGCGAACTACCGAAGGCGCCGGGGACGCCGCCAGTAGCGACGCTAATCAGGTGCGCGGTGAAGATGGTTCGGTGACGAAACGCCCCCGGCACGAACGAGACAACCAGGCGGCGAAGGAGGACACGGCTACTGACGGGAAACCGGCCCCTAAAGGGCTAGTGACTCGTCGTTCGTCCCTCAAACCAAAGCCAAACAGTACGCCGTACGAGCCAACGCCAGGCACGGCCAAACCGCCGTGAAAGTGTGCGTGCATCCAGGTATCCCTCCACCGTTTTTGTTTTTGTCGCATTCTTGGGCTAATTGAGAACGCTTGTTTGACGTTTACCAGTGTTCGAGTCAATATGAAGAATCAACGAGAAGTGTTAATGACTCCTTTGGCGGTTTGCAGTGTGGCGTCCGTGCGCACAGGTTCACTCGAGGCGTTTCCCCCGTTTTTGAATGCGCCATATTCGCCCGCGCGTCCTGAGTTTTTCGCTGCCTCAAAATGCTAAATTTTAACACCCCTGTTGGTATCGCCACGCTAAACGTTCGTGGTCTGGCTGACAGGCGTCGGCAAAACCAAGTTTACCGCTTGGTTGCCGATAAAGAACTCGATATTGTGGCGATTCAGGAAACGAAAGTTGAGGGAGAAGGGCAAACGCAGCGTATGGCGTAAACTTTCAATGCGCACCACCATGTTTGCGTAAGTCACGCAGTTGGCGTTTCTGGGGGGGTGTATGCTGTTAATTAAACAGAGTTTGGGCCTTGCAATTGAATCCGTCACGGCTTGTCTTGCAGGGCGATTCATAGTTTGCGATTTTAAGTTTTTGTCGCGCGATTGGCGTGTTGTACTTGTGTATGCGCCGATACGAGCGAACGAAAGGAAAGTTTTTTTTTTAAATATCCGTGCACGACTGGACACTGAACGTATAGTTGTTTTTCTAGGAGACATTAACTGTGTGTGCTCTGCGCGCGACAAGTCCAGTGATACGCCATTCCGTGACTCGAGTATCTTGGCGTTGATTGAGGCAGCATCAGACCATTGTTTAGAAGATGTCGGGGATGCGCTTCTTGGCGTAAGACAAGTGCATTTCACCCATTTCCAGGGCACAAGCCACGCCCGCTTGGATCGGGCTTATGTTTCGCTCGAGCTCTTACCTTAGTGCGGTGATTATTGTGTGTCACCCGTTTCGTTTAGCGACCACTGCCTGGTTTCTTTTAAGTGCAATGCACTTCTTAAGCGACTCTGAACCTGCGTCCACCGGCGATGTCCGCGCACGTGGAGATGGGCGCGCGCAGCCTGGCCGCTGACATGGCACATACCCACGTGGGGGATTGGCCAGGAATCTCCTCGTCTTCCTTGGCAACGGGGGGAGATGGGCGCGCCCTGCCTGGCCGCTGACATGGCACATACCCACGTGGGGGATTGGCCAAGAATCGGGCGTGAGAAGGGCTAATGCACCTGCTTAAAGGAGTACTGACACGAAATTTCAAAGCTGAGATCCGCTCTAGCAATCAAGTACAACGACAACACAAATAGGTGTCTGTGAATAAATGCATCTTTCTTTCTTTGTAGTTGTGTGTGTGTGTGTGATCTCTCTTTCGCGAACATTACCGAACCGCGCAAATTCAACTCGTGCATTCGCACTTTCACATTCTTCCCCTCGGGGAAATGCGGGGAATTTTTAGTACCCTTGGTGGGCGCAAGCCAAGAGCAAACACGTTTAATTGGAGTCTTTGGAAAATGAATAGTAAGCTATTGCAGGAGGAAGAATTTACAACTGACATAAATGAAAAAATACGGCGTTTACCAGATATGAAAACTAGCTGGTCCTCTAGGTGGGAAATTTTCAAACAAGAAGTAAAGTTGAGTGCGATAGAAAAATCAAGTGCATGGAAGTATCGTGAGAGACAAAAAGAACAACTTCTACGTAAAAACCTCGCATCGCTTACTAATGAAGAATGCCAGTCGCCGGGGTCGCATACGGAACAGATTAAAAGGGTTAAATCGGAGCTTGAAGTTATAGACCAGAATAAATACCACGGTGCCCTGGTGAGAGCAAGGGCGGAAAAGTTGCTATTGGGTGAAGCGCCCACCAAGAGAGCACTTGCATCAGAAAAACGCTACGCTTGTAGAAATCGTATAGTCGAAATCGAAAATCGCGGAGTGCTAACGAGTGACCAGACGCAGATAGAGGGTGCTTTTAAGGGTTTTTATGAAGCCCTTTTTTCTGTTCATAAGGTCGACGCCGATAATTTCAGAGACAAATTCTTGAACTTAATGCCCAGAATAGAAGACGACATGAAGGCTATTCTTGAGATCCCAATCACCATAAATGAAATTTTGAGTGCCATTGATGATTTAACCCCAGGTAAAACGCCAGGCCCAGATGGCCTAAGCGCGGGTTTTTACAAGGCCTTTAAAGACACACTTAGCGTAGTGTTATGTTAAGTTTACGCCGAAGCGTACGAAAGCAACAGACTGCCACCATCCTTTACTCTATCTCACACAGTTCTCATTCCAAAGACTGAAGATGCCATTAAACTGAGGAATGTAACATCGTACCGTCCAATTAGTCTCTCAAATGTCGACTATAAGATATTAATGAAGGTCTTAGCTGCTCGGTTACAATAAGTAGTGAAAGAAATAGTCGGACCACACCAAACATGTGGCGTTAAGGGTCGTTCTATTACGACCAATACCCACGTAGCCCGTAGCATCCTGGAATGCTCTCACAGCTTTGAGCAAGGAGTAGCAATGGTACAAATAGACTTAGAAAAAGCGTTCGACAAGGTCTCCCACGAACTGCTATTGATGATTCTTGAGCACACAAACGTAGGAAAAATGATTACGGATGGTGTACGCATGGCGTAT
The DNA here is from genome assembly GCF_048455015.1 of Haemaphysalis longicornis. Taxonomy (NCBI): domain Eukaryota; kingdom Metazoa; phylum Arthropoda; class Arachnida; order Ixodida; family Ixodidae; genus Haemaphysalis; species Haemaphysalis longicornis. The sequence goes on from NW_027526203.1 coordinate 108,280,046, forward strand.
AGGGACTGTAGTACAAGTTTGGTGGTCAACAAGTCGGTAGGCGCTCCAGTTCAGGTCAGCCGTTCTGTGCGCCAGGGGTGCCCACTGTCCTCGCTGCTATTCTGTATGTTTATTTAAACGTTTTGTGTAAACATCCTTGAAAATAAGAAAATCAGCGGGTTTTCATTACAGTCCTGCGAAGTTCACGTGCTCGCTTATGCAGACGACATTGCTTTGTTTTTCCAAGACACGAGTAGCATCCACGAAAGTATAAGTGTTCTTAAAAGGTTCTGCCTCTCCACTGGTAGTTCCGTCAATTGGGATAAGTGTATTGGTTTCTGGCACGGAAGCTGGTTGTGGAAGCCACGTACATTCGCAGGTATCAGCTGGGTAGACACGCCAATGAAGTACTTAGGTGTCCCCCTAGAAAACTATCGTGACAGTGATCCTTTCTGGCGCAGGCAAGCCACCGAAATCCGTGATAAAGCGGATAAGTGGGGGGTAAGCAGTTATCCGTGTTCGCGCGAGCGACTGTGTGTAATCTATTCTTTGTGTCAAAACTTTGGTACGTGATGCAGGTTCTGCATTGCTCGCGTGCCAATGTTCAAAGATTGCACAGGGTGTTTGCTGTCTTTATTTGGTGTTCCACTTGGGAGCGCACAAGCCGAACCAACCTGTTTAGACGAGTGCGCTGTGGGGGCCTTTCCCTGGCGCACCTTTTTCTACGCCAGGTAGTGAACCGCTTTCTTTTTTTACGTGATATGCAAAACCCTTTTTTGCGCACCGTGTGTCAAGTGCGCCTAGGCAGAGTTTTACCCGAATTCGTTGTTACTTCTTGTGTTCGGGACGGTGGCATTCATGGTTATCTACGTGAGGTGGTACTTTCGGCAAGATTTTTATTCTCGCGGTTTTCTTTCGAATATCTGGCTACCGTGCACAGAAAAAAGCTGTATAGAGACCTTCTTGACACCACTTTGCCGACTCCTTTGTACCGATCCCTATACAGTGCAGGGCCAGGACAAGATGTGTGTTAGCGTGTGAAAAAAATGACTGTCCCGCCTTATGTAAAGTCTTTTTTTCTTTAAATTACACGTGGGAGTATCACCTGTTAAAACATGAATGATTTAAAAAGGTTTCTTTGTTCCCTGGGGCCCTGACTGCTTGGTTTGTAAAAAGCCAGAAACAGTAGAGCACGCATTCATAGACTGTTGGGACGGGGTGTTCCTGTGGGACGTTTTGCAGAGAGCACTAAAAAGGATTTCCCATTGGATAGCCATGGAATCAGGTTCTTGGCCGTTGAAAACTACGGCGGCGTCCCGTATGATCTTTTGATGTTGCTGGCCCTGCATAGTATATGGAAAGCTCGAATGGCAGTTCGCCATAATGATGTCGATGTGACACCGAGCAGAGAGTTGTTCTGCCAGAGTGTACGGGAGATCTTAGAAGTGTATAAAGCCCAACCGTCTCCACCTGACTGGTTAAATGTGTTGGAAACTGTGGCATGGCTTCGGCCTTTTTAACAAGCGCGCACTAGCAAGTGGCGTGCTGATGACTTTTCGCACTTTGTAATCCTTTTTTTGTTCTTATTGTGTATAGCAAAGACAGGCAATAAAGGAAAAAAAAAGGCGGCGTGGTCCAGCGGTAGCGCGTCGAGTTCATTGCGTTTATTTCCGGGCGGAGGTGGTTCGATCCCTGGTGGTGCTAACGTTTTTTCTTTTTTCTGCGACTCAGCAGTTCGTCCTTGGGGAGCATCGGAACGGACCATCCGGGTTGGGGACTAACCGTTCGTCCCCTCGCAGTTAGTCCCCACAGGGACTAATGATTGTGGCAGAGGCTGTTAGTCCCCCAAAGGACGAACTGTTAGTCCTTTTTTCCTAAGAGTGTACTCCCAAATACAGGTGTAGCATGAGTAATGCTTACATTGGGTTTCAATAGGTGGCTAAATAAGGGGTAATTTGTTAAGGGAATTGTTTAGAACACAGAAAGCGACGTCTGCAATAAAATGTGCTATAGCTGCGATTTATAAGAAAATTGTGTAACAGCCTAGTTCAGCATTAGTCAGCTCAACTTCTGGCTCAACCACTACGCCACCATGGAGGTAATACATATTGAGAGGGAAATATTTTAGGTGGAAATAACTCCATAAAAAGTTCCGCCGCAGTGCGATATTGATGATTTCTTATGACTGCCCATTTATTTCTTTAAGCTGTAAGGTATATTAAGGCAGCCTCACTACAGCCTTGTGGGGATCGAGCACATTATATAGTACAGAGAACATTTTTTTGCAGTTAGGTGTGTAAAATATAATGCCAAAAGGTGATTATATTAATGTTATTTGATTAATAAACGAAACCTCTCAAGGGTAAAAAACCTTATATTCAGGATACCGAGGCAACAAAGTGGGATACTTTCTAGAATCAGGGCAAGTTCATTGATTGTCTGTGCTGATATTGTTTAGCGCACTTTCACTTTTAGCCGCACTCCCAGAAAAAACACAAGAAATCACTAGTTTTGAATCACTTACTGTGTTATGAAAGGGCCTAAGCAACTCACTCATTTAAAGGAACCGTGTAACAAAATTTTCTTGTTTCCTTAAAGGTACATGAGGTGAGCAGTTAGTCTTCTCGAGGCCCGGTTATTCTGAGAGAAGGGACTGGCGGCATCAATATGGTCCCCAAGAAACACATCACGAATTCGCCGCCTGCATTGTCACTTCAGGATGTGGTCATCCTCTTCGCCTCATATCTCATCTTTTTCATCGTGTCATCATGTTCTTGTGCTTATGTGCCTTTGGAGAGTTCTTGGGACTATTGCAGAGAGTTCTTGAAAAGCATGAGAAATTTGACAGTGGCCTGGTGTCATTTAAGTTGTAGTCTCTGTTGAAATACTTGAAGTGGTCAGCTCCACTGGGGATCTTAAATTATTGGTAGAGGTTAAAGTACCTCTTGAAAGCCAAGAAGGGGGCCAGGTCTGCTGGAGAGGTTTAAGTTACTGGCACATGCAAGTTGTATGTCAACTGAACACTGAAGTCGTGGCTTGCTTTACGATCCTTATTGTTCAATTGTAGCTCATGAAATTTTTTCATGGTAGTGCTGCTGCTGATGTAAAAGTGACAGTGTTTATTTACGCTGACAGCTTCCGCCTTCATTGGTAAATTTTATTACTGTATGTTAGCTGACACCCATGCTCTAGAAGAACAGAAAATGTGCGTATTTGGCTTGAACAAGTTTTCTCCTTTGAATGAAGTTGCATTTCTTGCTTGGCAGAAGCAGGTCTTTGGTCACAATTACACTGACAGCAAGACGGGAGTGTTTTTATAGCACGCCACTGTGGATTTTACCTCAGGTAAAATGCTAAGGCTGCAAAAAATGCTTTCAAGTCTGCTTTGCAAAACTGGTCACCTGTATGTTTCAACGCTGGCTTGTTTGGTTCTTAAAGATGTCTGACTTGTTCCCACTTGAATTGATGACGTGTATATAATTAGTCTGCTTGTTAAATTTTAATACGTGTAACAGGCTCCCAGCTACATGGTTTGCAAAATTATATAAGATTCACGCTGGCTTTTGTGAGATTTCTTAGGATGAATTATTTTAAACAACTACAAATTGTTTGGGCAAGTAACGTGCCTTACGTAAAGGGCCTTTTCAGGACGATCATTAAGTCTGTTTTGGTAACAAATAGCTATATGTTACAATTACGTCTGGTGTCAGGAAACTGTACTATCTTTAATATTCATGTTTTAATGGTGGAATACTGCCACATGTGACCTCTCGTGTCGAAATGTTTTATCGTTAATCTTGGCTCGAGCGTTCTTTTCCTAAACTCTTCCACTGCACTGGTTAGCCTTGTGGTAATACAACCATGTATGGCTTGTTTTTAGGCCTTGTATTTTCCCACCCACACAGTTACGAGTAAACATGGTATGGCAAGCGCAATGGGTACTTCCGCCTTTGAGTTACCTTGTTTTATCTGAAAAGACAGCATATTTGATGCCCATTGTTGTATAAAGTCTGTGTCAGTGCCGCGGTAGACGCACAAGTCTATTTATTTGTGACGCATTTGCCACTAAAACCGTCTTTATTACCCACGTTTTTGAGTAAAGGTGAATATGTGAAAATGCCACTTGGAGCCTAGCGTTATCGTTATGGTATTTATTCCTTGTACGTTGGTCATTTTATGTGCAATTTAAAATAGACAGCTATCCATATCTGAAATGTATGCATGCTAACACCCAATAAAGATGTACAGTATATTGAAAAGCATTGTATGAGTCATAATAGTTGGTTTCGTGTGTATTTTAATGCAAGTATATTGTTTCTTTTCATGCAGCTAATACCCAGACCAGAATTCTGCGGGTGAAGCCAAAGACTGTGTGCTGCTCTAGGTGCCTCAGACCACCTTTTATATAGAACTGTGCTCCGATAGGCAACTTTTGGGAGCTGTCAGGGACCACACTGCTGTGGTGGTTTCTGCTTCCTAATTGTTGGTATCACTGCGGGTCATATATCAAGACTGTGTTAAAATGCTGCTTGTGGTTTCCTGCTGATACCAATGCATCCGCCAGCCTGGAATGTGACCTCGGGGTATACCGACAGGAAAGCAAAAATATTGGGAAAGTGGAGTCCCATAGACAGCTTCCCAAAGTCTATAGGAACACCGTTTTATATAAACAGCTGGTCTGAAGGTGCCTGGAACGGCGCACCGGATAAATTCAAAAATCATTTTACATGGATCAATGTTCCTGCAGTAACTTAAACTGCCCTTTTATTTGGAACAGTGGTCCGCATACTTTTATTTGGAACACAGATCCCAATAATTTAGTTGCAAAAATATCTGGTGCACTCTTCCACTTAATTTTTATGGTATGTGGAACACGGTTCCAAATATATAACTGGAACTTTTTTGCAAAAACGTTCCAGTTAATAAGTGGATCTTATGTGGAACCAGATTAAGAGTGTAGAAACGGCAATACGTTTACGTAGCGGTTAGTGCATTTAAGAAAAAATCAATACTAATAATAGTAGTTTTATTCGTACTCAGATCAGGTGGAGCCAAGCGTAGATCGTTGCAAAAAGCGCTCATGTCATTCTTCGCCATACCCATCTTTAGAAGCGTCTGACAAGTTTCCCAGGCAGCACAGAAAGTCTGTCCCACGACCGGCCCGTCTATGGCCGCTTTCTGGCATGTCCGGCCAGCATCCAGGTTCTGGCAGCCACTGTTCAACCGTTACACAGCCAACCTTTGGCTACCGGCATTTCGGTATTTCTCCGCCCGCCCGTGTTCAGACACACAGCGGCAGGTACTTGGCTTCCAGATATCCAGTTCACTTTCGGTGGACCCGCCGCGGTGGCTCAGTTGCTAAGGCGTTGCGCTGTTGAGCACGAGGTCGCGGATTCGATTCCCTGCCGCGGCGGCCGCTTTTCTGATGGAGGCGAAAAGCAAAAACACCCGTGTGTACGAGATTTAGGAGCACGTTAAAGATCCCCAGGTGGTCAAAATTAATCCGGAGCCCTCCACTACGGCGCGCCTCATTGCCTGCGTTGCGTCGGCGCGTTAAACCCTACAATCAATCACTTTCGGCGGCCGACGTTCAGAAGAAGAACGGCCTACAGACGACCGTAGGGCATCCGTTTTTCCTTCTGGAAACGGTGTTCAGCCGAAGCGCGGCAAGCAACCTACCACAGAATATTCGTATTCGTGTTGCAGTTGGTGTTCGGAAGAAAACCGGCCTGAGTGCGGCTGCCGTGAATTCGCTTTCTCTACGGTGAACCGAGCATCCGGCGGCAGAATATTCGTTTTCTTCGGGAAACCGGTGCAATAAAAGCGACCGGCCTACGTACGGCCCCAGAATGTACGTTTTTCATTCGGTTAGCGGTCATCGGCCGGATCACTACAAGCGAACGGCCGCAGAATAATTGGCAACCGGTGCTCAACTGGAGGTCAGCCGACATAAAGTCTCAGGTCATCCGTCGTTACTTCGGTAAGCGGCGTACAGCCGAACAACAGCACGCGTCTGGGCGTCGGCAACCCATGCACTTCTGGAAGCTGCCGTTTTGAAAAAAGCCGTTAGGGAGCCGAGCGATGCCGACACGTTTTTCATCCGCTCGGTGTTTCTATGCTTTAAATGAACAAACTTCGTTTGTCAAGCAGTAATGAGTGGTACTAGGTGAACCGGCAAGTTGCATTGACTCACTGGGTATTACCAGTTAACCTTCTAGGCCATCGGAATACCATTTATTTCCAAAAGAAGACTGTGCCGCACCGACGGGTCAGCTAAGCCTCGCCAGTCGCAGCGCTACTACGCCTCGCCCGCCGGCTTCGTCGACGCATCAGCTCGACGGTATTCACCCCCTCGAAAAATGGAAAGCATTGCAGACATCGATGCGGCATAGTTGTCCGACTCGAGATGTCCCTGGTTCGACGAAATTAACTGGCCTACAAGGGTGCCGAGCAAGCGGCCACCACGCAGGAGCTCAACCGGCGCCATATCAGGGACTTCCCACCAAAGAAAGGTAAGAGGCGCAAAAGCGCAAGTTAACGCCAATTGTCCTGGTAATAATGCGGCAAAAAAGAATGTTGCATTACGTTTTTCGTACTAAATATATCAGAGGCTTAGCTTGTGCATTTGTAGGCTCAACTTCGTGCCCTGTACTGTTTTTATCTGATTTTATGACTGCCTATTTAAAAACAAGTGTTATCTTATATTCGTGATAACAACAGAGCCTTGTAAATGAGGAAGCGTGGATTTTTAATTAGTTGCGGTGTGTGATGCTGAGCTCAGCTACACTTGGGATACAGATTGCTATGGTTGTAGAAAGTGCGCATGAGCGACCAGAAGACAGGTGTACTTATATGTGTGTGCTCTATCCAATAAAAGTTAGTTGAGAGTTTGCGCTTGTCCCGTCCTTTCTGCATGTGTTATTTTTTCGCGCTAAGTGCGTGTTTATTCACCAAGATGAGCCAACTCGCCCAACAAGAAGCTCTTCCCAAATGGCGGGTTTGTGCTATTGACAGTACGACTGAGTCATCTGCTTGCGTTGCATGCAGTGCTCGTCCACCGGCCTCAGTACAGTTAACGTACGGTGACTGATCTCCAATGCCCGTAGCATGGCCGGACTTCCGGCAGCTTTATTCCGGCTGGAGTCCGACGACCGCATCTCGGCTGACCTCCGGTGGCCGAACTTCGGCCGCACACGGGTGGCTTCCGAATGGCCGGAGCCCTACGGCGGGAATCTGGCCGTATGAACGTAAGCCGGTCGACCGGCCGACGGAGACTGGCCATTGGATAGGCTTGGGATTACGGCCGTGTACGGCCAAAAGCCCACATCTGGACACGAGCCGTACACGTCTGCAGGAAAAAGGCTGGATGTAAAATCACTGGCCAAAGTAGATCGGCTTGAATTAGCCGAACGGTCGTGTGCTGCCTGGGTTACGCAGCCGTTACTGCATCTAACAACTCACCACACCTGTCTAGACTTGGTTTCGCCGCATATATCCACTCATAACACCACCAAAACAATCCAAGCACCGAAGCAAACACGGCAAAAACAACGGAAGGCTGCGTAGTTCAAGGCACTGGCTCATTCCACTAACGGGGTGAACGCTAGTGGTGGCGCCACCCGTCCGGCTGCCCGACGTTTCATATCACCTGCAGGATGCCGAAGGTGTGTCATTTCTTTCGCTCAGCTTTGCACTTTGCACGCGCGACCAGCAGCAACATACCATTGCAACATTAGTGCACATACCTTCCGCATGTGGCGACCACGAACAGAGCGTTGATGGAATTTTCATTGAAATAGTTTACTGGTCACTGGCCAAAGTCGATAATATACTTGACTGTGAACAAGGGAAACGAGAAACCCGTAGGCCACTCCTGACTAATTCTTCACGAAACAAAACGTGCGTCAAGGTTCCGCCAATGTGACGTCGCACTCCCGTAGCATAATGTCACGATGCCAAAGACGACGCAGTTGTCTTCAAGGAAAACAAGTTTATTGGAGCGAACTTGTGCTCCCCTAACAACTCAAAGAATACACACGCGGCGAAGCAGCAGTCAGCAGAGTGACGCACGCAAGCGAGCGTCGGCGATTGGAATCCCGCGGCGTCTGCTCCGCAGGCTTTTTTTTTCACGGCCCGCTCCGCTCCGATAGCACGCGGAAGTGCCACTGCGCATGCGTGGCGCGCTTGGTCGCGAACGGCATTGGCTCCGGTTGCGCCGAGCGTGCCGCCGATACCGGAGCGGACGTTAAAAACGGTCAGCTAAAACTCTCTATCTTTCGGCGCTAGTGTTTCTCGAACCGTCTATTTACATCTATACTCGGGGACAACTTTCTGTGGCAATGGAGAGAAAGCAACGGGAGGGGGGGCGAAGTGGCCGGCCGAACCACGACATTTCGCTGCGCAGTTGGAAGTAGTTCAACAAACATTATTCAATGCGCATAACCTATGCAATACAAAAATATATATTTCTTTTTTTCTAGCCTTGCTTTGACAATGCGAATAAATCGCCAGAATATAATCGCCAGTAAGCGTTACTTTTTTTAAATTATCGGTTTTGTTGGTTGCGGAAATTACCACTGGTGGCACGACGGTTCTCTTAAAAAAAATGGCGTCTTCATCGACAGCAGCTACTTTTCCGTCCGATAGCCCGCCATTTAATTCGCCTCAAAGGATTTTCAAAAAGCTTCACAACCAAAAGCTGTCTAACCAGACCAAGCAAGTTGTCTGCAACGTGTACGCCCAAGTGAGACTGAAGCAACCAGGACTCTCCGTCGTTTCCGCATTTCGTTCGGTTAGCCAGCTTACCGGCGTAAGCGAGCGTACGGTCGCACGGCTCAAGAATGAGGTTTTGCGTGGCACCCTGAAGTCCCCAAAGCGCAAAGGGCTTCGTTTGTCGACTGGGAAACCGCCTGCAGTTACAGGACAGACAAGAGTACAGCGGTACGACAGCTTCACCCTTGCTGCTCTCCGACGGAAAGTGCATCAGTACTTCATTCGCAACGAGGCGCCAACTGCAGAAAAGATCCTCAGCGATGTGACCAGCGACCCCGACATGGGGCTGCCGAAGCTGAGTGTCGGAACGATGCGTCGACTTATGAATGACATTGGATTTGCTTTTCGGAAGCGAAAACGTAACTCTGCGCTTCTGGAAAGAGATGACATCATCGTGTGGCGGCGGAAATATCTGCGGACTCTTCGAGAAATCGAAAGCAGAAACGGTACGTGTTTTCGATTTGGCGGACGGATAAATAAACGTCAATTCCTGCGATTAAAATAAAAATTTCGTATGTAACATTATTTGACAGTTGAAATGTAACAAGAAAAAATAACGATGGAAGTTCTCGTACAGCCAAATATTTTATTGCTGAGAGGTACTTATCAACACCGCTCCACATGCATACTGGCGTTCACTTTATATTTTTCATGGCGTTTTTCTGTATCCCTGCCTGTTGTTCGTATTTTGCATGCTATTCTGGTTCAGCAAGTGAAGGGACAAGTATGCATCGACATGTTATAATAATGTATGGATAGCACTCAGTGAGTGGATTTCGTTAGCCATGTGGGTGGTGTACGTTCTGCGAACATTTTTTATTTTGGTGTTTTGCGGTGCCACCAAAAACTAAACATACCTGCCTGCGTAGTAGAATGATGTTAGGTGCAAGCAATAAGTGCCTTCTCTGTCTTTACTAACCCTTCTCCCCAAAGAAAAACTGACACGTATTCCCTTCATTTTCGCAGGACTATATACTACCTCGACGAGACTTCGGTCAATGCTGGGCACACCAAGGGCACGGTGTGGGAGGACACCCCTGTGTCATCCTGTGAAGATGCCTTTCGCAAGGGTCTAACTACTGGGCTTCGTGCACCAGCAGGCAAAGGTGGTCGGCTCATCGTCCTTCATGCTGGAAGTGAGAAGGGCTTTGTGGACGGGGCATGTCTTATTTTCCGTGCGTCAAAGAGTGCTTAAACTGACTACCACAGTGAAATGGATGGCCCACGCTTTGAGAAGTGGTTCGCAGAACAACTTCTACCCAACATTGAGCCACGCAGTGTTATTGTCATGGACAATGCTCCGAACCATAGTGTTCGGACCGAAAATCCGCCCTCGACGTCGTGGCGCAAGGCCGACATTCAGTCTTGATTGACTGCAAAAACCATCCCGTGGCGTGATGACCAGTTGAAACCCGAGCTCCTTCGGCTGGTTAATGAGAACAAACACAAGTTTTTTGGATACCGGATTGAAGCCCTGGCCAGAGTTGCTGGTCATGACATTTTTCGGCTTCCTCCTTACCACTGTGAATTCAACCCTATTGAAATGGTGTGGAGCCAGGTTAAGGGGTATATTGCTGCCAACAACACTTCATTCACTCTCGCTGACGTTGAACAACTACTCAACGAAGCCATCGCCCTCGTGACTCGCGAAAACTGGGTCCGGGACTGCGCTCATGTGGAGCGTCTTGAGAAAGAAGCCTGGGAGAGGGATGGTGCAATCGACACCAGAATCGAAAACGTCGTCATTCCGCTAGGTTCCGACTCCAGCAGCTCGAGTGACTGCAGTGACAGCGAAATGAGCGGCGTAGAGGAACTGTGATGAAACCGGTGTGCGCTGACTTATGTGGTGCTGGTTGTGTGTGACGAGGGAAAAGGTGATTTCTTTACGGTTGTGGTGACCGGAAGCTTGGAAGTACGCTCGGTTGGTGCTGCTTTTTCGTGGCAACTTACAGAGCCCCCTGTTTAACATTCCGATGCCCAGTAGCTTGGAAGTACGCTTTGTAGGTTATGTGGTGCTGGCCTTGTGTGGCATGTGACGAGGTACTTTGTTTTCCTTTCTGTTGGCCAGAAGCTTGGAAGACCGCTCTGTTGGTTTATGTGGTGCTGCTTGTGTGCAACAACTTACAGGACACCTTGTTTACTTTTCTGATGCCCCACAACTTAGGAGGTAGCTGCTCATACAGTGGTGGATTTGTGCAGCACCAGGCGATCATTTGGAGTGGTTGTTGCTTGTTGTCAGTGTGCGAATTAGGCTTCAGGTTGTCGGTTGTGGGTGGCAGCTAAGATCACTTGCTGTGCCTTTGTCATGCATAAAATGAAACCTGACGACGAACGCTGGTAGCAAGCAGTGAGGAGTGGCACGTCACATATCCTGTTTCACCCAGAAGAAATGCAATGGGAAAATTTGATTACAACCCAAGAGGTTGTAAACAGCCTCTGCAAACAGCAGTTACTTATGCATGACATGACAAGACTGGAAGAATTATTTTACAAGAACTGCGAGATGGTAGTGATATCCAGAAATGCATTGTTGAGTTGTCTATCATTTGTAATTATTTCAGTCATCTGAAAAAAATATACTACCATCAGTTGCACATTGTAAGTGAGGTAATCATTTGTACTCACTTGCTCATGTTTTGTTGGTCTTTTCGACTACAGAGGGTAGATTGCTGAAGAAAAAGACCATGTCCGGCTCAAATAATTTATTTTAAATGCGTATTTACAGGGTTAAATGGCGAGGAGTAATACGAATCGTCAATGCCTCACTTCCACATGTCGAAACGCTGTGGGTTTCCTTGCTACCAGCCTTAGCTTTTGTAAAAATACTACCTTCCCGAGGCCCTGGGATATGAGGTCGAACACCCGAAAGGTAACGGCACGCTCTCATGAAACAGAATTTACAGAAATGTTCACTGCCATGGGGATGGGCAGTGTCACTTTGCCATGTTTGTGGTGCAATGTCTGGTACTATTATGAGCAATATGAAAGGGAACACGGGAACGCATAGAAAACACCCTCAGACCCAGATATGCGTGATACGCAGCGGCCGCCGTCGGAAACAAAGTGGAAAGGGGGACGCTGTTCTAAAAACTGTTCCCATTCCCGCTGTGTGTCTTATCGGCTGTCGGACGATACCATATTATCGGCGAAATGACGTAGGCTGCTGCTTTGTAGAAATCCCAGCGTGGTGGGAGTGCCAACGGTTAGTGGAAGAGCACCCTCCTTTCCCCCTCTGTTTTCAACAGCGCCATCCGCGTATCGCTCCGAGCCTGTTTCGAGGCTGTTTGCCACGCGTTCCTGTGTTCCCTTTCATATTGCTCATAATAGTACATCTATGTTGTTTTCACATTTATCATGAAGAAATTACTGCACACCGTACTCAGTGACTGCGAATAACTGCTAACAGAGCCAGAAATGTTTGTTTCGAAATACGTGGCTGCGTGCCTTTGAGTGCTCAAGTGGGCTTGAAAGATGGGGCCATGGTTTTAAAAGTTTACTCCTGTGACTGGCGTTCGTGTGCATGTTTGTGTTTGTGTGACTACTTGGAGTGGCTTCCAGATTTTGTCCAGCTGATTATGCAGGAAATAAATAAATGAAACAAAACACATTCTTTCTTCTGCTTCAATTTTTCACGTAGCACATATTATTCCTGCTGACTAATGCTCACGGTGTACCGGTGTCAAACGGTTTGCAGTTGGCGGTGGCAGTCCTGAGTGTCGGAGTGTTTCTGCTGGTTCTGGAATTGTGTGGGCAAATCCTGGCCAAAGCCACAAAATCGTACATTTTTGCGAAATTTTGGAGCACTTTAGCGATGGTGGGGTGTCACGTCGCCGCCAAATGAAAATTGGTGAATTGGACGGGCAGGACCATCACTGGTGAACCCACGTGTTGGGCTTGGGAACAAGTAAGAGCACGGTGAGGCCAACATCAAATTTACAGCCATGAATACCAGTCAGCTATTTTTTAATGTAGAGCCAGCCATGCTCCCACAACATTGATGTAAGTGACAAAGAAAGGAGGCTGTTGCAGCCAATTGGAATGTTGATGAAGAGTTAGCAGCTACACTCAGCCAACGCGCATTCTGTTGCCTGGTTTAGAAGCCAATTGAAATTCTGCTGACAGGCACAGTTGCGGTGTTCTGGATCGTGTGATTTTTTCGGCAAGTGACCCAAGAAGTATGCGAGTGACCACACATTAAAAAATGGAAACGGGTGGCTTAACCACCAATCTGAGAACGGCTCGATATATTGGCGTTTGGCAAAGTTAGCTGATGCAATGTACTTTACGATGTCAGTGACCACATTACTGGCAAAATGTTCAGTGACCAATTGTTTTTAAACTTTACGGCCAGCGCTAACTGTGCAGGTGTTTAGACAGCGTTACGTTTTTCATCCGTCCAAGTGCTGACACGCCTTTACGCTGTAAATAGGCAACTCAGCCAGTGAAGTACGACTGCTATCCTAAGGTATGAAACCTGCGCCACGTAGTATAGCGAGACACGCCCGAAAGCCCGCTGTTCATAAAAGATATTGGAATAGGAAGGCATGGCGATTGAGCGCAAGATTCATGGGTCTGCAGCGCGAGCTTCCCCTATACGCTTTCCGAGTTGCGGGTCACCGAAACTTCTTGGGGCCTGCCTAACTCAGCGCGATCCAAATGGGATTTCACTTCGCGCCGTAGTGCCGTGTGCTGCCCTAACGGTATAGCGAGCCTGCGATACGTAAGCACGCTACACGTGCGCGTTGTGCTGCCCAGTTTTCGGCTAAAGAAGAGTTTAAATATCAGTGCCTGCCCTCAAAACTTCAGCGCTGACAAAATTAACGGCGTTTCTGGGCGGCTCAGAGTTCAACGGTACCGTCCACGCTATAATATTATAGTCGGTCCGAGTTCTCCAGTGAAAGCGTTGGCTTTTGCTTAGAATCAAATGAAACGTAGACAAGGATACGCCAATATGCCTGCATGATTGGTGATCGTGGTTCAGCGCACTCAACCAAAGAGCTCATGCGAAGAAACAAACTGTAGCAAATGCGTATGCGTCACGCCGAAACCGAAACCGAAACTAGTTTATTGAGAACTACTTTGGCGCAGTAACACAAAGCAGTACCCCCCCCCCCCCGCGTAGCATTGTCTCTATTGCCACAGAAAGTTGTCCCCAAGTATAGAACGTTGTAGATCCAAGAAGATTATTCGAGGCTAGTGACGTTAGGGCCAAACGCTCTCCGTATCAGAATGCGATAACCCGTGCGGCATAAAATTAAAGAATGGATCACGGGCTTCGCTTGGGACACAGATAACACAGCCGGGCGCGGCCGGGCAGTAAAAACAAACACAAAAAAAAATCGCGCCAATCCACCCCGTGAATGTGGTTGGAAAGCAAAGCTGTAAACGGCACCCATAACGATTACTCATGCGACGTCACTTAAAATCACTCACATCACTCTACAAATAGTAAAATCAGAGAGAAGTGAAATGCACTTAAAGGGCTGGTGAAGAGCTTTTCAAAAAAATTTTGTTGGGGGCATTACTTTATGGTTTTCTTGACGCTGAATTCGAAAAACATGTTTATTTTATGTTAAATACACCCAAACCATCTTTTTTCGTCAAAATAAACGACGCCTGCCCGGCGGCGCGGTCAGAGCGCTGGCTGCCTTTCAGGATTGGCCGGCTGCAGATGACGTCATATTCGGAAGTGCCGGCGCTGCCGTGACCGCTCGGCCTGGAGATCTCATCGATCTCATTCTGTTCCCGTTCAGATACGGGCCAGAATGACCTCTGGTGAATGGAGGGTTCACACAATCTTTCCTTAGAATATGAGAGCCTGAGGGAAGTATAAGCGCAACAAGTTCGCTCGCGGCGAGCTTGAGAAAGAGGTTCTCCCCCGACGACTCATGGCCGACTTGCTTCCCGGGTGCAGGGAAGTTGTGCCGATATTGGTTCGCCGCTTTTACCACCAGCGCTAGTCACAACTCCTGGCACATTTTTTCGACACACCATCATCCCCTTCTTCGCATGTGCAACTTTGTTTTTGCATTCGGGCAGGCGGTACAACAAGCTGTGTGCAGCGGCCTGCGATGCGTACAAGCAGCAGCTAGCGAGCGGCCGGTCGCTGCGTCGCGCGGAGGTGCTGGTGCCGGGTCGCTCCGCGGCCGGTCAGCGGAACGTGTCAGTGCTGCACAAACGCAGTTTTAGAATAGGAGAACCGAACTGTTGTGGTCACCCGAAAGGTAGCGGAAACGCAGCACACTTGTCGCCGACGAACTTTAGAAAAACACCTTCCCGAACAACTCCAGCCAGCTTCGGTTGCACGGATCGCCTCGGAGGTTGGGAACTTTATATTAGCACCGAGACCGATATTTGGTCACTGCTACCTCTACAATCGCGAATGACTATCCTTAAAACAGTTTTTCACCGCACTATCATCCCATTTCTCGCGTGCGAACCTTATTTTCACGTTGATAGTCATTCTAGCCATCGGTGCTATGTTCATTCTTGCGCGCAGGTAACGCCATCCGTCGGCCTCTCGCCGCATCTCGTGCTCGGGCAGGTTGCTGCCGACGACGCGCTGCGCGACCGGTCGGCGCTCCGCATCGCGATACAAATTCGATCACCTCTTTCAAAATCACCTTGGATGACAATCCCTAGCACAATTTTTCACCACACTATTCATCCACTCTCTCGCACGTTCACTTGCTTTTGGCGACGGCCTTGATTCTGGCCGGCAGCGAAGAGTGGTCGCTGCCCCGGCATATGCGTGGTGCGTGCGAGCCGTTTCGTGCGCCGTACAGGAATGCACGACCGGCGAGTGTGCGGAGCGCTTCCGCGCGCAGAAAACGCTTCATGCTTTCAGCTTGCTTGATTTCTTCTTAAAATCTAGCTACTCAGCTCAGTTTCCGTCACAGCCAACAACGTCGATCGGCAAAACGAGCAAGAAGTTTGCGAAGCCCTGAGCGCTGCGGTCCCACGAATTTTTTAATCCCCTTATAATAATGGGTCAGGAACTAGGGGTACCTGCATATTTGTTCGAGCCAGTCTCTTCGCGTATGAAGCACAGAGCACCCGACGACACGGCCGACCCTGCGACTACTCGTGAAGGCAATGTAGTATCCACGGGTGCTCGGGTAGGAAATCTCTGGTATCTAGGAGTCGCTTTGGGGAAGCACACAGTAGCATTACGGTTGAAAATCCACGCGGTAGCAACTCTACACAATTGAGATTAATAAAGGGCACATTGCACGTCTGCTTCGCTGAGAAAACTGGGACACAGCGAAGCGGCGGCGCACGCCGCTGGCCGTCTTCCGAATATGACGCTACTTCCGGTCGCTGCCTCTCGGTTTCTCGCTCTTCCGGCGGCACAGCCGCGAGCGGTGGGCGGGGCGTCTGGTCAACTTTATCGACGAATATCTCAGTCCCCAAGCGAGATATGACGAAAATTTTTTTACAGTCATAAACTATCCAACATACTAATTGTAAAAAACAAACATTTACCCACTTTCAAAACCACTTCACCAGCCCTTTAACCACACCATTTATTACTTCAAAGAGATATTCTTGGTAAGGTTAAATCAATGCATGATGCATGAACGGTGTTTGGTTGAGTTGTATTGGTGTAGCAAGAATGGAAACTTTTTTTTATAAAATCAAAGTAAGCTCCAACCCGGTGTTAGACGATCTGACTTCTTTGTCTCTGCGCCGCGGACGGAGGCGACGAGACTTGTGGCTGAGAAGGAGGAGGAAGAAGGAATACTTCTTTTCAGATTTCTGAACGGCCCAGAGTGCTGCCCTGGGGAGTGGTTCCTTCTTCTGTGGGGCCCATATGCAGTCCGCGCGGCCTGTGTTCTTTCCACCCGCTGAAGCTGGGTAGGTAGAGAGGGCCTGGACGGCACCATCTCCCATTGCTCCTTTTGGGTGGTTGACGGAAAGAGAGGGGGGTGCTCAGGGATAAAGTCGCACACCCCGATTACGGGGCGGAGTATTCCTACTTCTGAGAAAAATTTACATTCTGCGTCGTAGCGATTCGGATGCATTACGTGATGACGCGTAGGCTGTGGGAAGGAGCCCGGAATGTATGAGCCGTAGGGTAGTTTGTTGTTCTCTGGAAAGGTCAGGTATAAGGCGAAGGTACGGTCTGTCTCAGAAGGCGATAATGCTGGATTATCTCCCTGGGCGTGACAAGCGGGTCACTGTCCTCGTGCAGCTCCATAGCACGGGAGGTAAAAGCGCAGGCTTGTTGGGTGGGCGTATTTGTTGCCCTCCATTGAAGTGTGAGGCGGTGTCCAGATGAGCTGAATGGAACCGTTTGGGGAGTGGTTTTTTAGCACGCACAGCGCAGGTCAGGACACCCAACCCGACTGGTAATTCCAGTAGGCTTGCTGGGAATCGGTGACTACCCTCTGAACCCCTGGTTGAGTGAGAGCCAAGGTGATGGCTGGCTCTTCTGCTGCCGTCATTTGTTGGGTCCTAAGCGAGGTACACGCAAGGAGTTTGGCTCTGGAGGTAGCCACGATGATGGCGTGTTGCTGCCCTCGATGTTAGAAGAAGTCTGTGTAGATAACTCCATGAGCCCCACCGAGGGTGGTGTTTAGCGCTTGAGCCCGTGCTTTTCGTTGACTTTCGTCATGTGAGGGGTTCATATATCTAAGCAAAGGGAGCATCTTTAGTTTTAGTCGCCAAGAGTCTGGGAGTACGTCATGCGGAGTGACATTCTGGGCTCCCCAGCCAATCTGGTGAAGCATGCGGTTACCCACCGCAGTTCTGAGTCGGACCTTCTGGTTAGAAAGATGGCCTTCTATCAGCTCTTCCACCGTGTTGTGGAGCCCGTGATAAGCAGCCTCAGTGTGGACGCACTCATGAGAAGACCAATGGCCTGCTCAACCGCCTTTCTAATCATTATATAAAGCATCTCTATGTCTTCCTCGTCGAGAAGAAGATAGGGGTTTGTCGTAAGTAACTCTCGAGAGGGCAAAAGCTTCAATTAATCGAAAGGTACTGGCTTCTTTTAGGCCTCGCTTCCTGGTGGCAACTCGCCTGATCATGAGTATGATTAGATTAATGCTGTTTTTGAGGCGCTGCAAGTAGACGTCACTCTTGGTGTTGGCCTGGAAATGTAAGCCCAGGATCTTGATGCTGGGGTTTGGAGTGATGGCCTGGTCATCAAGGAGTATTTGAATGTATTCCTTGATTTGGCGTGAGGGCAGATGACAAGCAGCTGTGATTTTTTACGTGAACACTGGAGGCCACAGGCTTTAGCACATTGGCGTACTCAAAGTGGGATGCCATGGATTAGTGTGAGCTTCCTTTAATTTTTGTAACTCTTAGCACATGAGCAAGGTGCGCACAGGGCCGCTAGACGGGCGTGAGTGGTCGTGTGACGCTTTCACGTGGCATTCAGCGAGAAGTCTGGGGGTAAACCCGTAGATGTGCTTGGTGAGTACACCATTTGTCTTCCCGTGTTCGCGTGCGCTCGTAGCTGATTCGGTAAGATAACGGGCTCTCGCTTTGTTAGTCTATTAGTTCCAGGTTCGATTCCCGGCGGTGCCAGTAAATTCTTTTATTTGTTCACTGGAGTTTTCTGGTGACACCAACGGTCGCGAAAGAACCCTTGGGGGGTAGAGGTAGAAAGCTTTGCTTTAAAAGTTACAGCCGTTCCACTCTACGTGAAAACTGTTGGAAATGCAGAGCACTGATTCGCCATAATGGGCTGTAGCGCCGTTATCCGCTCACTGCTACCACCCGACGCATTTCAAATTTCCCGCCTTCGCAGTGCTCGCGCGCCCCCTGCCTGAAACTGCGCCAGCAGGAGTTATGTTCTTTTTGTGCTTGTTTTCCCTCCCGCATCGCCGCCCGACGTTCACGAATGGCTGCGGCTTCTCGCTGGCGAAGTTCGGCGTCGGCGGCTCGCTTGCGGCACTTGCGCTCAGCATCCGCAGCACGCCGCCGCGCCGCCTTCTCTTCCCGCGTAGACATTGTCGATGAAGTCGATGGTGAAACGTGAAACGTGCCGTGAACCCCCTGCCGCGGCTATGACGCAACGTGGAGCGGCTATGACGCAACGTGGCGCGGCTATGACGCAACACAATCCAACACAATCCACTTTAATCCAATCCAATCCAAATCCAAACCAAGCCAATTCAATCCAAGCCAATCCAATCCAATCGAATCCAATCCAATGTCAGACCGACGGGGGAGCGATGCGGACTACGGACGCCAACGCGGGTGACATCGTGAGTTACTGAAATGCTCTGCATTTAAAAACAAACAAGCCTAGTTCGCGGCAATAACGTCACGCGCGCTGTCATGAGTAGCAATCAGGAGTCCGCAGACGACGGGCGGCCGGCCGCTTAGCAGACGATTTCGAAACAGTCCACCTGTTCATGACTCATGCCCGGGGCATCCGCAGCCGGCGCAGGGCCTCTTTCGCGCAGAAAAAGCATGGGGCTCGAACATACACTGCCCGCTGCCGGAAACGGCGCAGAGAGGCCGCGTCCCGTGATTTGGCCATTTACCGGGTTATTGTAAATAATTGGTAATAATGTTCACATAAGCAACCCGATGTGACAGATTTGTGGAATTCTACCGATAAAAGTTCAAAACAAACACTTGCTCTTGGTTGGCAACGCCTAAGCGAGTCTTTTTTCCGCATTCCTCGCTCTTCCCTAGGGTCCCCTCCCGTGCGCGTCTATTTATTTATTTATTCACAATTCCTCACAGGCTCCTAGGAGCATTGAGTAAGGGGGGGTAAATACAAAACTATGTGCAAGAGCAATAAAGTAACAGTACACAAATCGCTATGTGCATTACACAGGTGATGCAAGCATACAAACAGGCGGTAATACGCACAGAAAGAAAACAAAGATTTCAACAATTTCAAAATATGACAATGGAGCCCAACCAGAAAAGTGAACAACCAAGTGAAAAGCAAACAAAATCAAAAACAAAAAAAAACAAGGCACAAAATGAACAAGATTGTAAATGTACTATTGTGCGTCATTAACATGAAAAATGTCGAGACACATGTTCCCGAAATCTAGTACTGTCAGTTATGGAAGCAATGGTATCTGGAAGGTCATTCCACATGGAAATAGCCCGAGGCAGTGCTGATGAATTAAATGCACGCGTGTTGCCATAAATGCGTGAAAAACTAAACTGATTATGAAGTCGTCTCGACATGCGCACCGGTGTTACTAGTGGTAATGGTGAAACCCTACTATTATGAACATATTGTGAAATAAGCAGAGGAGAGCAATGGACCGGCGTTTTTCCAGAGGCGGAAGTGAAGTATCTAATTTTATTTTTGTTACACTTGCATGACGATCAAAAGTTCCTGAAATAGAACGAGCGGCTCTGTTTTGCACAGACTCCAACATCGTGGTTAGGTAGTTTTGAAATGGGGACCATATTGGAGACGCAAGCTCAAGCTGGGGGCGAACAAAAGTCAAATAGGCTAACTTGCGAACGTCAGAGGGAGCTTTTCGTAAATTTCTCCGCAGATATCCTAGAGTTTGAGATGCTTTCGCCCTGATGGCAGTGATATGCAACGACCAGGAAAGATTGGGTGATAGATGTACGCCAAGATATTTCTACGATGATGGTCGCGAAATCTGTTCATTGTTTAGTACGTAGGAAAAGTTAGAATTTGTTTTTTTGCGGCTAAAAAACATTATTTTGCACTTGGATATATTAAGGGTCATTTGCCACTTGTTACACCAACTGTAAATAAGGTCTACGTACCCGCTGTCCCCATAGTCTTCATCAGACCGCGCTGTGGCCTGGTCCTTACGCTTATAGAAAGACACTAGCCTGAATTTTATTTTGGGACTTACTAGAGATGGGCAAAACGGCTCACTTCACCGAGCGGCTCAGAATGCCTCCGTTCACTCAAGTGAACCGGTTCATTTCAACGGCTCAGCGGTTCATTAACCTGTGTTAAGGGTATTCTAAATTATTGCTTAATTTAAGTGCACGAACTTTTCCTTGTTATGGAAACCTTTCTTTTGTCACAGCATCCGGTGTACTTGTACAGAAAAGAATTGGCTTCACCATCATTACAAAAGTTTTTATGTGGATGTGTTATTTCAAGATCACACTCGGTCGTATATAACGAAAAAAAAATCTAAATTTTTTGTCAGCTTTATTAGCTCACAAACACGCTCTCTACTAGTGACGCCAGAAAAAATGATTCTGGAAAACACGATACAATAACCTAATGTTAATTATGAAATGTAAATTGTGGTTTATGAACAACGCTTACTCAGTTCACTCGAAGCGAGACGGGTCCGCTTCTTGGCACCGACAATAGCTGACGCGAAAGTAGCACACAAGACCCGGCTCGGTCGGACGATACGCCTCTACTAACTCTACCAGAACGTTCCGACAGGATTAGTCCTCAGCCACCTGGTTCGGAACGCTTCTCTGATCGAGCGAGCAGCCGTTGAGCGGCGGTTCTTCGGGAGAGCCGCTCTGCAAAAGGACCGAAGGAAGCCGAGAACTGCTGAACTGAGCAGCTCGGAAGATCTGGCTGGTTCCTGACTCGGACAAATCTAACTGCGGTGAATCATATGGGTCACAGCAGTTTGTTTTATTATTACTTTCAAAATGCAGACGCAGTTCGTTCACTGATGCCTTTGCGGCCTCCCGATCTGTCACTCACAGCCACCGCCGCCGCGGTCTCTCTACCGCCGTTCGCAAAGGGCGGCTCAGAGGATCCGGCTCCGAGAAGAGCGGGGCCCTATTCTAGGCTGCACAAATTCAGTGAACTGGGAATTTAGCTGAAGTCTTTTCTGATTGGCTTTCAATTTTGGTCACGTGCTTCCGGTTGACAAAGCGGTTGTGTGTGCTTTCGTCATTTTGACGTTTCATGACGTTTACTGACACAAGTTCTAAAGTGTGCCTTATTTACTGAAGGCGAATAATTTCTGGCCGTCAATGAAAAACTAGGCTAAATGGAGCGGACATGACAACGTACGCCTGTCTTTGCTATTCAACAATACGGCTTGTATGTCTCGCACTCTCTGTGATTGGCTGAAAAGGCGGGACGTAATTTAAGCAACTGGCGGGAACGATAACGTCACACATTGGCAACTTCAGCCTGTGTAAAAGTGACGTAATGTTACGTAACAGCTTGAAAATGGTGGCTGCTGTCGCCGTGAAATAGGGCAAAAACTTTCACCGACTCTGGGCGCCGCCTCTGGAAAAGAGCCCGTCAAAAGATCCGAAGAACGGCTCACAACATCCCGCTCTCCTGACTCGGATTATCTGCTCCCAGGACAGGAGGCGTTGGAGGTATTTGGAAAATTAGCACCAACGAGGGCCCTGATCTCGATGCACAAATGCGCAGAGAATTCGCCATGTTTTTTGCGTAAGCACGGAGTAAGCAATCAGTGACGTGATGCACTTATAGCTATGACGACATGCGGTGTAGTATGACGCTTCACTCATAAAGATCACTACCAAGGTATCAAATATTGCGCATAAAAGATATAAAAACACTTGGCGTACAATAAAAATTAAGACGGTAGCTGAGGCTGGCAAGAGAACCACATTTTTGCAGGTCAAAATTGGCGTTAACACCACAATGCGAACGAGTAACGTTGATCGAAAAGCGACCGAAAGGCGGATGTTGAGCTAAATAACATCACATAATTTGTTTACCGTATCTATTTATTTCTTTCAATAGCGAGTTTTAGCTGACCGTTTTTCACGGTTTGCTCCGCTCCGATAGCAAGCGGGAGCGCCATTGCGCATGCGTGGTGCGCTTGGCCGCGAACTGCATTGGCTCCGGTTGAGATGAGCTGGCCGCCGATACCGGAACGGACCGTCGAAAACGCTCAGCTAAAACTCTCTAATAGCTTTTAGTAACATAGTTGGGCTCTCTGCTTCAATGCAGTCTTTGTTGCGTTATCACCATGGGTTATCACCTTCCCGGCCGCCACCGCCACCACGCTATAGTCTGCTGCCATGTTACATGTTTATGGCGTGATCTCAGAAAAAGACGGCCGCGACCATCGCTTGTATGACACATAAGAGCAGCGAAGCGCTACGCCTGATAACCGCGGAGCGCACCGATGTCGTCGATTCACTCATTCGTCAAGCTCGACTTCAATCACCGCTGTAATAAACAAAGAGTCAATTTTCTGTGTGATTTTTTTTTTTGAGTTCGATCATGTGACCCAGAAGCTTACTAGGAGGAGTGTGGACAAATGCCATGCATTGGGTTCTCTTTGTCATGGAGCGGCTTGTACTGCCCTCATATGTTGCCGTTACGCCAATTATATTTAATTTTATTGCCAAACATAAAAGCAAAATAATGCACGTCATTAGTATGCTCCGTGACCGCTGACTTGGAAACAGTCGAAACTATTATTTCTTTCGGTAGAAAACATGCTTTAAACCGCGCGTAATGCGAAACTGCGCCTGCTGCAAATTCACGGACATTTCGCGGCGCCGAAGCTGAGTGAAATGTTTTGCTCTATTTCGCGGCAACAGCAGCCGGCATTTTCAAGCTGTTACGTAACATTACGTCACTTTTACGCAGGCTGAAGTTGCCAATGTATGACGTGTCGTTCCAGCCAACTGTTTAAATTACGTCACGCGTTCTCAGCGAATCACAGAGAGGCCGTGTATGGCAAGCAGTATTGTTGTTGAATAGCAGACACGCCTACGTTGTCATGACCGGTGCATTTAGTCTAGTTTTTCATTGCCGGCCAAGAATTATGCGCTTTCAGTAAAGAGAAATAAGGAAAACTTTAGAACTGGTGCCCGTAAACGTCATGAAACGTCAAAATGATGAAAGCACACCAACCGCTTTGTCAACCGGAAGCACGTGACCAAAATTGAAAGCCAATAATAGAAGACTTCCGGCAAATCCTCAGTTCCCTGGGAACTTGTGCAGTCGAGATTAGGGTTCCTAGTCATGCAGGCACGGCCGGACTCGACTGTCCTCCTCCGAGTCGAGCCCGGCTGTGATGCGGGGCGGTTGCTTTCTCGCGCCGATAATAAATGGCGCGAAACTCGCACCAAAGAGCCGGCTTATTTTAGCCGGCTCTTCGGCTCACTTTGCTCTCCTTCCTCATGGTTGGCTCTGCTGTGGCTCGCCCCGCTCGACACGGATCACTGAGGGGGCGAGAAGGGGCTCCCTCTCTCCAAAAGAACCGCCGCTCACTTTTACTGAGCCACGGCTCAACCGCTGTTAAAAAGAGAGCGGCTCAAAAGATCCGGCTCGTTCGTGAGTGACGCATCTCTAGGACTTATTGAAGGCTGCGAACAAGACTAGACTGCCAGTAAGACTACCAATAAGCACGATTTTTCGAGCAAGCGGGCACAGGTGGAAGAAGGTTTGCATGTGCAAAGGGGAGCTGCGGAAAGCGTGATCGACGGTACAAAGTGTCGCTGTGTCTTTTATTCGCGGAAAGTGTGAAGAACGTATTCGTTTTTATGAAGCAAAATGCGCGCTGTCGTTTTGTTGCATACAAGGGCGTCCGCAGAACTTTTTGCAAGGGGGGGCATCCATTAGCGGGGGGGGGGGGGGGGGGGGGCAGGGGGTACGGTTGGATAGCACCAACAAGGCGTTATTTGTGGTTACAAAAAGTACAAACAGCGGATTAGAACCAGACTCGGAGGATATACATTGGATTTTATTACCGAACAAAGAAATAAAGTTAATAAAGAAAATGTGAAAAGTTACTGTCACTTTGTAATGTAAAGAGTGGCCAGTCTGGCTGCTTGAGGGTTCTCAACTCACGCCAACTCATCACCAGCACACTGTACAATACATTCACATACATAGAACTGCACTCCGTCAATCTTCCTTGAATAGCAGCTGCAGACGCCTCGGGTTTTTCTGGGCAAATTGCGAGATGACATGTGTGCTGAAGTCTGTTGAAATGGCTGACGCAATAAAGTTACTACTCGCCTCCCTGGCTTTCAATGCAGTACAGGCGTACAAGAGTTTTGAGGGACTGATTTATAGGTTTTGTTTTGGGACTTGGGTGGTGCCGACATTTCGCAATTTCGAAGGAAAGGGTGTACAAGGTGATCGGACGGCACGGGAGGATGTTACACTCTCCCTACTAGGTGTAGCGGTGAAGATTTTTTGCTAGATATAGCTGCAACTTTGTCTGAAAACTGAAGTTCTTGCGGTACGACTGCATAAATCTAGAGTTTAGAAAAAGAAACACAAAAAAAACGTCAAAACTTTCAGAATTGTTCGCTATCTTTAACAGCCAGCACAGGCAGTCTGTTTCACTGCCGACACATGTCCGGCAATGTTAGTCAGTGTCTAAAGTGTTATGTTGACCGCAGTCACGGATACGCAGCACCTGAGTGTGCTAATCATTTGAGTAGCGTGGATTGTTGCGCTAGTTGGTTCACGTACATAATTAAAAAAACTTTTCTCTAAACGACGGGACAAAGGAGAGAACTTCGGTGTCGTTCTCTCCTCTTTTCCGTCCTTCAGGGCAAAGTTATTTTAATGTGCCAGGCAAGCTGTGCAGCCTTTTTCTAGTGCACAAAAATACCCGAATTTCCAAGGGGGGGCAGTTGCCCCCCCTTGCACCCCCTTCCGGACGCCCATGGTTGCATACCTCTAGATGTTAGTGAATACACGAAGATTCCAGTCTGCAGCTTCACGTCTATGCGATAAACGGTAAAACCGCGAATTACAACCACGTGCTTACAAACGGACGAGCACAGCTTTCCACACAGTGTTGTCCTATCTTCAGCATTTCAAAGTTGCTTAGGTAAGCCGATATCTGGCTAAGCACCCCGTTTTCACATATACTTTCAAAGCACCAACACTGGCTAACTGTAAATGCTTGTTGGACACAATGCGCAAAAATAAATCTGGTATGACAAAGTTGGGCTAGCTGGCGTTGAGCCCAGCCGGACAAGGCAAGAATTTGGCCTGGTTAGTATCGAGCATGATAAGACATGATTACAGCGTAACTGCACAAGGCATAATGTTGCGATAGTTGGCACCCACCAGCGTCGTTCTGGTGGGAGCGTTCTTCACACTGCCCCACCCGCCCTAATGATATGTTAAATCGTTGCTCTGGCTCCCAATTCTCGACTCCGTGATTTCACCTGAACTCTGAATTCGCCAGAAGCCTTGTCTGATTGGCTTTCATTTTCGGTCACGTGCTTCCGGTTGACAAAGTGGTTGTGTGGGCTGTCGTCATTTTGACGTTTCATGAGGTTTACTGGCACCGTTCTAAAGGTTGCCGTATTTCACTCTACTGAAAGCGCATAATTTTTGCCCGGCAATAAAAAATAGACGAAATGCAGCTGACATGACAACATGGGCCGGTCTTTGCTATTCAACAACAATACGGCTGTATGTCATGCCCACTCTGTGTCTTATTTATTTATTTATTTATTTATTTATTTATTTATTTATTTATTTATTTATTGATTCATTTATTTATTGATTCGTTGATTGATTGATTCATTGATTGATTGATTCATTGATTTATTGAGTGATTGATTCTTAATATTCATTCATTCATTCATTCATTGATTGATTACAAACCCTAAGGGCCTCGAGGGCGTTGCAGACAGGAGTGGGTCTTACAAGTTTTTCTTTTGAAAAAAGTTTGATATGGCAGTCTTGAATGATAAAGGATCAGTGATGCTGGCGACAGAAGCGGGGAGGATGTTGCATTCCGACGCAGTTGTCGGTACAAAGGAATTGAAGCACAAGTTTGTGTGGCAGGATGGCACTTCAACCTTGAATTTGTTGTCAATGCGTGAGGAAACATACCAAGGAACTGCAAAAAGGTCGCACTTTATGTCAGGGTTAGTAAAATAAATTTTATGAAAAAGGCACAACCGGGCTATTTTTTTTTTCTTATTGAAAGGTCAGGAACATGTAAATGCATTTTAATTGAAGATACACTGGATGTTCAAGAGTAGTTGCACACAATAAATCGGGCAGCACGGTTCTGAATGGATTCAACCGAGATGGAAAGGAGTAATAAATGCGGTTCCCAAATAGAACAGGCATATTCTAGTTTAGATCTGACGAGGGTTTTGTATAACATTAGCTTTAAAGAAAGAGGGGCAAGAGAAAAGTTACGGCGCAGGAATCCATGCGTGCGGTTAGCATTACTGGTTTCGTAATCAACATGCGTTTGCACGAGAGGTCATTGCTTATGTGAACACCAAGGTAATTTGTACGTGTTAACACCGTCGAGAGAACTATTGTTTAGTAGGTAAGGGTAGGGAATAGTGTTGCTGCGGTTAGGTGTAATTCTCATAGCTTTGCATTTACGCACATTCAGTGTCTTTAACAAATCATTAACCAATCAGATTGGCTGAGAAGACGTGACGTAATATAAATAGTTGACGTGAACGCTAACGTCATACATTGGATACTTCAGCCTGTGTAAAAGTGACGTGATGTTGCGTAACAGCTCGCAACTGATGGCCTCCGTGACCGTGAAATAGGGCATACAATTTCACCGACATTCGGCCCCGTGAAATCCCCCTGATTTTGCAGCAGGCGCAGTTTCGCAGAACTCGCGGTTCAAAACTGTTTTATAGCGAAAGAAACAATAGTTTTGACTGTTTCCAAGTCAGCAGTAACGGAGCATAACAATAACGTCCCGTATCTTGTCTTTATGTTTGCCAATAAATTAGGACTTATTTCTTTGGCGGAACGGTAACAAAGAGGGCAGTACAAGCCTCTCCATGACAAAGAGAACCCAACGGATGGCATTTGGCCACACTCCTCCTGTAGCTGGTGGGTCAGTTGATCGAATTCAAGAGAAAAATAACAAAGAAATTTGACTTTTATTAATTACTCGCGGATTGAGTTCGAGCTTGACGAGCGAGTGAATCGGCGGCATCGGTACGCTCCGCCGTTATGAGGCGTAACGTGTGCTCTCCTTACCGAGTCATTCAGGCGTCCACGGAAATACGCCACCGCTGCCACCCGGAAGCTACGACTGAGGCCGCAAGATTCGAGGGCTCCGACGACGGTAATGTGGCGAAACGGCAATTCAAGTTTGGAAGGAAGGAAAATGATACTACGGCGGATATGAAAGAAGCGACACGTGTTTGCAGCAGGTGGCTCGCCTACGCGGTGAACTTTGTTCTATGCCCAGTCGGTGGTAGCATTCTCCGCTGAAGCGATCGCCAGCTGTGTCGGCAACTTACATCCTCACACCAAAGCGTTTCCACCAGAATATCAAAAAATATAAATTTCCAGTAATTCATCCACTGAAGCTACACGTTGGATACGAGGTGCGCCATTTGGAAGTCTCCGGAATAATTTAGACCACCTGAGCATCATGAACGCGTGCTCAAATCTCGACACAATGGTGTTATTGGGAAAACGCGCGCCGATGCCGCGAGTGGAACCCGCGTCCTTCAACCTCGTCATTTTGACCGTAAGGCAAACTAATAACGTCTGGACTACGAGGGTAACAGAATGAACATGAATAGACGGGCCTAGAAGAAGGGAAAAGGCACTCGATGGAGGGACAAAATAACACATTCGGAGCAAATAATGGACTAGGGAAGCGTTGGACAGGAGCGGGTGAAGGTCAGTGGGAGAGGCCTTCACCCTGCAGTCGTCCTAAACAGGACGTTAGTGATAATGACGATGAATATGTACTCAACTTGTGTCTTCCTAAGGCATTTCAAGAAATCAGGGAAACCACTCTCCGAGCACCAAGAGAGCGGATGGAAAAACAAACTCCGGGGGGGGGGGGGGGGAAGTGGCAGCGTACAGAAGATAGGCACCCCCCCCCTCGTTTGAAAATAAGCTACTGCACGCCATGATAGACCAGTCAACGTTGGAACGACTACGCGTAAAAACTCTCCTGTGCCAAAACTATGGATCCAACCATACACATGAAGAGGCGATATGGCAGGATCAAATTCATTTAGGGAAAGTTCCAAAATAATGATACCGCAGTATACACCGACTCTGGGATGTGCGAAAGCACGAGGCTGGAATTGTCGTTGTTGACTACTTTGGAAATCATTGTAACTGCATGACCCCCAAACATACAGGAAGACAGAAGTTGAAGTTGGAGAAATTCTCTCGGCTAGCCGAATAGTGGAAGTATCAAATGAGGCGTAATTTCATTACGGACTCTCGAATGACATTATACTGCTTTCTGCAGGCAGAATACCTAGGCGCTTCGGCGAGATATTACCATCCACAGTGCAAAAAGTCAACAACCTCACCTGGACACCCGAACACAATAATCTCGAAGAGAATGACGCACTGACCAAGAGGCACACGAATTCACATAACATGCTCCTTGCGACCCCGACTACCACACTGCCCTCCTCGAAAAAACTTAACAACGAATGCCTAGATAACTCGGGGTGTGGAGCTGTTGTTTTAAAGCCTTGTCCTTACCTAATTATTTGTTTTATATTGCCTTCTCCTTGTCTGAAAAAAACCCTATAACCGGCCACCTGTTATTTCTGTCCCTTACCCTGCTCCCTATACC
Source organism: Haemaphysalis longicornis (assembly GCF_048455015.1). Lineage (NCBI taxonomy): Eukaryota > Metazoa > Arthropoda > Arachnida > Ixodida > Ixodidae > Haemaphysalis > Haemaphysalis longicornis. The sequence continues at coordinate 108,309,256 of NW_027526203.1, forward strand.
ATCAAGTGTGGGAGTGTCGACAAACCCCAGGTCTACCCCCCAACCCTTCCCCCTCTCAGGAGCAGTGGGTGGCTGCCTGAAAAGTACTGACCCTGGGACCCAGCGCATAGTGGTGTAGAATGCTTGAAATGCAGCCAAGGCTAGGGCATGCCGGACTAGGGACACCCCCCGCCGGGTGGGCGCCCTAACAGCAGCACCAGCGCTCGTAAAATAAATATTTATTCCTTCTCTTCCTATGCCTAGAAACACGATCTTTCCCCCTGGCTACAACGAACTCTCAATGCCGAGCAATCACAAACTCTGTGGACGAAAAAACAAGAAAAGTATTTAAAAATCTAGGTGCGTTAAGGTGTTCGGTAGAAACATCATACATTAACTTAAAACTCTGCTAAAATCGAGGAAACATCCACTCTCTTGCGTGCATCCTAGCCAAGGGTATATGGTCAGGGGAGAACAAATCAAGCATAAAACATTCCCCTCCTTGGAAATATGGTGGGCAGCTTTGACCAGCTCGTTACCTCAGGATCAGCACGAGCTGATGGAGAAGGCAAGAAAGGAAGTCGCGCATCTGGTGCCCTAGTCATCAGTTTCAGCTTTCCACCCTTGAGCTCCCTGTCATGTCTTTACTCCGTTTTCCTAAACCACAACTATTTGTTCCTGAATAAAAAACTCCTCTCTCTCTCGCTCTCTCTCTCTCTCTCTCTCTCTGTCTCTCTCTCTGTCTCTCTGTCTGTCTCTCTGTCCCTCTGTCTGTCTCTCTGTCTGTCTCTGTCTCTGTCTGTCTCTCTCTCTCTGTCTCTCTGTCTCTCTCTATGTCTGTCTCTCCCTCTCTGTCTCTCTCTGTCTCTCTCTCTCTCTCTCTCTCTCTCTCTCTCTCTCTCTCTCTCTCTCTCTCTCTCTCTCTCTCCCTCCCTCCCTTTCTCTCTCCCTCTATACGTAAAAATAAAATTGTTCAGCCCGGCCTAGAAATCACAGAATAAACAGTTTGAAACACTGACACTGACGCCTCCTCGCTCGAACTGACCAACACCTCGCATCCACAACCTTTCACGCTCACATTCTAACCCACAGACGTGCAGAGAGCCTTTGTCTTTTTTGTTTTTTGGGACAAGGCGCTTAAAAACCCTCATTGCTAATCTTTCTCTCTTCGATGACTTTTAGCGGTCGTGAAGCATTTATCGGAAATGGAGCAACTGCGTACGAAAACACTTCGTGGGACTCGAAGTATCGCTATCGCGCCTTACACCTTCGGATACAAACGGAGATGTCTCGGCCACTTTTTTGTCGACAAAACCCCTTCATCGGCTTAGCCAAGTAGCCACAACGATGGATGTGCCGACGCGCGCTGCTACTGACTCCCGCCGAGGGCGTTCCAGTTCCGCCCTGAGTTCCCTGTTCCGGTCCGCCATGAACGATCAAGCTTGGATCCGTAGGTGAAGCAGATCTCGTACTGCAACTGGTTTATTACCAAGGCACATCTATTACCGAGCCACTTGAGTTGAAGTAGCGCCCGTCCTGTCCATTTTCTGTCGTGAGTCTTGGTTTTGGAGCGCTAAGCTCCCGTGTGATAACCATGAACCAAGCAGCCCAGCAGCAAGTTTTATTAAGCGATCTTTCTGCTACAGCGGGCTCTTTCTTGCAATTGTGTCTCCCCTTCTCTTTCCAAAGCCTACGTCTTCGCATGCCACATCATAATCTCAACATGACGGCAGCTTCTCTTCAGCTTTGCCCTACGGAAATGCTGGATGCCGAAGGAGGTTGCGGACCTGTTTGGACAGGTGAAGCAGTCGCCGGGGCACGACAATCGGATTTGCAGAATTTTGAATTCAGAGATGAGAGGGCAGTTGCGACTTTTTCAAGACTGCCTACGCATTTTGTGTTTAACATTTCACCTCCCCCCCCCTGGTTGGCTGGTACCAAGCTTTCTTGTTTCGCAGGGAGATTGCCCATCTGCCATAAGACACATTCGTGAAGGGCTCAGTACTTTCAAATTATGAGGCAAGCAAAGTGAAGCAGGTGGTCTTGTCATCTTGGATATTAGCCTGGAAGTGCCAGAAGAGGTGTCTCAGGTTTTAAAAAATGGTCCCGAGTTCAGCTATCAGCACCGCGTACCTGCCCATGACCTGCTAGCCCTGAACCGTCGCATCGCAAGAAAGGCCCCACAGGAGGACAAGGACCGGTGCGTGTTGGAGGGCGTAGACGTGATCGCCAGGTGCATGGAGAGTGGGCCTTCCAGTCGTAAAGTAGATCCTACAAGGAAGGTAGTCGCCTTCTTTGAGGACAACCTGATGCTAATTCATGCCGCCAAAAAGGGAGGATTTGTTTTCGTGCCAAGCGGGACTATCTCAGTAAAAAAGTCCCAGGCCGTAAAAAAGAACTTAGTTCATGTGAAATGAAGTGCGACGAGGATGAAAATCAAGGCGTCTGCTATGTGCAAGGAGCTGCAGCTTACCAGGATAGCAAAGTGTGTTACTCACACCAAAGTAGTGTCCTCAAGACTTTCTTCTCCGCAAAAACGCAAAATGTAGATGTGCCAGTTCGAACAATTGTCAGGATGGAGGGGTACTTGGCGGAATTGTGTCAGCGGTTTTCTAGCAAAATATTTGAATGCGTTAGCGGTCAAGGACCCCTACGCCACAAAGAATTCGGAAGTGGTCACTCGTTTCTTACAAAGTGATCGCTCTGTTAGCTATGGGTTTTCAGTGGATGTAGAAGACCTGCTTTATTCTGCGTCCCAGCGAGAGTTATGTGTCTGTGTAAGAGAAACCGTTGACGAAAACAGCGCAGTGAAGTTTCAGAATGCAGCTGTGGGGTCTGTCGATGGCTTTATTTCCTTGCTGGAATTTTATCTTAAAAATACCTTCATACATTTTGACGGCGGCTTTTACCTTCAAATACAAAGCATAGGCATAGGATCTTGGGTTGCCCCGGTCTTATGTAACATTTTTTAGCCTTTAATGATCGAGCGTTGAAAAGGGCCTTTGAAGGAGGAATTGTCCGGAAGGTGTTTAGATATGTTGAGGATTTTCTAGCCTCATTTACCGATTTCGAATTAGTGAAGCGTGCACCAGCAATTACCCAGGTGTTTTCCACCTTTGAACTGCATGGCTAAGGCTTACATTTAACGCACGAACTACCGTTAAACGGTGCGTCGCATAATAACTTAGTTTTAGAAGGACCACACGTGCTCGTTTTTTTTTCGCCCCGGCCAAAAAAAGCACTGGTGCCTTTCCGATTTTCACACTCAAAGACAGTGAAGCGCGCAATTGCAGGTTTATGCCTTGAGCCTGCTCTACGAGGCTGTGCACTTTCACAAAATTCACCTAGCCTTCCAAAACCACGTGGAAAGGATGAGTGCAGCTGGGTTCCCCCGTGCTCGGTTTTTACAGCGGTTGCTGAATCGTTGCTAAAGAAGATAAAAAGCTGTTGGAGAAAGGAAAGGGCGGCTCTGAGGCGCACGACAACAAGGACTGAAGTTGTGCCTTATGAGCACAAGATATCCCACCGCATGAAGAAGTTGGCAAAAAAAACACTGCATTCCTGTTGTCTTTTCTGCACCTCGGAAGCTCTCTGCTCTGTGTACGCATTTCTGCCGCGCAGAAGCGAGCATGCGATAAGAAGAACGCCAGGTCTTTGTGAAATGCTGCATTAGTGTGGTGTATGAGATTCCGCTTTCGTGCGGGAAGGCCTCCATTGGCCAGATCGAGCGGTGTAATAATGATCGAGCCCGGGAACATGAATTTGCAGAAATGGGGTACTGCACACTTGCTTGCACATTATGGGACTCGTAGTAATTGTGTTCCACGGCTAAGTAAAATTAAAATTTCTGGCAGAAGCCACGATGGAAGCGGGCAGGAAATACTGGAACCTTTCTATATCAAAAATATGGCAATGATTGTGTCAGTGATACTTCAGTGGCTCACTTTTCCTGCGTTAGAATTTTTATCTAGAATGACTTTGGGTACAGGCTGGTGTAATCTATGTATTTTTATGGTTCTTCTTGAGGTGGGCGTTGTATAGTTGACGCCGGCATGCTAGGGTGTTTCGAGGTAGCGCCCGTCCTGTCCATTTTCAATCGTGTGTGTTGTTTTTTGAAGCACTAACCTCCCTTGTGATAATATTTTCTTGTTTAAATTGTTGTCGGCACAACATGGAATGTACAGGGCCGTCCATTTTTTCGTGCAACACGGCACAGCGTGGCCCCGCTCTGCGGAGCGCCAGCGCACAAGCCGCGGCCGCGCATCGAAGCTAAGCGGCGCAGGCGCATAGGGGCTTGAAGGCGGGGCTTCGTGTCGCCTGCTAAAATGAGAGCGCACCGTGATTGCTGTGAAGTACGCCTGGCATGCTTGTAGCGTCTTACCACGCCGCGACCTCGTTGCGGGAAAGCGCACTTCTCTCACTGCGCCGCGTTGTGTAGTTTCTGCGTACAACTGAGCGCTTCCCCTTTTCAGGTACGCGGTCACAGTTAAATGCATGTATTGTTGAAGGCATTTCAGGAACGATTTATCTGGGGTTAGAGGGTTTAACGCCGCAAAACGACTCTTTCTACGAAGACGCTGTAGAGAAGGGCTCCGGATAACCACCTGAGGCTCTTTATCGTGCACTGAGCCGTGCAGGAAATGCGCGTTCTTCCATTTCGCCTCTTGTGAAAAGCGGCACCTGCTACTGGGATCGAACATGGGTCTCCCGGCTCACTATAGCCACGCACCCTAATCCCTCAGTCACCGTGGCGAGCCAGGTCAATTCCTGGCGGATTTCTCGGGACTTCACAGCACAATAAAAGTAAGGTGGGGTCAAGGAACAAAGCTTTACTTTCTACGTGTGCTGTCTAAAGCAGGTGGAAATATGACCTGATATGCCTTCCGGATCACTTTTTTAACAGCCGAGCTGTTGTTACTGGCCGTAAGTTCGCCGTTGCAGAAAACAATACCAAGAAAATTCCGAGCGCTCGTCGGCGCGCGCCTCGCAGTGACCGCCGAGCGTCTCCGTCACGCGCAATGAATTTAGCAAAAATAAATTACTCTCAAAAACCGCAAGGGACAAGAAAATGCCGAGCGCTAGTGAGGACGTGCCTTGCGTAGACCGCCGAGTCCGCAGATCGTGCAGCGGCTTTAGCAAAAAAAAAACCGCCAGCGATGTTGTCAACCGCTCCCGCGCATCTAAAAAAAAACTCCAGCGCTAATGCTGAAGATGACAAGACACCCTGCTTGGGAGAGGTCATCGCGACCGCCACATTCTCTGGAAGCCATTAGGGATAATTGGAGAGATGGCTACGAATGTGCGAATCCTTCCCGCAACGACTTGCAGATCCCGCCACCACTGTCTCGAGTCGATGACGAAGAGATAGTGGAAGGGTAAAATGCGGACGACAAATTCACATCCACCACTCGCCGCGAAGAAGACGACGACCTCTTTGATGTATATAACGAGGAAGACTAGCATCGAACAATGCAGACAAGCAATGATATTCAAACTTAACGGTGTCCGGCAATGCTCACCTACAACAGCTTCGCCATTCGTCTTGTCCGTGAGTGCAAGCTTTCTTAAATGTTTTTTAATCGGAGTGTCATATGCTAAGTTTAGCTTGAAGACGCTCGCAGATTGCTCGATGCGACTTCGAATGTGATGAACCCATTGAAATCGAGAACAATATCGTAAATAGGAAAAGAAATCAGAATACGTTCAGTCTACAATGCAAGTGTTCGTTTATACTACGTAAGGCATGTTTGCATTATTAAGCCCATTGAAAACGTATTGAACATATCGGTGATTTTTCAGTTCGCGGCGTTTGGCTGGGTAGTGTGCGTGAGGATGGTAAAGAAAATAATGCAGAAGTTCTGGACCTCAATAACGGAGAAGCTGTTCCACAATTGTGTAGCATGGAACTGGTGACCACAGCTTCATTACTCACGTAGGTTCATTGCAAGGAAGTGCGGGTCGCGCCAGAAAGGAGGATACGTAGCAGGTGGCAACAAGGAGAACAGCCGCTGCCTCCCAAGAACGAGCGAGGCAGGCAGCGCAAGCAATGGCATATCCATTATAATGTAGCAGACTAGAGTGGAACCAGTCCAGGACTCGGCCGGAGAGTAGTAGGACGATTGTGCTGGGTGCGTGCCCGACTGGCTGAGAGACTGCTTAAACAATCTCGACATTGCGCGATATTCATATATATATAAAAAGCCAACGCACATCGATCCCAAAGTCGCGAGATCTAAACCCAGTCGCTGTGACCAAAATTCCTCGGAGGCAAAATGCACAGGCACCAATGTGCTCCGTAATACCAGTGCATATGAAATAAATCCTGGTGGCCGAAATTATATGTAGCACTCCTCTAAAGCGTCTCTCATTAAACCAAACCAAGCCAGTTCTAAAATGTTTGCAACAATAGATGTATTTATCTGAGACCGCGGACCTGAAAAGAGGAAGCGCTCAGTAGTCGTACGCAGAAACAACACGACGAGGCGCATTGAGAAAAGTGCGCTTTCCCGCAACGCGATCGCGGCGCGCTAAGAGGCTACAAGCATGCCAGGCGTGCTTCACAGCAAAGCAATCACGGCGCTCTTCCGCGCTAGCTGACGACACGAAGCCCCGCCTCCAAGCCCCTATGCGCCTGCGCCCCTTAGCTTCGATGCGCGGCCGCGGCTTGTGCGCTGGCGCTCCGCGGAGCGGCCACGCTGCGCCGTGTTCGCACCTAAAGTGGACGGCCCACGCGGGCCAGTTGACACATACCTGAGCGATATGTCTGTGCGCCGCTTTGTCGTCTTGTTTTTGCCCCCTTCATCGCTCAGCAACGTCAACTGGAAGTTGAATAGCAACATTATACCTTGGACACCCCACGGTTAACTGAAATCTCGCTTTACTCTACATCAACAGAAAAATTCGAAATCAACACGGGACGGTCTTCTATAGTTCTTCAATTTCGTGGGCAACAGTTTTCATTTGTTAAACGAAGTGCATGCTAAACAACATATTACTTCTGTTAAACAAGATATTGTAATGCATTTTTGTGCGCACAATGATTGACAGCTACAGTATACCATGTCCGGCATTTCGTGCCCGACATTCGCTTCTAAAGCTCTTCAGTGTCATGCATTTTTGGCTCACAATTTGTGCAAGATGGAACCCGTTGGTTATGTTAGGCTCCATACATTCCGCATTACTGGATAATTACCTAAATGTGCCAGCTTGACAAAATTACTCGCGCACTGAGAATGTAAATTAAGAGAACTCTGCATGAATTATATTTTCGTGTGACGGTATCACTAGCTTTCTGAGAAAATAACAATGTCCTGTTATTTCGAATGTCAGCGCATGTGGTATATCAAGTACAGCTGCATAAGTACATCTTGCTGAAAAATCAGAGATACACGCAACTCGGGCAATATTTGGGAGAAAATCAGCAAGATAACAAAGGCACATTTTACGCGACAAATAATATACACAAAAGTAACTGATATTTCTGTTTGAATTAGGCTTAGCTGTATTCTTTATAACGTGGCAGGTACATACTTCCTCAGGAGATTATTACCATGAACTGGCTGCATAACTGCTCTAATAAATAGGCTAGATTCTGTTGCTACTTTGGTACCATTACGTCATTATGAGGGCATACACGCGATATGACCAAGCCTTTGATTAGCACAATAGTTTTGGGAGTAAACGTTCGGAGTAAACGTTCAAGAAATAAATCCCCAACTGTGCAGGGCTTTATATTGCGAAAGTTGTATTTATCCGGAGATGCATATTATACCTTTATGTTTTACAAATGAGAAACGAGTGCATCTAGAGTACTTTCCACGCTGTTATTTTTCACATCAATGCACTGCACATTCTGATTCATAAACTGTTCCTAACTTCTCGAGGCTGTACTCGAAGACATCAAGCTCCTCAACTACAACCATAAAAAGTCCCTAACATGAAAAATATTTCAAAAGGGTCACTCACAAAAAGAAAAGGACTCGCGAAGGGGCGTGTAGATGGATAAACCGGAATTCGTCGGTCTCGCTTTAGCCAGAGTTGATAGAGACGCCTTAGCCAGTTTTATCATAAAGATGAGGGACTTAAACCACATTCCGGGGTTTTAAAACCGTCACGATTTGAATGTTGAGCCCTCAAGGTTGAATCTGAGTCGTCACCCAAGGGCACGGTACGCGAATGTTCCGGTAGCAAGCGCTAAATATGGTCTGTCACCGTGTATATATTAAGCGTTTGATTTCTTTCTTGATGTTGCGGCGCCTGTATGTGGTGTTTGTGTCTTACTTCGTCTTCGTCTGCTTAGCGCCCCCTTTTAGTCTTTCCAATAAATTAACAGGGTTACCGCTGTATTCCACAATGCAGATCTGATGAGGAACGTTCATGCTACCGCAGAGACACAGCGCGCGACGCTGCCGCCGTGCTGTGTGCGCCCAGCTGCCCAGCTGCACGTGCTAGGAAGAACATGGCGAACATCGCCATACTCGGGTACAACTTAGACCGGCCTCCATGCAGCGAAATTTCTCAGCGAACTTCGCGCGGCGGCCGCCGCGGTTTGACGCGCCGCTCAGTTTTCGCCCACCCCAACCTCCATGCAACGTGACGCGGCGAACATCGCCAACGTCGCCGACGAGCGAGCTGCTTCCACCGAGGTTGCCAGATGTGCGTAACATGTGCGTAAATATACATGCGCGTAAATATGTAAATGTAAACATGTAAATGTTGTAAATGTAATATGTAAATGTAACATGTAAATGTAATATGTAAATGTAAAATATGTAAACGACATGTGCGTAAATATAACCTTGCTTACAATTTGTCTTCAATAAAACCTAACTAGGAAGTAATAAAACCCGATGCAGACACCTGAAATAGAGTTTATTTACCTATTTCTTTATTGTACAAGCTTTTCTTTGGAGACTGGCTTCATTTTTAGTGCATAAACATTTCCAAATGCCAACAATGGGTGAAGCTGCTCGGGGGTTTATCTTTGCTCTTGTTTTGCATTGCAGATACCTTCAGTTCCACACGCTGAATTTCTCCATTTCGACAACACCTTTGCACACCGTAGTACACTCCAAATGGCAACTACCCGACGCCGTCGTCTTCTTCTCTTGAAGAGTCTGCTCTCCATGCTTACTGTCCAAGAGATACAACTGTACCCAGAAGCAGTGTTGTACACGTTCCTCTAAAACAGGAACGAAAGCTCGTTCCTCGTTCCTTCCCAATTTTCAAACGAGTTCCCGTTACAAGTTCCTTTATTGCGAAAGGAACGCCTTCCAGTTCCACTTCGAACATTGGAACGTGTCGTTACATTAACGTTACATTTCATTCAAAAATTGAATACGGTGTCGGATAATCCTGAGGCGAAATAAAGTGAGAAAAATAAAACTAATCGAACTGCGTATATTATACAAATATGAACACCGCCGGCAGCAGATTATCTCGAGATGAAAAGAATCCAGAGCAACGCTCCTAGACGAAGTTTTTCAGGAAGCACCGAACGATCTCCATACATGTCTAATAGCGCCCCTGATATACAAACCTCACATAAAAAACAGAAACGCTTTCATGATCTCAGCTAAACTTATCTAACTCACGAGGGGCTCCTCGTTCTCTCTCCTTCGCTCAACTGACCGGACTCAAGCTTTCCTATATCGACTTTGTAGCTCCCGCTGTGACTGTCCAAGAACACCAAACACTTCGGTTTTATTGCACAAAAACCACGCCTCGGGGACCCAGTAACTAACACACACTGGGCCGCTGATTGGCCAGGTAAACAAAACCCAAAGATTTGTACACAAACAATCACGTTATTTACTCTCTTATGCTGTATTCGGGTGGTCGCTCTGATACTCCGACTCAGAGTACGCCGATGCGCCGCTTCCCCCAATGTGAGCAAGAGTCACCGCTCCGCAACCGAACGCGTACCCGATCTAGGATCAGCACGCGACCGTGGCGCCGCGGCGCGGTCAACATGGCAACTGCAAACAGCCAGGCCGGCCAAGGTGTTTCAACAAATGGAGACCTCGACGCGTTAGCTCCAAGCCAGAGTTGCGAACGTATTCCTGCCCTTTGAACACAGGAAGCGGTGCGGCGAACAGCTCGGCGAACTTTGTCGCGTAAACGTGCGAGTCGTCGTTGTCTGGGCTGCTACCCTCCTCGGCGTCGATTTCGAGCTGCAGAAGCAGCGGAGACGGTTCCCCTACACTCAATGGGCGTCTCCGTTTTCACATGATGCGGAGATGCCTTCAGTAATAGTACGAGAAGCAAAAACGTCGAAATACTCTCACAAGAAACCGCTGGCTAGGCCTCAGCGAACGCCACCGACTGTATGGTCGTATGGTGGCTACCGACTGGGCAGGCGAGTATGGGCGAGCGGGGCGCGCCGCGGCGACCGGGGTCACGTGACTCGATCGCCTCCAGATTTCGGCGGCGCTCCCATTTAGGAGTCAGAGCAGTCGGACGCGCTTGGAGTGCAGGACGACGCTCTGAGACGACCAACCGAACATACGTCCAGCGCTCGATTTCGACCACCCGAACACGGAGTCGCTTTCCGGAGTGCTCTACAGCGCTCTAAAACGACCACCCGAATACAGCATTACTCTCACTCCCAGGTATTCATCAAAGCACAAGTATAACACAGGTTGAAACCGACCAACTAAAGCAACTCTGAACGCTGGCCATCGACCTTCGGGAGGCCTCTCTCAGGTATTGTCCATAGGGCGTGCGACGAAATTCTGCAAAACAATGACGAAATTCGTCTCCTTTGTCGACACGACACCTGCAATACAAAAGGACCTGAAACTCCCGTGGACCCATTCGCTCCAGACCAGTGATAGACCGCGCAATGACGAACTGCGCGTGTACTCTGCACCTTCGAGCAGCACAACAACCCGAGACCCATAACCTCTGATCCTTCGAATGACCTCACAGGGAGCGCAACTCCCCCGAAACAACGCACCCGCGCCTTGCGCGCACTAATGTGGTAATTATCCCTGACAATATACATATACAATGGTTTCACAAGGGACCTGCGGCACCGCTCGGACTTAGACAACCTTTCCCCGGCAGGAAACAATTATATCGGCCTGCCCGGACGAACTATGAAAGGTGAAAAGCATTCTCGTGGCTGCGCTATTCACTCGTCGAACGCCTCCGCGTAAGCTAAACCGGCATGAAAGCGAGCCAAGCTGCGACCCGCTGCGTGGTTATTCTTCTGCCTTTGACCTTCGAGGAAGCACGTTGCGCTGTAGGGCGGACAAATTGGTCAGCTTATATAAAGACAAACACAGTAGCGACTTGTGGATTTTTTGTACTCGAGCCTTGGCATCAAAAACATCCAAAACCTAGCGGTGTAACGTTTGCAGAAGGATCGCCGTTCCTGCCGTTCCTTCATAAACCTAACGAGTTACCGTTACAGTCCCAACAAATCCACCATATATTTTATGGAAATATTTTATGGAAATAAAGTTCCACGACCCTTAATGGAACGGTGGCGTTCCTCCGTTCCTCCAAAAAGGAACTAGTTCCAGGAACGCCATTCCTTGGAACGCCGTTCCGCACAACACTGCCCAGAAGAGGCGCGAAAAGAGCGTCTGCTTTTTGGCCGCCGAGTGCGCAGGCGCTCTGCGCAGACAGGAAGTACAAATCTGTGATTGGCTGTGGCTTCAAAATGCAGTTTGCCCCTTCCGGTCGCGTTCGCCGCCGCGCGTTCGACATCTAGCTCGCGTAGGTCGCCGGCGAACAGCCGTATTTACGACGCCGGCGGCGGAGCAGCCGCCACCGGGCGTCGTTCGCCGCTTTTTCGCCGACATTTCGCTGCACGGAGGTCGGCCTAAGCAGGGCAACGGAAGTTGCCCCTGTTCCTCATCACCGCAGCCGGATGTTACTCCGCGCGGCGCAAGTAGAGCATTACTGGGAATATTTTGAACATGGCACGATCCTTTTTTTGCGATTTTTATGGACTTAATATGTTGATAAACTACTGTAGCCACGACAAACTACGCCTGAAAGGGCAGACGACATCACACATTCACAGCAATCTCCTTTCAACACGCGCGCGACCGTTGACTTCGACTTCCGGGTCCGTCGCCTAGGCGGATTGATACCGTACATAAGCTATTGCCATTCTTAATTTGTTCCCGAGTATAGCAGACGACGCGAGGGGAACAGGAGTGTTGTGGAAGGAGGCACTTGTCGCTACTTGGCTAATAGCGATGAAGGGACTTTACTGGTAGAGTACGCTAACGCTGCGGCGTCACCTGTTGAACCTAATGCGAAGCACCAAAATTTGCCCTTTCCTACGTGACCATCTTAGGCAAGCCGTAGCTGGACGGCGATTTTCTTTTCGATGCGCTATAGCGCTGGTTTCAATATCTGGAAAGTATCATAAAGAAACCTTGTTTCCTTGATTCAGTATTAGGGGGAAGATAACATACACCCATCGCGATTGTTTTGCTCAACCACGCACCGCCAATGTTTTGAAGCAACACGTAGTGCTCGGCTCCCTCATTTGATTCACCTCCGAAATATGCCAGGACATTGCGACAATTACTACTGAGCATGGCATACGACGCGAATGCGCCGCGCACAATTTAACAGCAGGTAGCCTGACACGGCGGTGATACATTTTACTCGGGTGTCGCAACTCAACACAATATACGAAGCATTCCTATTACTCACTTCCTCTTATTTGTGGAGTCCATCTACAAACCCGTCAAGTTTCACACGGGTAGCGCAACGCTCTACCCGTGTGAAACGTGTGAATGTTCAGCTGCTCCGTCGTCGCATTCGAAGGTGCGACGACGCAGCAGGTGAAAATTCTTGAATGCCTCGAAAGGTACACATGCAAATTCTTGAATTTGAAAATGCTTTGTGGGTTCGAAAAGAAGGCCTCCCGCACAAACACTGCGCGCATTCCACCCCCACTACACGCACACGGACACCGCCGCCTGCTTCGGGAGCCGTCAGGGTTGACCTTGGTCGTTCATTTATGGCCGGTATGCCTGTTAGAACGGAAACGTTGTCGCCTACTGGGAAAGACACGCGACGGTCCTCGTTTGCATGCAGTCGCAGCACAGGCACACTCGCCTCCTGCCGTCGGAGCAGTAGCTATTTTTAAAGCTGCCTTCTCGCCGTGCTGAGGTCTCATTTGAGCGGCCGGAGGGTCCCGCAAACGCCTCCGAATTCGCAAGGGACGCGCCGAGATCGAACACAGTCGGCCCCTGGCGGCTGTGTTTCAAGAAAGTTTCAAGACACGCGCTGCTACAACCAAAATTAAAGCCGCTGCACTTAACGTGAAAGCTGTCGGAAGTGCAGAGGAAGTGATTCCCCATAAATGGGGCTGTAGCGCCATTATCAGCTCACTGCTACCGCCCAAGTCAATTCAAATTTCCCTCCTCTGTAGTGCTCGCGCGCCCCCTCCCTGAAACCTGTGCTCGCGTTTCCTCCCGCACGTGCCGGCCATGCGCTGCCGCTTTTTTTGCTTACTATCGCAAAAAGCAACCCAGCGAACATTCCAAACTAAATGAACATGGGTGCTGCCGGTTAATTACACATATTTTGCGTCGAGTGTACCTGCAGTTTTTTTTTTTTTTTTTTGCGCTGAACAACGCGGAGATGTTTGACAAGCGCCAGCGTTTCACGAGTTTCGAACGGTTATGACTATTTAGACAGTGTGGTTTTCGAAGCCTTTGGAACGATGGAACGCCGGGCTCTACCTGGGTCCGTTATCTCGCTGCGCCGCCTGATTCCGGCAGTCGCTTGACACCTCGCGTTACAGCGAGCTGCGATGTCAAGGCGAGCCCCTAAAGGGCTCTGCACTTAAAACAGTTCATGTTATTTTGGCTTTCATACTGGGGAGGCTCTTCCGTGTCTTTGCCGGTGGGCGGCCAGGACTCGGAAGAGCACACCATCTTCTTCTTGGTGATGAGCGGGGGCCACTTGGTATTTTAGCTTTGCACGAACGACACTTTCGATGGTGAGCTGCTCGTCAGCGCGATTTCCCGGTGTCTTTGTGCTCTTCACGGCCTCGCTCCGACACAATGCCGCGTGGCACACAAAAATAAAAAAGGCAACGCGTGCCGTTTCGCTTAGCAGTAGGGTGGTTGTGAGGGAGATAGAACCTAGAGTCGAGTCATTGCTAAAGAATTTGATGCGTGATGACGGAAAATTGACGGGAAATTTGCATGCGTCCTTGCAAATTTGAAGCAAACAAAAACAATTGTTCCGCACGGGATCCGTGCATCGCCCACATATTTACGGATGCGAATGTTACACATAGCAAGAAGCGTCGGTTAGGGAACTTTCATGCCTTTTTTTGAAATACTGTTTTACACAGGGATCCGCCACCAGGGGGCCAACGCCACCGCACACGAGTCGCTTCGGCTCCCGTTTATTTCGCTACAATAGCGTACCTTTTTCTCTGACCATCATACAGCAAGAACCCGCAGTTCCGGTACGTTTTCTGGAACACGTGGACGCCCGACTGACCCCACAGGCTCAAACAGGTCAGAGCTATCGGCCACTTCATGGTCTCCCTTCTCGCCGGCTACGCCAGGCCTCGTCTCCAGGCCTAGCGACAACGCTGCGTCTATCATGTCACCTACCGCCACAACCTCGGACCAGAGAGACGCTTCAACGTCCCACCAGACATCACCCGCCACTATGGAGTTTGACGAGCTAAGTGGCCGCACCATTCCCCCAGAAAATCCTTGGAAGACGGTGCTCGCCACCCGCTATAAACCGAAGCCAAGGAGCCACCCCGCCATCTATCGTCAGCCTCCAAGCAGCCGCCCCGCCATCTACAGGAAGATCCCAAAAGTGGTGCAACCACGCGCGTCGCCCCACCACCTCGACTACCAAGCAACCACTACATAGACATTTACCGCCCGCGCTCTGGTCTGAGTATAGCGTCCTGGGATACCTGAACACTTCCGGCAAGTCTCGCTGAATCAAGCGCCATTTCGAGGCAGCAGTTCCTCAACGAAGTTATTGTACAGGCTCAACCGGACCGCAAATTGCTGGTGGCAAGCACAGGCAACTCTCAGCTGGCAATCGTGCTCAGCGAAATAACAACGATTCGCTTCGGAAGTGCAGACTACGATGTTGCCCCGTACATGAAGCTACCACCCAACACCTGCCGTGGTGTGATCCATGGTCTGGAAGATGACGCAACCCAGGAAACCCTGCAAGAACTTTTAGAAGCCAACCGCCCACTCCGCCTCCACGCTCGGCTCATGGGACGCACCACATCTGCCCTCCTGACATTCAATGGCACCCGCGTCCCCTACTATGTCTGAGTGGGCTGCGTTCTCCATCGCTGCCTACCCTACTGCCGCGTCGCCCAGGTTTGTCAACTCTGCGGCGACATCGGTCATTGCCACGACATCTGCCCCCACCCGGACTCACCCAAGTGTCCCCGCTGTCACGCCGCCAACCCCTCCCCCCAGCATGACTGTAAACCTATGTGAAAATTGTGCCAGCAACCCCACCTTACCGCCAGCAAGGAGGGTCCCAAACGAGTCCTGCCCACGCCTAATCCGAAAAGGGGGATCTCAACCATGAAGACTGCCCATCGAGATATGCACCAAAACAAGATGAGCTGGTCAGCCATTGTTGCGCAACCTCCCACTGCTCACACCTTCCCACCCCTGTCCACCACTAACACTGCTCACACCCCAAAATCCCTCCCCACCACTAACACCTCCCTTATCTCCGCCAGTCCCGAAATCACGCTGTCCTCCCAACTCCAGCAAACGCTACAAAAACTACAGCAACAATGCACGCAGCTCAGCCAACGCCTTGACGCCCTAAAAGACACAGTCCGCGGCCTCACCTCACGCACTCCCCCTGAACCACCCATAGACGTCATGGTAGAAAAGGTCTCAGAACTCCTCATTCCCATTATTGACCTGCGCATAACCCAAGCCCTCGAAGCCTTCCAAGCCACACTAGCATCCACCCTGGAGCCCCTGCAACCACTTATTGAATCGATCAACAATCGAGTCGCGCAACTTGAAGAAATGGCCGAAATTGCCCCTGCTCCCCCACCGCAAACGAAGAAAGCCAAATTCCAACAGCAAGAGTCAAGTTCCAACGATGGGAACTGATTGCCAGGATTTCACAATCAACCAATAGAACTGCCGGTCATTCAAAAACAAGAAAAATCAGCTAGCCCTATACATTTCCCCAAGTCCTCATCAGGTCATCGCCCTACAAGAGGCTGACACCCCCAACCTCATGTACCCCCCCCCCCCCCAACCTCATGCTCATGTACGGGTGAATGGGCCTTAGTCAGGCAGAGTCCATCTGCCTTTAGTCCACTCACCCGGGAAATTTTGTCTGAATAAATCATTTTGGAAACCCATCTCTTCGATGATATGCCACTTACACACAAGACCCCCTGCACCGCACTGCAACGTTAGTGGCACAGCACTTTACCGCGCAAGAACATCAACTCGGCTCCCCATCGCACACACTTTTATAGGGGTTCTTCCTGATCGACACTCTCACTTAAGTATATATATCTTCAATGTTTGCAGTCCTCCGCCTACCTCACTTTACGCGATTGAAGCCTTGATACACGACGCTACGAAACAAACATCCCGCAGTCCCTTCATCCTACTCGGTGATTTCAACGCTCATCACTGTTGGGGGCTATGCAAAATCACCTAAGAAAGGCACCGCCCTTCTCCACGCTACCCAGCACCATGCCCTCACTCTATACAACGACCTCACCACCCCCAGCAGGCTAGGTACGAGCGTTTCCCGTGATACCTCCCCTGACCTCACGTTTGCCAACAACGTCACTCACCTGGAATGGCAACGAACCTACGAAACCCTGGGCAGTGATCACTATATCAAAAAGATAACGACTAACCTCCGATGCACCACGCGCTCATTGGGGAAGGCTAGGATCACAAATTGGCCCGAATTCCGCAAGGCCCCAACCACACTTCCCTCCATCACAGACAGCCTTGAAGATTGGACAGGAGCCCTGGAAGCCCTGGTCGAGAAACACAAAAACGGTGCAACTCACCGATAAACACCCGGAGGCTCACACCCATGTGCTGCATATATGGGAAGCCCGCAGGGGCCTGGCCAAACGGTGGCAGAAACAAAAACACAACCGAACCCTCAAAAAACGGATCGCGAACATTACTCTGCAGGCCGTGCTGTATGCACACACGCTCACAGTACAAAATTGGCCATCCTGCGACCAATTAAAGGGCACCCTCAGCACGAAGCGGTCCTGACACATCCTTCGCAAGCTTATCGGAGACAAGCCTACACGCACCATCACCACCCACCAAATTAATCGCATCATCCGAAACAGCTTAGTATAGTATAGTATAGTGTTATACTTAGTATAGTATAGTATAGTATAGTATAGTATAGTATAGTATAGTATAGTATAGCATAGTATAATATAGTATATAGATACTATTTCAGCTGGATATTTCTCTAGATTATTAATTGCGAATGTACCCCTATCGTGTTGCCTTTCTTGTCTCATTCTCATGGGTGGGAATGTATTGATAAAATATGAATAAGGAAAGGCCTCCAGCAGGCGTTATTTGTCGCACCATGGGGAGGACACCTGAATGCCTGTCGGTGGAAAGGCGGCGGAGAGGGGAAGGCCGATGGATAAAGAAGAAGTATAAGGCATGGTTACAGCATTTCTTGTAGCCAATTTTAAAATCCAGGCAATCAGCTCGCCCAAGAACATGTTTTGCTCCACTCAACCATATGCTTAAAATCAGCTGGGTCTCGACCCCTTAAAGTGGACCTGAAGATTGAAAAAGAATTAAAGATAGTGTCTCTGAACATTACCCGTTCAGCCTGAAAAACAAGAATATTTGAACATACACGCCACCTTCGTACTCACTGGATTTTTAAAGATTTTCTCACACTGCAGGCTTTAAATTAAATTCAAGAAAAGGAGAGCCATAATTCCTGGACCATCTCGAATCAAAAGGGGGCTGAGTTTCCGAAATAGTATATCTACCTTTCTTTCCAGACCTAATCCTTACCCCCTTACACAACTTGACGCCGAGGGTTATTCCACTGGCACGTATTACTGAACGCCAACGTTTGCCTCTTCGCGTTGTGGCTGGAACGCAGGCCGGAAATTAAAGAACAAAAAAGGCACACATAACTATCATCCCTGACTTTTCTACACAATCTCAAGAACCGACTGTCGTTATGCAAACATAAGGTTCACTTCACAACATTGTGCAGCTACTTGGGACCCTGATGCGTTATGTGTAAAATAATTTTCGGGAGGAACGTTATACCACACCTGCAAGTGGGAGAGTTAATTTTCTATATTCAAGGGTTGTTTAGCAGGCTTTGTATGAAGCATTTTGTTGAGTTTCAAGCAAATCCCACTATTCCAGGCGCATATAATATTTGAAAGGCAACACAAATGATCAATGCATAAATGTGGGCTAGTTGGTTCGAACTGTGAAACATTGTTAAGTAGCGTGGCATAGACAGGACAACAAAGAAGAGACCCCATATGATCGGCGCTAGTCCTGTGTGGAATCTTCTTTGTAGTCCCGTCTATACCGCGCTACTTAACTATGTTAGACAAATAATAAACACTGTAGCCGTAACAGAAAATTTCTGCTCACTGTAACGTACGCGTCCGAGAATATTGGTTGGAATACAACACTGTAACCGCACGCTGCGCTAGTATAACTGAGCGTAAGATTTTAGCTGAAATTGGTGCGTTAACGCTCTCATTCGCAGATTCAAGTATACGATGAAAGCCTTAAATAAGTAACACGCCAGAGGTTTTGTCAAACCTGCCTTCAATGTCGCTAAAATCTGACTTAACTATGGCTGCACGTAAGATGTGTTCAGTTCAATATTTATATGTGTACACACATAAAAATAAAAAAAAAGTGTTGCCTTCCCAATGGAACGAAATGTCGCAAGCACCTGTAATGAATATGGGAGCAGTGAAGTACTTTTAGCTTTTTCAGGCACGGGATCAATGCAGTTATTCGCCATGTTAACAAAAAAAAGCGACTTAAACTGCTTTCATAAACTGAATTCCCCGACATCGGGGATCCGTAATTTGTCCGTAACCTATTTGTGTTATTCTGCATTAGTTCGGAGTTATCTTGGAGAAACTGGTTGCTATGAACCACCACAGCATACAGGTCATCTGTCATTATTTCGGCCGTTAAGTGATTCCCGGCGGTACGCCGCTATTCCCGCCATGTAAAGCAAGCTTACTCACTCTTCCATGCAATACATGGCACGTTGAGAAATCCAACTACAGCGTACCATTCTTTTCTACGCGTTTTATGCGCACAGAAGTCGCGAAGTGGACACAACGCCCGCCCACAACGTGCATTCGTACGCGACTGCTCAGCGGAGCATGTGCGCCAGCAGCGTGACGCTGCCGCTAGTGTCACTAGCTGCCGCCACCTATAGGTTTATCTTATGGCGGGCGACGCCCAAAGCGATCCAAGATGTCTGTTCTAAGGAGGCTCCGGAGCATCCGGAGGATCCCTCCACGGACCGCCGCGTATGGGCGCGCCGAAAAAAAAACGGAGTTAGCTCTACTTTTTGTCGCCGGCCGGCGACGGTGACGCTAGATTTCAAAGGACCACTGTCCTTTTAGGAGATATAATGCGCCAAATTAGAATTAAACACGAACATTCTGGACCACAAATGAAGGTGAAGAGATACGGCAACAACCGCTCACGTCGTTTGTTGTGGCCGGAAGACTGCCTGCGGTCGATCTGTGACACTACAAAGCTTTTATCGGCAGATAGCACGGGCTCAGAAGCCACCACAGTTGGAGG
>NW_027526203.1:108329151-108551651 GCF_048455015.1 Haemaphysalis longicornis
AGAAGCCACCACAATTAGAGGAGTCTGTTCCCAAGCGGGACATTTTTTTTGAAGTACGAGAGCTTACTAGGTGCTTCATGAACGGCAATGTATGTTGCGTCGGCGTGTGCAGGACGGGCAAGTAAATGGCCTGGCCAGCGTGATTATATAGCGATAGTTTTCCACTATATCTGTTTTATCACCAGCGAAGGCAATGATATAAACGTTTACTACCTGAGCGCGGTTGCTTGGAGGTGGAGAAAGTATCCTTGGTGAGACGCTTTTTTTTCTTGTTTGTTTAGAAGAGCCCTAGCGAGCTATCGACGCCGTGGGAGTCGTGGCCTCATTGCTCCCTACTAAAACCATTTTTTTATAAGGCACACTAATAGTACAGAGCTGGATGCTGCTCACAAAGAAAAGAAAACATGTGAAAGCATTTTCTTTTCTGAAAAACACAGCCCACTCGCTGTATTTTTTTATGGTTGGTGTACTCGCAAAGCAGGAAATTATTTTATGCATTACTGGAGGCAAAAAGCAAAAACGTTCCTGTGTACGAGATTTCGGCGCACGTGAAAGATCCCCAGGTGGTCAAAATTAATCCGGAGCCCTCCACTACGGCGCGACTCATCGCCTTCGTTGCGTCGGCACGTTAATCCCTGAAATCAACCAATCTATTTTATGCATTCCTGGTCCCAGGTGTTTTTATTCCTTAACCTGGAGGATTTTGTTCAGTAAAATTGATGTTCTTTCCAGGAAACATATACATCGCATAAAGCGCGCGTGGTATTTCGGAGAAAAATTTCTATCGAACACTGTCGCAAAAATTAAACACCAAGTATGGTAGGAGAAAACTATACGAAAGAATTCTTGTGGCTCCTTGTTGGAGCCAATTAAACGCTTGAAACTTCTATGGGGAATTATAAGCTGATAACCAGATTTAGCTGCTTTTTTACATAACGTGTTCTGCATTGCTGGCAGTGTAACCCTGAAAAAAGGTTCAGAAGGAGAAGGAACCGCAAAGAAGAAATTCTCAAAGCTCTTCGCACGTAAAACATTAATTGCAAGGGCAGGTTGTAAATGGAAGAGCCTGTAAACAGCCGGTTGCCTGTGAAATGTAAGGTGACGGTGAAGGTGTCCCCAAATCACACACTGCCCTCGCGGTGTCGTACGTCCCAACAGCTTTGTTAATATGGACTCATATTATCTGAAAACGTGTGCGCACAACGCACGGTGCGCAAATCAGAGAAACGGCCATCAACAGCGGCAAGTCTTGATAACACGTTATGGTTCAGCGTAAAATCTTACTAATGAAGTATTTTGTGCCTGCACCCTCACAAACCTGTGCTTTATGAAAGTATGTGAACGCAAGAAAAATATAATTATAGCAACGTTGCTATCGTTCCTTGCACCAATAAGATGACGGACATCTGAGAGTGAATTGCTGGGATAGTTGGTTCATATTGCTCAGAAAAGGGGAAACCAGCGAGCAGAACGCAGGACCAAAAGAGGAGGCAGACACACAACACCAGCGGTGTTGTGTGTGTGCCTCCTCTTCTCGTCCGCCGTTCTGCTCGCTGGTTTCCCCTTTTCTGAACGGACATCTGACCTCGCGCTAGATGTATATATATATATATATATATATATATATATATATATATATATCAGATGTGTACATATTTGATACGTATACACATACGTCAAGTAAAGGTGACAGAAACTAAAGGCGTCCGCCATGCAACAGCAGAGTTTTCCTTTGGACAAGTTGGCGCATAGTTGCAAGGATTTAGAAGCATTGCACAAAGACGAGTAACTAGAGCATCAAAATGCACACCATGCGCACGGCGTTCAGTCCATATTTCGGTTCCTCATCTTTGTGCAGCGGGTTGAAATTTTTGATCGCGGTGTATCGAGCAAGGAACATAACACATTCGGTGAACTTCTGGTTATCGCGCGAAAACGGTGTCGAATTTCTGAAATACTACGGGAGAATGCCGCCGGCGAACATGCGGGCGTGCGGGCTTCGACGTTTCCGTCGCTCTCCGATCCTCCATAGAGTGGTTAAAGCGGGGGTTTAGTGTTCTCACTGATGTCGTCTGTAACGCGAAAACGCTGAAATGAAAGAAAATGAAAAGTAGGCTACCTCTGTCACTCAAAACCGGGCCACGAAAACGTGGGGAGGGGCGAAGCATGCAGTGTATAAGTGTATTCAAAAATTTTAAGTCTCTCTCTCGCCACACGGCGCGCGCTGACATACGTGACATCCCACTTACACGAAGGCGGAGGAGAAGGGACATTCGAAACGGAGAACTGCAAATTTTATAGTTAGAGCAGAGCGAAATAAAAGCAAGCAAGCAAGCGCAAACGAAAAACGAGTGTCCCGGTGTGTTCTTTTAGTACCCGTTACGTTCTAGCTCGAGGCATCGGAAAACAAGTGTCCCGGTACTTTAGTACCGTGACCACATGAGAATACGATGACATGAGACGACGGCGACATGAGACGCCGACAGCCCGATCCCCTAAGGTGCTTCGCACCTGAAAAAACGCTTCCGGGGGCCTGAATCGTACCTGGTCCATCGCGCTATGAAGCCGGAGTCAATCTGATTGCTTCATTACGACTTTTTTTTTATTAGCTCCATTTCGACATGGTCAAAGCATCCTCAGCCTTGAAATCCTCATTCCGCCCCGGAAGTGACGTGCCGGCGGAAGCTGCTCCGTTGATGCCTGCCTATGAACGGAGGACCCACACAGGACGACGCATTGGGCAACGGGAACGGCCAGCGGACGCACTGTCTAAAAAAATTTTGGTCGCATTGCAGGTTGGCTGTGAACATTTTTTTCCCTCAGAAGACCATATCCTTGCTGTTGCTGCTGCCGAATTTTGAAGTTTTGTGTCGCCGTCATTTTCATTTTTTTATCTTCATTGTTCAGTATTACAGCAATCATCTTTTTGGGTAGAAATGACAAAGAATGGTTCGGCAACAGATGGGAAATTCGATATGACCTGCGTGAAATGCGCAATGAGCTCAAGACAATCAAACAAGCAATGAACGAAGTGAAGGCGTTAGGTATTGTTGAGCGCACTGAACGAGAGGCTTTGAAAAAGGAAAATGATGAGCTGCGTGCGCAATGCGCCAGTCAAGAATCCGTGATTCAGGAACTTCTTAGGAGAGTTGTACACTGTGAGCAGTATTCATTCAGGCCGAATTCGGGAATGAAATGACTTGTGGAGACCGAAGACTAAAATATCATTGAACTCGTCGGCAAGGTCGGTGGAGCGATAGAAGAATCTATACTGGTTACACACATCGAAGTGCACCACCGATTTCCGACGCGGGAACCAGGAAAGACAAACGTAGTTCAGTTTAAGAGCAGGCAGAAGCGAGACATTGTCCTGTAAAAGGTAAGCACCCATCGCGTTCAGAACAGCGAAGTTGGTCTGTCGAGTGAAGCACATTTTTTAATAAGCATCTCTTTTCCGCTTTGAAGCGTCTTTTGTTACTGGCTATAGGAAGGGAGAGGGTGTGTCAGTGGCGCTTTCTCTGGATGCGCAACAAGGTAAATATAAATGGTAGCGAAGCTTTGGGCGAAAAGCGGTTCAGAACCTATTGCCAGCGACATCAGCATGGGGGCTTGTGGGAGTGGTGATTGAAGCGCGACTAGGTGAGGAGGGAACAAACACTAGTAACAAAAAAAAACAAGTTTTATTGAACAATAAAAATATTATATTTTACGAACGATATTTATTCCGGAATCACATTTATTTAGTCACAGTGGGCATCAATTTATGAAAATGTTTATTCTCAAAAACCTTTTTTGTAGCGCCCTCTGAAGAATGACACATGTCATTGCTCTGTGATGCAGTCCTTGCAGTGCTCGGAAAGGAGCTCCTAAAGTTCGTCTGCTAGGAAACGCCCCTGGCGTGTTTTGGTGGTGCGCAATTGCATTCGTTTTTCCTTGTTAATTTGGTGGGCACTTAATTTTTTCTGTGCCTGGAGTTGCGAGGTGCCTTGTACCGTCGGTGAGCACGTTTAGTACCGTGCCCGGCGGGCACGGTGAACTACGGGACGATGCTGCCAACGGTTGGAGCGGAGGGCTTTCCTCGGTACCTACGGAAACGATGTGCTGTACTAATTTGCAACAGCAATTCCCGTACGCCTGGCGTTTGACTGCACCATTTCCCTCTCATTTTCACAGGTAACGCGAAACTATAGAACTCTTAATACGTGCACGGGGGTTTTGTAAGGGGACATGGTGGTGCTTCGAAAAAAAAAAAAATGGGTCTAAAACTTTGTTATGTCACAGTTATCTCTTGATTGCACCTCAGGCTGACTCGGAGCAAGTGGTGTCAATTACTCTAGGACGTCTCAACGTATTACCACTCGAATTTAAACGATTCGCTTTAATTGTCTATCTCAGTGCCTTCTCTATTGCATTACAACGCTTGTAGTGATCGTTCCTTCCGGCACTTGTATCCGCAAGCATTATTTCCATCGCAGTACTGTGTTGTGCTGCGCCGTGCTGCGCTGCTGCCAGATCTTTCGTGCTATGAGCTTTTACATACTGCCGTCGCTTTCTTTTGCATTCATCCATTTTTAGGGGCGAAGCTACTAAAGCCATGGGTCTGTCCATCTCTTGTGTCTCGTGGTACGTGACCGCCGCATGCTTTCGGAGATGTCGCAAAGTGGGCCGCGTTGCACGCGCAAGAACCGGCTGCAACCGGCAGCGCAAACTCGGCACCGGGAGCGCGAGCTTGTCTGTGTTTGCCAACGGAGGCGCGAGCGCACGTGCACTGCGTGGGGAGATCATGCAAGAGATCACGCCACGAACGCAGGCAGCCGTTCTCGGAGATCGAACGAGACGCAAGGACCTTTGCTCCTTTCCTCTCGCCTTGTTCGGGCACAAGTTCGCCCTAAATAAAAGTTCTTTCTTTACCGTTGTGTCCCATCCTACGTGACAAATTGTGGTGGAGGTGCGGGGTAGTCCTCGATGGCGCGGGGTCTTTCACCAGGTCTGGGCCTGGAAGCATTGACTCCGAAAATAAAAGTTGATTTGTACAATGTACGCCCACAGTCTTACGTCTTTCTTAATGATGTAATGGGCGAACTTTCACGGGAGAGTTACGGTTACCGATGATCTCCCCCTCTCGAGCTTCGCCCCACTGATCATCATTCATTCCGTGGATATGGCGTGATTTTTTTCTCTTTTTACTTATTGTTGCGGCACTTGCCTAAACAATGCAACCAGGAAATTGCAGGCGTGAATGCTGAGTGAAGTTCTGTAGAAACCCATGTCTACTTGATAAGACGCCGGGACAGCTGCGGTGTCTCGGTGCACTTTCGTGAATCGGCATTCCTGCGGCCCGGTTTTCTGCGTCAAGATGCAGTGCGTAGTTTTTTTTCTCTTGTTTCGAAGTAGTTCTGCTGTTGAGACTTTCATTGCTCACAACGCTATGTGTTACGGGTAAAGTAAAATTTTCGGCGCGTAAGGAAAATCATGCAGTAGTGCGAACGAACATTTTGTACTTACTGTATACGTGCTGATTTTGTACACTTTGGTAAAGTTGTTTTATGTTTATCCTGGAATAAAATTCAAATGTCTTGATTATAGCATGACTATGCGTTATTTCTTCTCTTAGAACAGAACTACACAAACCGAGGAAGCATTATATAGCCTTGATGTATACTTAAGGCACGCACGCAACCTGCTTATGTGCGACGCAATTAAACCCAGCAGTGGCGTTGGTAGAAATTTGTATCGGGGTGAGGAGTGCGCACGTTTTTGATATGAAAGTGAGGGTGGGGGGAGCCGGGGACAGTGGTCAAGTGTCATTTTGGGCTCTGTATTTCATGGGAGAAAGAAATTCCGGTCGGGGGGGGGGGGGGGGTACGTGCCCGGTTCCCGGTTCGCCACCCACTGCAATCAAAATAAACAACTGATTGCTTTTATACAGCAGTGGAAGGCATGAATACAGAATAAAGGTTCAGAGAAAATGCAAGATGTTTTTATAAACACCGAGGCGAATTATACGACAGTATGCTTAAGTACGTTTCTCTAGTCACGAGTCTGTACTAGTTAAGCTGGCGTTGACTTGAAGCACACACTCCAAGGGCTCGCCAACTTGCGTCAGATGGCGATGACATGAGCCCTCAGCGATCAGAGGCCTGCTAAGGCTATTTCGAAGTCAAAATTTCCCGCTAATGCCGCCAGAATGACGCCACTTTCTGATCGGATTTTGCGTCACATCCTGTTTATTTTTTGTTCCGCCGGAAGTGTTCCCTCCTTACACAGATGGCGCTAAGCCCCATGAGCAGCTTAAAGGCCGCCATTTTCTGAAACGTATGGGCTTCTATGGAAGCTTCGCTACCAGTTACATTTACCTTGTGCGCAACACGGAAATATTTGCACGCCAGTCAAAAGGCAGCGGCGTAGTTCGCATCGAGACAGACCGTTACCTGATCAAAACTTGCTGATTCAGGGAGTAGCTCCATTCTCCTTGTTGTTTTTTTTAAAGCGAAGCTTTTTACCTCTACCCCCCAAGGGTTCTTTGGCGACCGTTGGTGTCAACAGAAAACTCCCGCGAACAAATAAAAGAATTCACTGGCACCGCAAGGAATCGAACCTGGAACTAATAGAGTAACAACGCCAGAGCCCGTTGTCTTACCGATTTTGCTACCAGCCCATTTTTTATTGTTTATTGCCTTACTTTGACAATACACCGACACAACAGTACATTGATAAAACTGCTAGCCGACACTTGGGTAGCAGAAAGCCCGCTAAAATTGTTTCATGGTTGTCAATGTTTCCATCACAGGCAACCATTCTGGAGGCTCAGGCTGAGCCCTCCATACTTCAATAATCAACCAAATGGACTCAGAAAAATACTCCTTAGAGCGTTTGGCATAAACATCACGATGGCGTATGGCCATACGCGACTTCCAAATGCTGTGCAGGGCCAGAACCATGACGAGGTCGTACGGTACACCGTCTTCACTTTCAATGGGCAAAAACCGTGTTCCGTGTGCGTCTAGAGGGAAATCTTTCTTTAATGTGCGCTGAAGCACGTCCCACAAAAATACCCGATCCCAACGCAATAAAAACACATGTTCGATCGACTCGGGTTTTTTGCACGGATAACACTGAACGCCTCCTGAAAGGTACAAACCCTTGTCTTTCTGCCACGTCTTTACGGGTAGCACGCCAGCGTGAACTTTAAAGAAAAATGTCTTCATCCATGGCGGTACCACCATTCTTTTGACACGCTTAAGCACATCCTGGCCTGGCCCTGCGCGGTACATTGATCTATACAATGGCACAGGTAATACAATATCCGCAAGGTCTCGGTAAAGTTTTTTGCGCGTCACATTGGACAAGTATTCAAGAGTGAAGCGGGCTTGTAAAAACTGGACTGCCAGAACTACTTCATGGAAATATCCTCTGGCTGCGCCAAATGAAAAACACGCTGTCGAAACAATAAAATCAGGCGGTGACCTAGCTAGTTTTATCTGGCACGCAGTGCGCAAGAAAGTTTCCTGTACGTCACGCAGAAACAAAAAACGATTCACGACCTGCCGCAAAAACGAATGCGAGAGCGAAAGGCCTCAGAGGCGCACGCACCGAAACAGGTTCGTGCGGCTCGTTTGTTCCCATGTCGTCTTCCAAATAAACACTGCAAAAACACGGTGGAGTGCCTGTATGTTCTTCCGCGAACAGTGCAATACCTGTACAACATACCAGAGTTTACTCATAAAAAACACATTGCACACTGAGGCTCTCGCAAACATAGAAAGACCAGTGCCTTTCCATTTTTCGGCCTTTTCGCGCAGTTCGACGGCCTGCCTGCGCCAGTAAGGGTCACAATCGGTATAATTTTCTAAAGGCACTCCTAGGTACTTCGCTGGCGTCGTCTGCCAACTGTCACACTCGAAGACATCCGGAGCCTTGTCCCAGCGTCCATGCCAAAAACCCAAACATTTTACCAATTAACGCCACTGGCGCTATATTTGCAAAACAACTTGACGGTGTTTAAAGCGACGCTTATGCTACTCCTATCAACGACGAAAGCCTCAACGGCGAAAGCCGTTGAGGCTTTCATTATTAACTATACTCACACAAAACGCTATACACAAACGTTATACTCACAAAAACGCTATACTCACACAAAAAAGCAGATGAGACAACGGGCATCCTTGACGCACGCCTCGTTTAACTTGAATGGATTTACTCACCGTTTTATTAACGGCGAGTTTTGTGGAGCACCCACTATAGGGCATGCGAACACCCTTGAGTATAACACCACCTACGTTGACGTGCTCTAAGACTTCAAACAAAAGTTCGTGTGACACCTGGTCAAAAGCTTTCTCCAAATCTATCTGGAGCATTGCTACGGCCCCTTACAGGCTGTCACAACACTCGAGAACACTTCGGGCGCTGTGAATGTTAGTGACAATTGACCGCCCTTTAATCCCGCATGTCTGGTGCGGCCCCACAATGTCGTTTACGACGGTCTGCATTCGCCTGGCTAGTACTTTCATTAAAATCTTATAATCTACATTGGTCAGACTAATTGGGCGATACCCTGAAAATTGTTTCAACGTAGCCTCGTCCTCCGAGTTTGGAATGAGCACCGTGTGAGATACTAGAAAGGAAGGTGGAAGCGTCTCATGGTCATAAGACTCGGCAAAAACCTTGCATAGCACTGGGCTAACATCATCTTTAAACTTTTTATAGAAGGCAGCGCTGAGACCATCAGGGCACGGCGTCTTGCCTGGGCTTAATTCGTCTATAGTTTGCTTAACCTCATCAACAGTAATATTTCTTTCTAGGTTCTCGGAAGAATCTTTGTCCAAACAGACAGCAAGCGCATAAATTCTTTTTTAAATTTCTCCCTATCGACGTCATGACTGGAAAACAACTTCTCGTAATAGCTACAAAAAGCTTTTTGAATGTTTGCCTGGTCGTTATACAAAACTCCTTCACTTTCTATTTCGACCCGCCGCGGTGGCTCAGTGGCTGAGGCGTTGCGCTGCTGAGCACGAGGTCGCGGGTTCGATTCCCGGCCGCGGCGGCCGCTTTTCTGATGGAGGCGAAAAGCAAATACGCCCGTGTGTACGAGATTTCAGCGCATGTTAAAGATCCCCAGGTGGTCAAAATTAATCCGGAGCCCTCTACTACGCCGCGCCTCATCGCCTGCGTTGCGTCGGCGCGTTCAACCCTACAATCAATCAGCTTTCTATTTCGACTATAGCGTTTCTGCGGGCATAACTTTTTTCCGAACTGAAAGCTCTTTTGGTCGGTGCTTCACCTAGCAGAAAACGTTCTGCTGTAGCCCGTACCATTGTTCCGTGGTATTGTTCCTTGTCGATAACCTCGAGCTGTGCTTTAAGCTTTCTAATGTCATCTTCAAAGATTACAGGCAACTTACATTCTTCTTTTAAAAGCACATCCAGGCTACTGTGAAGCAAGGGTTCTCGTACCCTCTCCTCATTTTTCATGGCACCTGATCTTTCGAGCGCTTTCATTTTAACTTGCTGTTTAAAGCTTTCCCATTTAGAAACATAGTTCATGTCCCCTCCAGCACAAAAGATCTCCTGTGCGCATGCGTTGAGCATGCCAATGACTGCTTCATCTTGCAGCAGTTTGTTGTTTATCTTCCAGAGCACCCAAGAAAAGGAAATTTGACGTTTTACCACCTTCCTAGGTGTTACGGACACAAGGCAGTGATCGCTAAAAGATACAGGAGTTTCTTGGTAATCGTCGCATTCAGGAACAATGTAGCGATACATACACTCGATCGAGACGCATATGACTGGTGCCCTGAAAGCGTGTGTAGCGAACGGTGCCAGCACTGCTCATGTTATCGCCTACATCTGCAAGGGTGAAGTCGGTGACTATCTCGTTTAAAACCGCTGTACTCGTATCTCTGAAATTTGTCAGGCTACTTTTATCCCTCGCGGAACACACGCAATTGTAGTCGCCGAGTAACACCAAGCGACGCTCTGTATTAACCTCGTTTTTAAATCTTGGAAAAAAAAATTCCTTTCGGCTGCCTTTCTTGGGCCGTAAACACAAATTACACGCCATTCGTGTGAACAGAACTGAAAGTCACAAACGACGAACCGCCCCGATTCTGACGCTGTAACGGTACTTAGGGTCGCCTCTAAGCTACGCCGTATTAACAGCGCACAACCCGCGGAGAAACCAACGGCGTGTGAGACACAAACGTCGTACCTCAACGCAAGGGCCGTACCATATGATCGATCTGGTCCTCCCTCTACACCTTGATTTCCTGTAAGGCCACGATGTCGATATCCTCATCTGTCAGTAGACGATACAACTGGTTCTGACGCCTCCGATCAGCTAGACCCCTCACATTAAGCGTGGCAATGCGCATAGGCTTGGTTAAGAACTATGTTGAAATATGAACCAGACCTACAACGTAGCACTTACATCCATACCTTTGAAAAAATAGACACTTCACATTAGCCCCAAACCCCCAAAACACAATACACGACAAAACAAAAC
Organism: Haemaphysalis longicornis; assembly: GCF_048455015.1. Lineage (NCBI taxonomy): Eukaryota > Metazoa > Arthropoda > Arachnida > Ixodida > Ixodidae > Haemaphysalis > Haemaphysalis longicornis. Next base: position 108,339,652 of record NW_027526203.1, read on the forward strand.
GCTTTATGGTCTCGAAAGACTCCATACAGCCCAACAAGCACAAAAGGTAACACTTCCTCGTATGTAGAGGTTCCGTAAACTCCAAGACACCTACCCCACCCCCACCTCTAGACAAAGACTTAAGGACGGCAGAATTCTCCAAAAACTTAACTGTGTAGGTCCATTCAGTCGTTTGCGCTTCGAAAAAGACAGTAGGACACCAAACCCAGTAGACAAAACCCCGCCAACTACATTTCGAAGAGACATGCTGTCTTAAGTGGGCGTACCCGGTGGCTTCGTTCGGTCGGGGGGAACGTTGGACTTCGGCTTGAAGCTGGTGCGTCGCCCAGGCACAGCCGTCGTAGGCGGCTCCTCGGTGCTCTTAACGTCGGTGCTTCGGCTGTTGTCGTCGCCTTCGCGCTGCCGCTTTGCCGCAGCACCGGCGGATCCGTCGCCACTGACCTCGATGTTCGTGACGTCCGCGGCGGGAGCCGGCGTCGTCGGCGTCGCCCCCTCCTCCTGGCTGGCCGCCTTGGTGCTGCTGCCTTGGCTCGACGAATCACGTGAGGTTGGCGTCTTCGGCTCACCAAGCAGCTCCTTTGCAGGAACGCTCCGGTCAGCATCGACCACGACCGGCACCGACGGGACGCGCTCCGACACCACCTCGCTGGTCCCGGCTGCCGTCTTCTCCGCGTGTGCCTCGTCCATGAGGTTTTCACACGAAGCTCGTCGTCCCTCGCCGGCCCTGTGACCCTCGCGTACGATCTCACACACGCACTCGCCTCGGGTCAGAAGCGGCGGCACGACGAGCACTTCGGCACCTTGCACTCCCGTCTGATGTGTCCCTTCGTGTTGCAACGCAAGCACTGGGGGGGCTTGGCCTGATACGACGACGAGAGCCTTGGCGCCCGCAACACGAAGTTCGTGTGGCAAGTCATCCACCGCCACACCCGCCTTCAACTTCAGGGTCACTGACCGTCGACGCGCCACCGCTCCTTGCGCACCTCGCCGACACGCCCGTAGGGTGCGAGCGCAACGCGAACGGCATCGTCGGGCACATTGTACAGCAGCCAGTGAAGTTTCAGGTGCACCTCCTGGTTTCCCGGGTCAATGAAGATGCAGCGCCTTTCCTTCACTTTAACGTCGGTGGCAGCCCAAATCTTCTTAACACCATCTGCCGACTTCAACGTTACCGCCCAGACGTGACTCATCTGATACGCCCCCAATGCAACAACATCGGGGAGCAGTGCCAGACAAGCCAAAGTGTCGCGGAAATCCTCGACATGGTATGGGCGGGCACGCATGTCGGCGTGCAGAAACACGGCATTTAACACGGACTGACCTGTTTGGAACTGGGGCAAAAAAACTTGATATTCCTCGGTATCCTCAGCATAATTCCTGTTACCACGGGCCGAAACGCCCGCCAAAGCCGCTCCTTGGGCGGAGCTTGCCATCCCGCGTTCGCTCGCTAGCGATACCGGAAGCAGACTCCTGCTACGAGCCCACGCGGAGACAGGAATGACAAGTGGTGCACTCACCAAGCAAATCTACGGGTTTAACCCCTGCATTCTCGCTGAATTCCATGCGATAACGATTGAAGGAAGCTCACACCAACCCATGGCATCTCAATTCGAGTACGCTAATGTTATAAAGCCTGTGTCTTCCAGTGTTCACATAAAAGATCTCAGCTCCTTGTCGTCTGCCCTCACACGAAACGACACCCCAAGGAACCCATTCAAATACTCCTTGATGGTCAGGTCATCACTCCAAGCCCCAGCATCAAGATCCTGGGCCGACATCTTCAGAACAACACCAAGAGTGACGTATCCTTGCAGCGCCTCAAACACAGCATCAATAAAATCATACACATGACCAGGCCAGTTGCCACCAAGAAGCGAGGCCTAAAGCAATCCGATACCGTTCGATTAGTTCAAGCTTTTGTCCTCTAGAGTCTAGAGAATCACTTACGGCAACTCCCTGTCTTCTTCTCGGCAAGGAGGAGATCAAGATGCTTTAAATAATGATTAAAAAGGCGGTTGAGCAAGCCATTGCTCTTCCCGTGAGTGCGTCCACAGATAGGCTGCTTAGCACGGCGCTGTACAACACGGTGGTAGAGCTGATAGAGGACCATCTTTCAATCGACAAGCGCCGATTGAGCAGAACTGTGGCGGGTCGCCGCATCCTGCACCAGATTGGCTGGGCAGCACAGAATGTCACTCCGCTTGATGTACTCCTGGACGTTTGGCGACAAGAACTAAAGATGCTCCCTTTGATTAGAAATATGAACCCCTCACATGACGAGGGTCGCCGACAAGCACGGGCTCAAGCGCTCAACACCACCCTCGGTGGGGATCATGCAATTATCTACACAGACGCCTCCCAACATCGAGGGCAGCAGTACGCCATCATCGTGGCTACCTCCATAACCAACCTCCTTGCTTGTGCCGCACTCAAGACCGAAGACATGACGGCAGCAGAAGAGGCAGCTATTGCCTTGGCTCTCAATCAACCAGGGGTTCGTAAGGTAGTCACCAATTCCAACAAGCCTACCGGAATTACCAGTCGGGTTTGGTGTCCCGACCCGCAGTGCGAGTGCTAAAAAACCACTCCCCAAATGGTCCCATTAGGCTCATCTGGACACCCGCTCACGCTTTAATAGAGGACAACAAATACTCCCACAAAGCCTGCACTTTTACCCCCCGTGCTATGGAGCTGCACGGACAGTCACCCGCTTGTCTCGTTCAGCGACATAACCGAGCATTATCGCCTTCTGAGACAAACGCTACCTTCGCCTTACCCTGACCTTTCCATAGAACAACAAACCACCCTACGGTTCATAAAATCCGGCTCCTTCCCACACCCGATGCGTCTTCACTTAATGCACCGGAATCGCTACGACGCTGAATGTAAATTTTGCTCAGAAGTACGAACACTCTGCCACATAATCGGGGTGTGCTACTTTAGCCTTGAGCACCCTCCTCTGTTCCCGACTACTACCGAACAATAGCAATGGGAGATGCTGTTGTCCAGCCCCTCTCTGCCTACCCAGCTTCAGCGGGTGGACAGAGCACAGGCGGCGCGGAGTGAATATGGGCTACAGTGAAGAAGGAACCACTGCCCTGGGCCGCACTCTGGGCCGTTGAGAAATCTGAATCGAAGTATTTCCTCCTGCTTCTCCTCCTCCTCGTCTCACCCCTCCCCCGTCTGTGCGCCGATCTCGTCGCCTGCGTCCGCGACGGCAGAGACGGAGAAGTGAGGTCGGCTTACACCGGGTTTTAGCTTTAATTTTATAAGAACGAGCTTCCACTCATGTGCTACACCAATACAATTCAACCAACCAGCGCTCATGCATCATGCATTAATTTAACCTTACCAAGGATATCTTTTTGAAGTAATAGAGGGTGTGGTTAAGTGCATTTCACTTCTCTCTGGTTTCACTATTCGTGGAGCGATGTGAGTGAATTTAAGTGACGTCGCATGGGTAATCGTTGTGGGTGCCGTTTAGAGCTTTGCTTTGCAGCCATATTCGCTGGCTGGATTGGCGCTAATTTTTTTGTTCGACATCATAATGCTATGTGAAACCTGGTAGTAACAGGTTAATTTTAGGTGAATAAAATCATTACTTTATTAATGGAATTATTAATGGTTGCGACACACGTTAGAAAGCGTTTGCCGTGCGAAGTGCTACAACAGTACACACGTGTGACTCCGGACTACGTGGTATTGTGCCTGACTAATGGTAGCAATATTTACGCTGTCTTCTACCGCCCACATTCTGGTAATGTAACTGACTTTCAAAAAATCTTAGCAGAACCAATATCAGTGCCAAATGCTGCTTGGTGGTTATTTTAATACCAATTTTTTGGAAGATACCCCTAGTTCTCACTCATTTAGTTATCAAATTTGCTCTTTCGGATTCCAGAATGTCATTTCAACGCCTACACATGTAGCAGAATCTGGTCAATCAATTCTTGATGTTTTTATCGTGAGTGCAGACACCGAGGTTCATTTGTCTAGTAGGAAAAGCTGCGGCCTCAGCGATCACTGTCCAATTTTTATTCCTTATTCCAATAGCGTACCAGCAAAGAAACCTCGCAAGCCTAAAGCTAAGTTCAGCTCGTTCTCAAAGAACATGAATTTATTTTTCACGTGAATGGTAAACGAATATTGGTCATCCGTTTACGCTGAGACCGATGTAGACGCTAGTTACAGTAAATTCTCGTCCACCTTTGTAAAATTACGATGCTTATTTTCCATACAGCATCGCAAAATTAAAGAGAAGGATAATGAAGCCTTGGGTACGACCAGAACACATAAAAATGATCAAACGAAAGAACCCAAAATTTTAAAACGTTTCTAAGCACAAGAAATCCTAACTTTGTGACGTTCAAAACATATCGGAACAAGCTAGCGTCTGAGCTAACGAAGGTGAAAACATTATACCACCAAAATCTTTTTGGTAACGTTGCAGAGCAAAGACCTGATAAAGTATCGAAAATCATTAATGAAGCTCAAGGACCTAAAAGTAAAAAAATACATTCTTCCTAGCATAGTTGTGGAGGGCCGCAAATTAGAAGGTGCTTCCTTGTGTGATTACTTTGATGAGCATTTCTTTAATATGGTTCGACCATCATAAGCCTAACCTCACCCCCCCTCCAACTCATATTCAGCACAATGACACAATATGTCTCAGTACCACCAATGAAATTCAGGTTTACCGTACATTTATGGGCTTAAAAAGCAGCACGGCCAAAGATGTTAACGATATTGAAATAAAACCCGTTTAGAATGTAATGAATATTTTCGCGCCGTGCCTCGCGCACATATTAATGCGATAACGTTATTAGGCTCATTTTTCGATTTCCCCGTGGCTGCCAGCCGTCCCAATCAGCCGTTCTCATCATGCGTTCGCGGAAATACGTCATCGCTCCCAAGCGGAGGCTACTACTGAGGCAGGCGGATGCGAAAGCTCGTCTGAGGCTGGAATGGGCGCAGCAACAACTGATATGTGGGGAGAAGGACAACGACAGTACCGCCGAGACGAAAAAAGGACAGGCATTTTCAGTAAGTGCCGCGGCTGCGCAGTGAAGTTCGTTTAACGCCCAGTTGGGGGTAGCATACTCGACAGGCATAGTCGCGAGCCGCGCTGGAAACTGCGCCATCACACCAAAACGGCTCTCCACCGGAAAATAAAAAAAGTTACAAATTACCTGTAATTCACTTGCCGCAGCTACGACTGGACTACGGAGGAGCGCCGTAGTGGAAGGCGCGGAATGAATGAATGAATGAATAAATTTATTATAGAAGGGATGGCCCTCTGGCCTGTTGGGGGAAATAGGGGAAGGGGTTCAGGGTCGATAAAGCTTAAGTTCTGTTGACGAGGTAAGCTTCCTTCACGAAGGCCCACAGTCCAAGTAGCACGTCGTTGGCGTTATTCCTTAGATAAAGCCAATCCTGCAGAGATGTGACGCCAGGGGGCTTGTGTCGTGCTCCGATTCCTTCCAGGACCCTACACGACCACAGCAAGTGGCTGATTGTCGGTCTATCTTGGTGGCACAGGGAGCACAGAAGCCGTTCTGGTGGAACTTGTGCGTTCTTGTGTTGGTGGTAGTGTTCCCAGCGAGCTACGATGTCTTCCGTAAGGGCGTAACCCGTGCGGGCCTTTGTTAGAAGAACTTGTGCAGCTCGTGGGATGTTGCGGGGTATCGGGTGCTGTAGGTCGGGAATCGTTGGTCTGAGGTCTTTCTTGCTTTCTTGTCGAAGTGTCTTCCTGCGTTCCTCAGGGGAAGGGTTATGTGAAAGAGAAGGCGCTGCAGACTCCGAGGGGTGGTTGAGAATTGTCTCCCTCGCGAGCCTATGGGCCTCCTCATTCCCGGGGTTACCTGTGTGGCCAGGTATCCGCTGCACTTGTATGTCGATGTTATGGTCACGCTGGAAGGTTCCACAGAGTTCTTTTCTACGATGAGGTGTAGTGTGTCGCCGTGGCGGGGTGCGTAACGCTTTGATGGCTTCGAGGCTATCCGTGAAGATTATAACTCGAGTTGTATTTTCAGCTATAACGTCTGGGATCATCTGGGCACCTAGGAGGATGGCTTGCAGTTCGAGTTCAGTAGTGGAAATGAGATCATTAATTGAGAAACACTTCGTGCTCGTTCGGCTTAGGTGGGTTGCAGCAAGTGCTATGAGGAGGCGAGTTTCGTCCATGGACCCATCTGTGTAAATAGTAGCTCCTGTTGATTGCACATTACACGTGACAGTCGCTTGTGTCTTTCGTTGATGGGCGTGGCTAGTCTTGTGGGTCTTTGTTGGTAACGGCTTCGAGTGGGTAACCAGTACATCTTCCCATGGAGGTATAGTTGGTTCGAACGCTGTAGCTTTGAAGGAGCGGTCGTCGAGTTCCAACAGACGTTGACCTTGGGGTGTGAGTAGGCGCCTGTCGTGATCCGTTTGTGTCCAGTGAGTTACAATTTTATGGAGGGGAGGAAGCTGGCTGTACCGGTATAACTCTTCTATTTTAGTATGGTGGGGTAGCCCGGTGATTACCCTCAGGGCTTGCAGGTACAAACTTTCCAATTTGCTCATCTGCACTTGAGTAAGGCGGTAGTGAATGGCTCCGTAACATGCCTTCGATATCACAACTGATTGCACTAGTTTACGTGCAACGTCGTTTGTGGCGCCCCCAAACTTGTTAGAGATGCGCTTGATCAAGTGTAGGAGTTTTTTCCACGTTGGTGTCAATTGGTCGAGCCATGTTTTGCCTCCACCTTGCGTATGTATCGGTATGCCAAGGATTCGTATCCAACCGTCAGAGGGTTGTGTTAAGGTGCGACCCTGCAGTGTGAGGACCACCTTTTCTTTTTCGACTGAGTAGCCCCCCTACCGTCAGAAAGTGTGTTTTTTCAGATGGGACTTGCATGCCAGTTGGGCCAGTTGTCGGTTCAACTATGAGAAGTGCATTCTGGAGTTCCTCACATGCCCGTTCAGTACTTTCGCAATCGCCTGATTCTGTCCACAGTGTTATGTCGTCCGCATATATTGTAAAACGTACAGTGGAATCCTTCTCAAGGGCTGTGGCAATTCGTCTCATGACCACGTTGAATAGGATCGGGGAAATTACCGATCCTTGTGGTACGCCGACATTATTACTGTACACTCGTGAGGTTGAGTTCCCATTATGTACCTCGTATGTAGGGCCACATAGGAAGTTTTTGATGAAGTTGACCATTCGTTTCCCTGGGTAGGCATCTTCAAGAGCACTCAGAATGGCTTCATGAGTGACGGTATCGAATGCCTTCTTCAAATATACGGCGACCAAAATGTGCGGTATTTTTCTTCTATGTTTGCCCAAAATCCTTCGAAGTAGAAAAAGGCTGTCCGAGGTGCCCATGTTTGGGCGGAATCCGGTTTGTGCAGGGTGAAATGAAAAAAACTGGTGGACTCTTCCAGATGGTGGTTCAAACGATTGACACACATTCTTTCAATGAGTTTGCATATGGTGGGGGTCAAAGAAACTGGCCTCAAGTTAGTTACTGTGCTCGGATCTTTGCCTGGTTTAGGAATCGGAGTGACGACGGCATGCTTCAGGTGTGGTGGCAAGTGGCCAGTGACCCATATGTGATTGATCGATTTAAGAAGAGCTTGTTTACTGTCCTCGGAGAGGTTTCGAAGAGTTGTCCACGTAATACCGTCTTTCCCAGGTGAACTTCTGACCTGGACTTGACCCAAAGCACGGACTAATTCGGCCATCATGAACGGACTCTCTAGAGGGTTAGTTTCATCTACATCAAGGTCCAGAGCATATACAGAGTCAGGAGGGGGCGAAGCGGGCTGAGGGAAGAAGGCTTGTGCGGCCTCGTGCGTTATTTCCATGATCGATTTGTTTTGCTTGAGTGCAATTGTACGAACTAGATTGTGAGTCTTTGTCTTTCCCTGCAAAGCCTTGAAGGTATTCCACAAGGTATGTAGTCCCGTCTTGTTGCTGAACGATGCACAGTGGGTTTGCTAGCGGTCTCTTGCGACCATTTTGGCATGCTGTCTTATCTGTGCAGTTTTTTGGCGCACTTTCAGGCGATCTTTATACCTGCGGCCATTGGCAAGGTATTGCGCATGAAGTTGTTCTCGTGTCTCCCATAAGTTTAGCATGTGTTTGTCTGGAGTGCGAAGTTCTTCGGGAAGGTCTATTTCTTGAGTTGCAAGAATCATCGCTTGCTGCATAGCCTCCACGAGATCAGTGCACTCGTGGAGGCTATGCAGCAAGCGATGATTCTTGCAACTCAAGAAATAGACCTTCCCGAAGAACTTCGCACTCCAGACAAACACATGCTAAACCTATGGGAGACACGAGGACAACTTCATCCGCAATACCTTGCCAATGGCCGCAGATATAATGTCGACCACATGGTGTCTTTAACGTGCGCCGAAATATTGTCACGAAGCCAAAGACGATGCAGTTGTCTTCAAGGAAAACAAGTTTATTGGAGTGAACTTGTGCTCCCCTAGCAACTCAAAGAATACATAGGCGGCGAAGCAGCAGTCAGCAGAGTGACGTACGCTAGCGAGCGTCGGCGACCGGAATCCCGTGGCGTCTGCTCTGCAGGCTTTTATCTTTCGGCGCGAATGTTTCTCTAACCGTCGATGTATGTACATCTAAAACGTTGTAGATCAAAGAAGATTATTCTATGCTAGTGACCACGGAGCAAGATAAACAGGAGCGCCGACTTCTCTTTCTCCGGCGGGCCTTTTAACGTCCATTCATAGCCTGGTCCGTCACTCGCGGAGCACAATGTAGATGGCGCAGCGAATGGCCGGCCGGCTAAGCGGCCGGCGTTCCCTGTGCGCCGGCGGGCGCGTTGGCGGAACGCTTTCCGTCGCTTTTGTCGTCTGCTTCGGCGACGGTAGATTTTGGCACGGAGTGCTTTGGGCCTGCTTTGGAGCCGCTTCGCGTTCATTGCGCTCTTCCTTTGCACGGCTTGATTAACTTGTTCGACAGCACCTTCTGGGTAACCCGTACCCGAAGGAATTGAGTGGTCGTACGGCAAAGGTACGTAAAGGACTGGTCTGAATGGCGGAAAAACAATATGTAGAGACCACATATAGACATATGGCTGCTATTCAAACACTACCTTTCGCGCAGTGCTTGCCAAAAATGTGATTCCGCTTTGTAAATTTGTGAATACCAATTCGGCTGTGTTTTAACAGGTTTCACAAAAGGCGAAAGGAGCAACTAGTTCTGATCAATAGCGATTATAAAAGTTTCCCCAGCTTTCTCGCAGTTCTCCAACTTACGTCCAAAACAGAGTGTGCCTAGAAAACGGACCAGCACTCACACGCTCATCAGAAAACAACAGAAACGCGATAACATCACCCGCGACTGCCCGCGGCGTAGCGATCTGCTCAAGATCGAGGCCCTGACAGTGCGGTCTTTTCACAAGCCTTCATTTCGCGATATTTGAATTCATCGGACCCTATATCTATGTGGTGATGACTCGCCGAAAGAAAAGGTTTAACGAGCCGGCTGTTTTGCTGGTCAGCCGCTTAAAGAAAAAAAAAACGCCGGGAATAGGCCCAAAATTGCAGCCATACAAATCGCAGAATTTTATTTGGAGTCCGCGGCGTTATCGACGAGATAACACGACCGTAGAGCGACAGTGAACATCGGGCGGTAAGTTGCGGCATGAGTTACAATGGAGATTGCGTTTGATATTCTTGGGTGCCTTATAAAGCTGACTGTTTTTGTATACTTAATAGAACAGGGTAGCCGTCCTATTCAGTCGTTGGCACAGAAACGTGTGTATCATTGCCGTTTGCCGATGGAGACTCCGGGCGAGCCTTGTAAGCGTTGTTCGTGCACAAAAGCAGCATAAATAATTAAGCACGCGCCCGGGGAGCGGACGACCAACAGAGTGTAATGTTTGCGCTGCATCTATTGGTCGTAAGCAGAATCACGCTAGACTGCATGTTGTGGCATTCCATATTACTCTTTCTTATTCTTTGGTGCTTCTGAAGTCGTCGTCGTTCAGTTGCGTCTTACATCTGCTGGGTTACTACAATATTTTTAGCGGGTCTTCATAATGTCAGAATAAACGCTCCCTGATTGGGAATAAGCGATCGCGATGTATGCGATGGCGTGCGATTATCTGTGGCATCTATTGCGGCTGCGCACGGGTGTTTAAATTCCGCGCGTGCACGCATTCCTCTGAATAGTAGGACAGGCATAAGACAGGCGTCGCTGCAAAAGAAAAGACTTGTCTGGGGAGAGCGAAGAAGGGAAGAGTCATGTACAGAGGCACAGCGACGAGAGGGCGAACGAAGGAGGAACAGAGCAAAGGGAAAGCTGGGCGGCTGGCGGCTCTTGGACATTATCGGCCCGAGCAAATGATTTTTTCTGGGCCACAGTCGGCGCTCCTCGTTATATCTTGCTCCGTGCTAGTGACGTTAGGGCGATACAGTCTCCTTATCTGAATGAGATAGCCCGTGCGGCATAAAAATAGAGAATGGAACACGCGCTTCGCTGGGGACAGATAGCAGAGCCGGGCGCGGCCGGGCATTAAAAACAAACAATAAATAAATAAACCCGCACATGGTTCGCGGAATTACCCCCCCCCCCTCTAAGAGTGCATCGACCCGATGCTAAAATAAAACGACAGTCCGAACAAACAGCAACAACAAAACAACAACAAAAATGTCTGTCGTCTTGCGAAGTACGGTTTGAGGCGAACCACGTGGACGACTTCGGGTCGCGGGCGTCGCCGTGATGTGCCGGAATCACCATCGGGGATCACTTCGTAGGTCAGTTGGCCAACACGTCCGAGAATCTGGTAGGGTCCGAAATACCATCGCAGCAGCTTCTCACTGAGTCCGCGTCATCGGATAGGAGTCCAAACCCACACACAATCCCCTGGTTGGTACTCGGCGTCTGGGCGTCGGAGGTTGTAGCGGCCGGCATCTACCATCAGCTGATCCGTTATACGAACTCGAGCGAGCTAGCGGGCCTCCTTCGCACGTTGAAGGTATTCCTGGACGTCGGCGTTGAGGTCTTCGTCTTCTACGTGCGTAAGCATTGCGTCAAGCATTGTGGTCGGCCGCCTTCCATAGAAAAGCTCGAACGGTGTCATCTGCGTAGTTTCCTGGATAGCTGTGTTGTACGCAAACGTGACATACGGGAGGACTTCGTCCCAAGTATTATGTTCAACGTCGACGTACTTAGACAGCCTATCCGCGATCGTCTTCTTCAGACGTTCCGTTAGTCCGTTCGTTTGGGGGTGGAACGCCGTCGTTCTTCGGTGATCTGTGTTGCTGTAGCGTAAGATCCCTTGCATAAGCTCCGCAGGAAAGGCCCTTCCGCGGTCCGTGATTAGGACTTCGGGGGCGCCGTGTCGCAGCACAAGTTGGTTTATGAAGGACTTCGCGACTTCTTGTGCAGTCCCCCTCGGAAGAGCGGCGGTCTCTGCGTAGCTCGTCATGTAGTCTGTCGCTACGACAATCCACTTGTTCTCCGATCGTGACGTAGGGAACAGCCCGAGAAGGTCCACTCCCATCTGCTGGAAGGACCTCGATGGGACGGTCATCGGCTGAAGAAGTCCGGCAGGTGTCGTCGGTTGCGTTTTTCGTAGCTGGCAGTCACGGCAGCTCCGGACGTAGTGTGTGACTTCGGATGCAAGGCGGGGCCAGTAGTACTTCGCCTTAATTTTTCCAATTGTGCGAGCTGTGCCGAGATGTCCGGAAGACGGGTCGTCGTGGCACGCTTCCAAAATTTCGTCACGAAGATAAGCCGGGATGGCAAGAAGATAATTCGTTTTTGTTCCGGGGCTGAAATTCTTCACGAGGATGGAGTTTTTCAGGCTGAATGCTGGTTAGTTGCGTTTTAAGGCCCTAGGCATGGCGACGTTGCGTCCTTGGAGGTAGTCGATCATGACGCGTAAGTCGGGGTAGGCAGGCTGCTGGACGGCTAGGTCGCTCTCCATCACGATTCCGATGAATGCGCTGTCTTCATGGGAGTCTTGTGGTGCCGGGTCGACGGGGGCGCGGGACAGGCAGTCGGCGTCGGAGTGTTTCGCCGGATTTATAGACGATTGTAACGTCGAACTCTTGCAGGCGCAAGCTCCATCACCCAAGACGGCCAGAGGGGTCCTTCAAATTTGCGAGCCAACACAGCCCTTGGTGGTCTGTCACAACCTTGAATGGTCTACCATACATGTATGTGCGAAATTTTGAAATCGCCCATATAATAGCGGGGCACTCTTTTTCAGAGGCTGGGTAGTTTTTCTCCTCCTTCGACAGACCACGGCTGGAATATGCGATTACATTCTCGCAACCGCTTTGCTTTTGGGCGAGGACGGCACCCAAACCTATATCACTGGCGTGCGTGTTCATTTCCGTTTCAGCGTGTTCATTGAAATGAGCGAGCACGGGCGGGTTTTGCGGGCGTTCTTGCAGCTCGCAGAATGCTTTTTCCTGGGCGTTTTCCCAGCTGAAAGGGGTGCTATCTTTCGTCAAGCACATCAGTGGCTCTGCAATGCGTGCGAAGTTTGTGACGAAGCGCCGGTAGTATGCGCACAGTCCGAGAAATCTTCGCACGCCCTTTTTGTCTTGGGGTCTTGGGAAGTTTGCTATTGCTGAAGTTTTTGCTGGGTCGGGCAGCACTCCTGCGGCGTTGATGACGTGGCCCAAAAACTTCAGTTCCCCGTACGCGAAGCGGCACTTTTCAAGCTTCAGCGTTAACCCCGACGTACGAATGGCCTCGAGTACAGACTCCAACCTTGCAAGGTGTTCGTCGAATGTCCGGGCGAACACCACAACGTCGTCGAGGTATACGAGGCAAGTGTGCCACTTCAGGCCAGCTAGCACAGTGTCCATGACTCTTTGAAACGTCGCTAGCGCCGTGCACAGCCCAAACGGCATCACCTTGAACTCGTATAGGCCGTCTGGAGATATAGATGCAGTCTTATTTCGGTCTCTCTCATTCACTTCAATTTGAGAGTAGCCGGTCTTCAGATCCATGGATGAGAAGTACTTCGCGTGGCAGAGGTGGTCGAGGGCGTCGTCGATTCGTGGCAGGGGGTACACGTCCTTTTTGGTGATTATGTTAAGTCGCCGGTAGTCCACGCAGAACCCTAATGTGTCGTCTTTTTTCTTAACGAGTACGACCGGCGCAGCCCAGGGGCTTTTCAATGGCTGTATGATGTCGTCGCTGAGCATGTCGTCGACTTGAGTGCGGATGGCTTCCCGCTCGTGTGAAGAGACGCAGTACGGTGACTGTCGGGTAGGACGGGCTCCATCTTCGGTTATTATTCGGTGCTTCGCTAGGGGTGTCTGACGTATTTTTGAGTTCGACGAAAAAAACTCCCTGTAGCGACGCAGCAATGCCAATAATTTCTTCCGTTCTGCTTGCTGTAACGCCAGATTCACGTCGAAAAGATTCGGAAGCATCAAGGTATCATCGGGCGCGCGTTCAAAGTCTGCAACCGCGATCACGTCACTTGCTTCTTGCATTTCTACGAGGAACGCAATTGCAGCGCCCTTGTTTAAATGCTGGTACTCCTCGGTGAAATTAGTGACCAGAACGTGGGATTGGCGTTGCTTAAAGCGCGTGATGCCTCTCGCGACGGAGACACCGCGGTCGAGAAGCAACCGTTGGTCACTGTCTACGATGGCGTCGGCGTCATGAACAGCACCTTCACAGTAGACGGTGATCATCAAGCATGCGCGGGGTGGCAGGGTGGCATGATCATCGGTGATCCTTACAGTAGCACGGTGTTCGGGGTTCGGTTCCGGGCATGGAGTGATGAGAGGAAAAAGTTAGACTTGGTCTGTAGATCAATTATTCCACCGTTGTCCGTCAAAAAGTCCATTCCAAGGATTACGTCGCGGGAGCAGTTAGGCAAAATGACGAACGCTGAAGGGTACGTGGTGCCGTCAATGGGACGCGTGATGTGCACGTTCCACATGGAGTTACGAGATGGCCTCCTGCTGTGCGTATGTGCGGACCGTCCCATCTGGTCGTAACTTTCTTCAGCTTAGGCGCAAATGATCCGCTCATCACTGAGCAGTCGGCTCTGGTGTCTATGAGGGCGACTATATTAAAGCCGTCGATGGACAGGTGAACGTCGGACGCCGCCTTCCTCGAGTTCCGTGTGCGTCGTGGCGTCGTATCTCTGCTTGTATCGGCCACTATACGTCGTCGTCTTCGTCGTATCCACAGCTGCAGGTGCGGTCATGTCGGGCACGTGTCGCGCCGTTTTGCTGTCGTGATGTTCGGGAGTCACGTCAGGGTTAGATCGGGTCGTCGGGCTGAGGGCATGGTCTTCAGCGAGTCGCTGCGTCGTTGGAGGGTTTTCATTTTTCCGCGGTCGTGCAACTTTACCTCCACAAGTTGCTGCTTTTAGTTTCCCCGCGTGGGCTGGGAGACCTTCCAAGTGAGAAGGCAGCAGTGCTACGGCGGTTCGGCGACTGGTACGGGTAGGGCGACAATAAACGGTTGAAGCGGGCTGGTCCTCGGTTGGTGTTTGAGAGGTATTCTTCAATTTCAGTAGGGCGCTGGCCGGGTCGGGGGCGTGGGGAGTCGACGGAGAACCCTCGCAAACCGAGCCTCTTGTAGGGACAGCGACGGTAGATGTGGTCGGCCTCTCCGCAGTGGTAGCACAGCGGACGATTATCGGGGGTTCGCCATGGGTCCGTCTTCCTCGGCGTCCCGTTTTGGGCTGCAGGGGTTCGGGCGGGCGACAGTGGACGGTGGTACGGCGAGACTTCTTGACGACGGGTTGGAGCTGGGCGGAGGAGTCGACGAACGGCCGCGGAGTGGGTCATAGCTTGTGTCTCCCGTGGTACTTCGGATGGCGTAGAAGTCCCCAAAGCAAGTTGAATTTCTTCCCGGATCACGTCGCTCATAGAGGTGACTTGGGGTTGCGGCGTTGTTGGGAAGAGTTTCCGCAGTTCTTCCCTGAGAACAGCGCGGATTGTCTCACGTAGTGTGTCAGAGCTAATAGCCCCGGCATCGATTGTGTCCGCAACTAGTGCATTGATGGGACGGTCGTACGGCCTCGTACGAATTTCCAACGTCTTCTCCATGGCGGCCGCCTCAGACGCGAATTCGACCACCGTTTTTGGGGGGGTTGTGGACAAGGCAAGCAAAAAAAAAATTCCGCCATCTCGACGAAGTGAATGATGATGAGAGGTGCGAAGCTCCAATGCTTATCGGTAAAAGTGTGAAACATTCGCCCGCACATCATTTGAAGACTCGAAACGTTGTTGTAGGGGTGTTTTTGTGTACACTTATATACATGGTGTTTATTATTTACATATCGATGCAATTATATACACTTATATGCACACAAGATGTAATCATTTACATATCGATGAAGTTATCCGAGTGAGAGCCGTCGCTGAGGAACTAGGAGTCTCATTTGAGGAGAGCATGAAGTGTTTTATTGCTGACCTCATTTCGCATTGGGAGAGGTCAGCAATTTCGTGTGATATTTCTTTTAAACATATCAACAAACGAAATGCGCCTAGAGAACTTATACTACAGCACTTTCTTCAGTTACAACACAAATACCCCCACACCACTTTCTACACCGATGCTTCGAAGTCTTCTTTAGCCGTCGGATGCGCTGCACATGGCCTCAACTTTACCAGTACGAAGACGTTACACAGAAATAGCAGCATTTTTACGGCCGAAGCACATGGTATCTTATTAGCAGTACAACACCTTACACAAATTAGAACAGAACACTCCATTATCTTTGCAGACTCTCTAAGTGTCTTAACAGCCTTACATTGCTTCAGACCTACAAAAAACATTGTCCTCCACCATCTAATCAAAGCCTTAACCTTTGCTCATCACTCAAAACTAAAAATAATTATTTGCTGGGTTCCAGGTCACAGTGGCATTCTGGGGAACAAAATCGCTGACCAGAGTGCCGCTGTGGCTGCTCTCCGCAGTAGCATAGATGTACCATGCGTTCCCTACCTCGACCTGAAGCCACTGGTACGGACAGCCTTGCGCAAATCTTGGCAGGAAACATGGGACACACAAACAGAGAACAAACTCTACACTATAAAGCCACACTTAGGTAGATACATAACAGACAAACAAGACATACACACGGAAGTAGCCTTAGCCAGGCTACGGATAGGCCACACTTATGTAATACATTCACACTTGATCACTGGGTCTCCGAGACCCGTGTGCACCAGGTGTGGAGAGGGCCTATCCGTAGTTCACATACTAATCACATGCAAGGCACTCCACACCACACGACGCAAACACTTTCATGAAATATACAGACAAAAAATCCCACTCCACCCATCGTACTTCTTAGGCGATGAACCAATGTTTACTGTCAAACGTGTTCAATCAGAAGTTCAATTTCTGAAACTCATATCATATCATGCATAATCACAACCTGGCCCTCTACACCTGCCATCTCCATTGTCTTTATTTGTTTTTACCTCTGTTGCTATTCAATTTTAGTATACACTTTTAATCTGTTGTAGCTAACCATCTGTTTTTGGCGCTCTTTGCCCCAGCTGTCCTTGCGCCATTAAAATGCCACCATCATCATCATCGAGAGGTTGTATTTGGAAGTTGGAGAAGGCAATGTCGATACAGGTCCCTCTGATGTTGGTGGAATGCTTGTGGTCGTTTGAGCTGCAACAGAGACCGTAACGGGACATCATGTGCGAGACTAGCCATCAGTCGTCAACCGCCATGATGTCCATGTTGAAGTCCCCGACGAGCAGGAATGGACCGTGTTTGAATTCCGTTCTGTACCGATGCATTGCCTTCTCGATGGAAGTGGGGATGTCTCCCTTGGATAGGTTAGGCGCAAGGTAAACGGCCATGACGACAATCCCATTGGAGAGCTTCACGGCAGCCTTGAGTCATGTCTTGATCTCGCAGGTGACGAACGACAACCTCTTCTTCTTCCTCTTCTCCTTGTTGGGTAGCAACAAACGCGTTGAACGTTTTGACCTCTTCGGCCAATCTTTGGTTGGCCAATCCCTACGGGGATCCTGCCACAATCATCATTAATCTGCCGTGCCGTATACAGCAGCAATGAGGGACGGGACAGGGCCCGAGCAAGAGGAGCTTCGCCCCTAAAAGTTCTTGCTTAACTCCTCGAATCAGAAACCTCAGTTTCTTTTCTTCCGTCATTTCTGGCTCCGCGCGACGAAAAAGTAGCTTCATTTCCTCAACAAAGATTACGACTGTTTCGTTGGGGTGCTGCGTTCAAGTTCCCAGAAAAAGCGCAGCTCGTTCTTGTCTCACCACCGTCGTGAAGGTCTTGAGCAACTCGCTTTTGAATTTCGTCCAGTTCGTCAAGGCGCTCTCGTGGTTCTCGAACCAAGTTGGAGCTGCATCCTTCAAGTAAAAGAAAACATGCCGGAAGGTTTTTTCGTCGTCCCACCTGTTGAAGATGCGGACACGCTCCAGCTTCTCCAACCATTCCTCCGGGTCTTCAGCGGGGGCTCCTCGGAAAGATGGCGGTTCCCGGGGCTGCTGCAGCACGATTGGCGACGTTGTTTCGTGCAGCATGGTGGGGGTTGCAGTGGTCGTTGTCTTGGGTCTTTCTGGCAGGAGGCCGAAATCGGGCGGCAAACCTTGTAGTCGGCGGCTGGCTCTATTTGGACTGGCCTGGCGGCTTCAAGAGCTCGTAGGGAGCATAAAGGGTGCGTACCCAGCACCTCCACCAGATGTCACGAAGCCAAAGACGATGCAGTTGTCTTAAAGCGAAAGAAGTTTATTGGAGCGAACTTGTGCTCCCCTAACAAAGTGACGTGCGCTAACGAGCGTCGGCGATAGTAATACCGTGGCGTCTGCTGTGCAGGCTTTTTATCTTTCGGAGCGCGTGGTTCTGGAATCGTCGATTCACATCCAGAACATTGTAGATCAAGGAAGATTATTCTATGCTAGTGACGTTAGGGCGAAACAGTTTCCTTATCTGAATGAGATAGCCCGTGCGGCATAAAAATACAGAATGGAACACGCGCTTCGCTTAAGACAGATAAGAGAGCCAGGCACGGCCGGGCATTAAAAACAAACAATAAATAAACAAACCCGTATATGGTTCCCGGCAATATCTACGCATGGTGGTTTCACTTTCCTTCTACCATTGGAAAAACGGCCGCGGTGGCCGGGAATCCAACCCGCGTACTTGAGATCAGCAGAGCAATGCTTAAACCTTTGAGCCAGGGCCTGGCGTGTTTTCCACCGGAGCTGATGCCGGCACCAACATTAGTTCACCCCACTAAAGCAGGGGGCACTGATTTTGAGCAGAGACGAACTCGAATCCCCACACATAGGGTCTGATCACATGAATTTTCAAACTGCATGGTTTTTCTATGCGGACTACCTCATGCTATGGACACCCACTGGATCAATCGGAGATCAGGAAGAGGCACTTCAAATGGCAATTGACACCGCCCAACGATATCTCCAATCCAGAAGACTGGAGTGCGCCCCCGAAAAGTCCGGTTTACTTACGCTCAGAAAGAGATTTACCCGCAAGACGGCACACAGAATACCAGAACCACAATTATATATAAATAATCACTCTGTCCCTAATGTCCCCCACCTTCGGATATTGGGCCTCATTATACCTAGAGACGGATCTGGCTTACAAGCCCTACCACACTTACAGCGTACACTCAACCAGCTCATACACATCATCCGCCGCGTCTCCAATCGTCGCTTCGGACTTCGCGAACACGACACCCTACGCATAGTCCAAGCCATTTTCATCAGCAGGATAACGTATGGCACGCCATACTTGGCCCACATACAACAAGAAGTACGGAAACTCGACGCAACCATACGGCAGGCCTACAAAACCGCTATTGGGCTCCCAATCAGGACGGCAACCAAGAAACTGTTGCAGCTAGGGGTCCACAACACCTGCGAGGAAATACAAGAGGCCCACCACGCATCTCAGATACGCCGACTACAGATCACGCCCACGGGAAGAGCAACACTTCTCCGTCTACACTACAACGTCCCACCACGACAAGATGAGAAAATTCGAATCGCAGCAGACATTCGCAAACACATCCGCGTAGCCCCCCTACCCCGAAATATGCACCCGGTTTTCAACAAACAACGGCGCACTACACGAGCTCGCTTGATTCATAAGGAAAATCACCATTTATCATGCACTCGATACACAGAAGCATCGCCCTACCCTCATCAGAAAGCACATGCAGCCTGTGTCGTTAGCACGCAGGGCACAGAACTGGCAGAAGCGACCGTTCTCACCGCTTCCATCGAGACTGCTGAGGAGTGTGCCATTGCCCTTGCTGCAACAGGCGAGGAATTTCTAACAGTTATAACCGATTCACAGACCGCCTGCAGAAACTTTCTAATTTCCCGCATCTCTCAACCAGCACTGTACCTTCTTCGCCAACTAAACCGACTACCAGAAATTAACATCATCTGGTCACCCGGCCACGAGTCCCTCGAAGGGAACGAGACGTCACACGCCGCTGCCCGTGCTCATACACACCGGGCCGTTACCTCAGAGGGAGAAAACAAAGACCGAACAGCCTCAAAGCCAGCACCACTCCACACATACACTGAAATCTTATCCCACTACAAAAACGACCGCGGTCGCTTCCCGCCACCTCATTCCCAATTAACACGCGACGAAGAAACCACTTTCCGGCGCCTACAAACCAATTCGTATCCCAACACCCTACTAAACGCTATGTACCCCACCATATACCCTGCCACCTGTAACTTCTGCCCTGTTGCTGGCAGTCTATACCACGTGGTATGGGAGTGCCAACGGACTCCCACTCTAACCCCAAATACCAACCCTACCTATGAGCAGTGGGTGGAGCAGCTGACCAGTTCCGAGCTCTCGGACCAGCGCCGACTGGTGGAACGGGCCCGGACGGCCAGCCAGCTCCAAGGCATCTGGAATAAGGATGCCTCTCACAGGGTGGAGGCCCTAAGAACATCCTCCTGCTCATTACTGCAATAAATGTTTGTCTCTTAATGTTCCAGTGGTTCTGGCTTCATCTCTGCAGGGCAAACGCTGCAGCTCTGTTAGACAAACGACGGGGGGCGCCACATGGACAAGTTCAAAATCACCCTAAAATAGGTACGGATGACCTCGCACAGTTCTGCCACGTAAGAATGATCGGCATGGCTTTTTAGTGAAGCGGCAGAGCCAAGCTCACAATCATTAAAAAGAAAAAAAATCTTTAACCAATTGCCCACACTATAAAACGCATAGCCAGGAGAAGCGCAAAAAAAAACCAGAAGAAACAGTGATACTTCATTAGCCACTGATCATGGGCCAAATGTCGCACAGCCTTCCGTAGCACAAATTTACCCGCAGTGAAGAAAATGAGAGAAACACGATCATCGGGACAGCATATAAGGCAGTTCTCAACCTCGCAATTTTGACGATGAGACGAACTTCACACCGGTGGACCACCAGAGTAACAGAACGGACAGCCAGAGACGGGTTTAGAAGAAGGGGAAGGGCATTAACGTGATGGAGGGATGAAGTAACATTCGGAGGCAAGTAGTGGACTCGGGCAGCGCAGGACAAGAGCGGTGAAGGTCAATGGGAGAGGCTTTCATCCTGCAGTAGACCTAGAGAGGAAGTAGATGACGATGACGATGAATGGGCCAAAACCATGTGTGTTCATAACGCTTGAGAAGAAACCAGAGAAAATCACTCTCCTAGAACCAAGACAGCGGTTGGAAAAACAAGTTCGAAACGGGCCCGTGTATGGTAGACAGGCACCTCGTCTGGAATGAAAGGACTGCATGCCATAAAAGACATCTCACAGATTCTGCGTCTCTGCATAAAAACTCTCCTCTACAAGAAACATGGATCCAAACATGCACCAGATGAGGCGATATGACAGGACCAAGTTGATTAGAGGGTAGTTCCGAAATAATGAGACCACAGTATGCACTGACTCCGGCAAGTACGAAACTACAAGACAGAAATTGTCGTAGGTGACTACTTAGGCGATCGAGCTTTTTTACGTACGGGAACAAGGAACTAAATCTGAGACATCCTCTTTGCAATTCGACGAATGGATGTATCGAAAAGAAACGTAAACATCCTTACAGACTCTCAAAGGGTATTAGACGGTTTTTTGCAGGCAGAATACCTAAATGCGTCCATAAGACACACCCGTAACATTCAGAACGTTACCAGCGTCAATTGGGCACCCGTTCACAAAGGTCTGGAAGAAAAGGAGGCACTGACTTAAAGGCGCGTGAATTCACATACCATGCTCTTTGCAACCAACACTATCACACTTCCCTCCAAGAAAAACGCTAAGAAAGCCTCGTCATCCTACGCCTAGGAACACAATATATCCCTGTCAACAAGAAGGGTCTCAATGACGAAGAATCGGAAACTTTGTGGAGGATAACTAACACAATTATCTACAAATCTATGTGGGCGAAGATCTTCGGTGGTAACATTACACATACTTAAAACTCCGCTGAAATCGGGAGACGTCCACCCTCTTCCACATAACCTAAGTGTATGCTCAGGAGAAAAAACTAAAACACAACAGAATATGCTTCTATCGAGACATTAAAGACAGCTTTGACAGGCTCGTCACCTCAAGATCAGCGTGAGCCGAAAAGAGGGCAAGGGAAGAAGCTGCTGCATTTGGTGAACTCGACTTCAGGTTCTCCGTTGAGCTTCCTACCATCTGTGTACCCCTTTTCCTAAACCAACTATTTCTTACGTACCAAAGATCTTTGCTTTCTCTCTCTCTTCTCGCAAAAAGAAAAATATTCATTCCGGCTTAGACACCACGAAGTACACACCTTGAAACACTGACACTGATCCTTCTCGGTCAAACTGACCAGCACCCTGCGGCCGCAACCTTTCAAGCTCACATCTCAAGCCACAGAAGCGCACAAGGCCTTTGTCTCTCCTGGCCCACGGTGATTGAAAACCTTTGCTACTATTGTTTTCTCCTCCGCGACCTCCATTGCTCGAGTAGCATAGGTTGTAAATACAGCAACTGCGTTAGAAAACGCTCCCTGGTACTAAAAGTAACGCTATCATGTCTACCATCTTAAGACCCAAACGTAGATGTCACCTGCAACTTTTTTAATCCAGTTCACTGCACTGGTTGTTTTCCACGTGCCATGAAGAGTGCGAAAGTGTCTCTTTTTTTAAAAAGTAGCAATGCTCACGACCATAACAACTACAGACCAGTCTTCATACTTCAGGTTTTCTCGAAATAGTTAGAAAAAATGATTTACTCACGCGTAAGCAGCTTTTTGAGTAGATACAGTAGCCGACCGTTTTTTCGGACTACAAAGATTTGGACTTGCTGGATATTCTGGACTTTCCCGAGGAACCGCCAGTTGTCTCATAGGAGAAATGACTCGCGGATTTTTCGGACTGCTCTTTTATTCAGAGTTGCAAAACAGCTTAGCTACTGTACAACATACCATCGGACTGCAAATATGGCTTTTACAAAGCAAATCTAGAGAGACGGCGCTCTTAACTAAGAAGGAACTATAATTGCAAACATAGAAAAGAACGAAATGACTTTAGGCATATTTATGTATTATAGCAAAGCCTTTGACTATCTTAATCATGAAATATTGCTGAATAAGTTGTATGACTACGGAATACGCGGCGTTTCCACTTCCCTTTTTACGTCCTATCTTTCTGATCGACAGCAACGCGTGGAAATCGGGGCAATTCTTATTCTTTCAAAACAGTCTCTTATGGTGTACCCCAAAGAAGTATTCCAGGCCCCTACTTTTCAGTTCATATGTCAATGACATTGTTAACGTTCCCTGTGACGCCACATTTTTGTTGTATGCAGACGACACCAGTCTTTTTTATACCGGCAGTGATATAGAAGAACTCATGTGAAAATTTCAAAATGCACTTACTGCTGTTTTCGAATGGCACAACACCAGTGGACTTAAAATTGACGCGGGTAAAATTAAGGCAGTCTTATTTAAAGCTAAGAACAAAGCAACAAAGGTGGAATGTATATTAACACAAGAGGTCACGCCTGTTGAAATGGTTGACAATCATAAAATACTCTGTGTTACCGTTTCTCCAGACCTCACATGGACGTCTCATGTTGCAATGCTAGTTAGATCCCTGTCATCCGCCGCTAGAGTGATGTCGCGATGTCGCCATTTCCTCCCAGGCGACATTAAGCAAAAAATTTACCCCGCTCTATTTGCTGCCCAGATTAACTTGTGCCACCTAGTTCGGGGAACAACTAGGAAGGAAACCTATATTTAATATTACACCTTTCAAGGAGGGCACTTGGGTTCATTTCATGTGCCTTTCAAAGACACTAGTGCACCGCTGTTTTGCCGACACGAAATCGTTAGCGTTAGAATTTCTATGATTGCCGTCTACTTAATTTGTATCTTTTTTCTAATGAAAAATTCAGTAAATTCTTTAAACAACGTGACATATTACCCTTCAAACAAGCGGCTCTCGCACAAGCAGCGGTAAAAGGTGACTGGATCGCCTTCAGCACCCCGAATATCTTCTACGGTCCGTGCAATATTCATTGGTCTCCATTCTTAACAAATTTAAAAAATATGGTATATACTACACCAAATGTACGAAGACTAATCGGCGTAAATATTGTGTGGCCAGATAGCTATTCGTCGACAGCGTGTTTCATTTATTTTTTGTTAATACAAACTTCTGATGTCAGTCATACGTAAAAAAACGTACTGTTTTAAGGCACGTCGGTGACTGTATCAGTGAACTGCTGCATTTTTTTAGCTCTCAAAACTGTGAGAAATACTTTTTTTTTATTCTTGTGTGAAGTGATGTTGCAGCAGTGAGTAAATCGTTCTTACTTTTGTGCCCTTGTGTTGGCGTTTATTGTTTGCTTTGCTTTTGTGTGTTTCAACCAGTGAAGTGTGATATGGCTTGTTTTTCTTTTCGTACTTGATCTCTGCCATGATTAATATTATTTAGCAATATACGGAAGGGTGTGTTGTTGGTGTTCGCACATAGGTGTGTTTTTACATGTGTATGCGTCGGTTCTTATACGTATATATTAGCCTGTGTATGCTTATCGTGTTTCCACGCAGCTGCTGTGTATACGGGCTGCCAGGGAACCTTCGAGTGGTTGCTGACCGCGTTTTAGCCTGGTGGACCCCAACACTTCAATGTTGGAAAATAAACTTGAAACTTGCAACTTGAGCCTTATGTACGGAGTGCTTGGGTGCATTTTTTTAGTCTCGTCAGAGTACCTCTATGCTTTTCTGGTCACGAAACTAGGAGGTTTCTATGTCGATAGGAGGTTTCTATGTCGCCAAAGCCGCCGCGCGGCGGCGCTGCGAGCACGGAGGGGGCAGACAAGACCTCCGCACTGCGTAGACGAAGCTAGGCTCCCACGGAACCCTGCGGCGTCGGCAGGTTGTTTTCGAGGTTTCAAAGAATTAGTCGGTCGCGACTTTAAGATAACCGATAGATAGCAACTCTGAGCGCTGGTCATTAACCCTCGGACGGCCTCTCTGAATATTGATTCTACTACGCGCGCCAAAGTTAGGCTCAGCGCCGACGAAATTCCCCCTTTTCTCAACGGCGTGTGCATTACCAGAGTCCCTCAAAAGCACTGAGGGGCTCTGGCATCCCAAAAACAGCTGTCAGTACCCCGTCAAATATATTGGCCGTAGTTGGGACACTCTAGACCAGTATCGAATTTGAACCGCACTGCGTACCTTGGACGGTACAACTTCTCCAGGCACCACAGCGCGCCTTTCCCTAGTCATTTCTGGCCCCACGATGACGCCGCATCGAGAGTAACCCCACCAGGGCGCAGCCGCACTTCGCACGCTCTAATGCGGTAATTACCCCCGACACTTAAACATTCCGCCGGCGTCAGAAGGTACCCTCGGCGCCGCTTGGATCAAAGACTACACAGGTGCGGCTCACCGCAAAAGGACCTTGGAAACATTTTAAAAAGTCCTGGCAGGGATTTTTTATTGAAAAATAGAGCGCGACTTGGACAAGCGCTCACTTGCAACTAACATTTATTGAAGCATCGTATCGTATTTATACATTTATCATGGAAGCATGCGCAATGGGATACACTAAATGGAAAGCATCAAACCGATGGACACAATCAAAGTGACGTTTTCAAAAACTCAAACTCGGTGGCACGCAAAAGCACAGATGCATTGCTGACGCACTTGTCCCCTTTCTTCTTAATTTATTCGCTTCTTAATATAAAACGCTCCCTCGCCACTGTATTGTCACTCCTGCCGAGAATTCGAATCTGCTCAAAGAAAGGTCCGCATTTTTCTGAAGGACTGAGAGGCCTGCAATCTTCGCAATGCGCGGGTAAATGCGCGCGCGTATTATTCTTAAGACATAACTGTGCTCGCGTGCCCGGTCATTCACACATCAGCCCGTCTGGCTGATATAGGCCTCCCGCATGAAAGCGGTATCTCGTAAACCACCCGGGCGCCACAGGGCACAAAGCGCTTGGCATACTTCTTTTCGCCCTTTTTTTAAATGGCGAGCATTTCAGTAACTCACGATGTCACCCGCGTTGGCTTCCGTAGTCATAGTCCGCACCCCTCCCCCTACACTATATAAAAAAAAATACTATCCGGCGCCTGGTTTCGATCCCTCGACCCTGCGGGCGGAACGCAATGTACATGGTGCTCTACCCATTGCGCCACAAAGCCGACACAGAATGAGAAGCTACGAACGCGCCTTATATCCTTGACTCATTCAAACTACGTCAAGAAGCTGCTGATACAACGCATTCACTACCACCAACTCCCCAAACACTAAACGTTAACGCAATACACCCACCCCCTCGCGGGGAGATGGGCCCAATTTTTGGGTTTCGGCTGGCCGTAAATTTGCGCACACAGGCGCCCAAGTTTTTGTGGGGCAGAAAACACCACCGGCACTTTGTACCGTTGTGCCACCTTTTTCAGGTTGTGCGTGACCCTATGTGTCTAGGGTAGAAGCACAGGCTTCGCCCTAAGTTGTTCTGGCAGCTTCGCACCCACTTGGCCTTTGGCTTTCCGCAGCAAGGCTTCGGCAACACCCACCAATACATAGCGCGGGTAACTGACCGACAGAAGTCGCTTCAGTTGAGTGTCAAAGTTCTCTTGAACAGCATCTACACAGGGCTTCTTCAGTGCGGACTCCATAACCAGAGGCGCTATGGCCCTTTTAACAGCTTTTGAATGGGATGATGAATGTGGCAGAAGCTGTTTACGGGCGCACGGGCGACAGACATGGTCGAATGAAAACTTACAATTAACGTCTAAAAACTGCCGCGCATCATGACTTGTAAGCTCGTGTATAAATATGGCGGCTAAAATTATCAAAAGCACTTGTGGGGTTGCAAGGTTGTTATAGAGGACACTTTTTTTAAAACCACTAAAACTCGTCGACATATCGAAAAACACACAGAACAACATCCTTGTCGAAACTTAAAAGGAAGTGCCCGTCGACACTGGCAAGAATAAGACCGGCGCAACACAGGACCCAATACAAATTCCTTCTTTCTGAACGTATACATGCGTCCTTCGAAAGACACAAGTGTTGCATCCAGATAAAACTCTAATAGACGCATAAAACAGTCCACAGACATACCACAGGAATTCTTTAAAATGACCACACCATATTTGTCAATCCATTGCCTAACAGAAGTAAACAGTACCGCCTGCGGCACAGAATAGAACAAATCCTCAACGTAAACGGAAAGGGCAAACCCCACCGAGGTGTCATTCTTTATATAATCTTTGACCTCAAGTGAACTCTTAGTGATAAACGGGTCTCGATGGTAAGACTACCAAGCTGCTTCTGTACAAACAGGCGACTGCCAAGTTCCGCGCTCGCTAACAATCCACCGAAAGGGCATCTTATCCTTATGCGTCTTAGCTGTGAAAAACACGCTCAAACAAATGCCCTTGGAACTGGAAACGGCCATTGCTGGACGGGGCAGCTCAAGTTCCCGACATAATTCCGCAGCCTTCGCTTTCACTTTTTGGAAACTTGCATTCAGGGTTTGAAGCTCTTTTCTTCCGCTTGCACTGCCTTCTCACTAATACACCGGAAGGCACCGCAACAAACCCACCCTCCTTGTCACTCAGAAGTAGTCGTCGCCCATTGTCGTTGAAGTACTGAATCACAGGTTCGGTCTTCAATTGTGACGACTGGCTTGGCTGCTTAGGAACAGTCGTACGAACGCTGTCAACACCGTCTTGGAGATACCGTTCCGGGTCTCCGACGCCTGCTTTTTCCGCGATCTGCCTGTTAAAAGTGAGTAGCTCGTGAGCGGACATCTTAGTCTCTAGAATAAACTTGGGTTCCCTTCTTAGAACAGACTTGATTCAGTCGGGAAGCTGAACCTGTTCAGTTATTACAGGTGCTGCCTCGCAAAGTGGTAACTTTTCCTAGCTCCTTGGGAGTCCTAGCAGCGAGCGCTCCCACAAAAATTTGGTAGCTTCAGAAGCTTGCCGTCTGAGAGAATGCAAATACCTTTGTGCAGTCCAGTCCTGAAGCTGGGCGTAGGTGATCACACGCAACCAGTCGTTGAACAGGCGAACTTGGTGTCCAAGCTCTGACCTGAGGATTCTGATGAGACGTTTCACATGACCGTGGGATGGCTTAACGTTACCAAGCAAGGCACATATTTCTGGCGGCACAAGTCCCTTGCGAAGTCAGAATGACAGATAGCGGGAACGGCAGGAGAAAACCGCCATCATCCGACCATGTTTGTTGGGTCTATCGCCCGCGTGCCCGAAAATAGCTTCTGCCATATCCATCATCCCTTTCAAAGACTGTTAAAAGGGCCATAGTGCCTATGGTTCTAGAGTCCGCACTGAAGAAGTCCTGTGTACATGCTGTTCAAGAGAACTTTGATTCTCAACTGAAGCGACTTCTGTCTGTCGGTTACCCGAGCTATGTATTGGTGGGTGTTGCCCAAGCCTTGCTGCGGAAAGCCAAAGGCCAACTGGGTGCGAAGCTGCCAGAACAACTTAAGGCTAAGCCTGTGCTTCTACCCTATTTACATAGGGTGACCACCAACCTGAAAAAGGTGGCAGAACGGTAAAAAGTGCCGGTGGTGTTTGCCGCCCCACAAAAACTTTGCCGCAAATTTACGGCCAACCGAAACAAAAACAGTGCGAAAAGAAGGATGCCCAGTGCTTTGTGCCGTGTGATGTGGGGGTGGTTTACGAGATACCGCTTTCATGCGGGGAGGCCTATATCAGCCAGACGGACAAATGTGTGAATGACCGGGCACGCGAGCGCAGTTCTTCTCTTAACAGTAACACGCGCGCGCCTTTACCCACTCGTTGCAAATATTTCAGGCCTGTCAGTACTTTATGAAAATGCAGACCTTTCTTTGAGCAGATTATAATTCTCGGCAGGAGTGACAATACAGTGGCGAGGGAGCTCTTGGAAGCATTTTATATTAAAGTGAAGCTGAAGCGCTTTCCAAAAAATTTGAGTTAGATTAACAGTTATATAGTTTCTTGCGCGCTGATTCCGAATATCACATTGGAATTTATCGTACATGAGTCCAAGTGGCATTTATCTTGCAAAAAGCGCGGCCCCGTTTGAAAGACGCGCCCTTTTCGTCTTTTGACGCCCCTGATTGGTTGCGCCCGTCATGACGTCAAAGGAGGACACCCTTCGGCCGCGCGGGTTGTCGGAAGCATTGCGAACGATCGTACGGTTGCCTTTGCGGCAATTTAGCTTGCAGTTTAATTTTCGCACATGACTGGAAGTTTGTTTTATAGTTTCCCGTGCTGTTGGTTCAATTATCTTGGAGCTTAAATTTGCTTTACACGACAGAGAACCCCAAAGCAGTGACTGTGACGTCGACTAGTGGGTTCCATCAAAATATTTTTGAATTAGGCAACCAGCATAGGGGGATTTTATACCTTATGTTAATATTAGGTACTGCCTTAACTGTTTCTTATTATACACAAAACCATTTATGCCGAAGATTATTGGGCGTTTTATAAACAATCTACCAGCGAAAAGCACGTACGTGCACTGCGCGAAAAAAAAGCGTTCATGCGCTGTAAACGTATATGCGAGACACATCTTGCCGGTACACGCATAAACCAACAAGCAGACTCTGCTGCCGCATTTCCTTTGTTCGTTGTCGCCCACCCCAGCCCCGTTACTCATCGCCGTACACAGACTCACACGCGCGCGCCATTTCGGCAGCGGCGCTACGGCGCCTCCGCGATTGCTAGCTGCACTTCGATCAGTGGCGTCTTACTGCTTCACATGCATTTATTCTGAAAACACTGCAGCATACTAGTGCCTGCTCAGCATTATTGGCTGTAGTAGGGCTTGATTTTCGCTTGTGCGTTGCGCATTCTGCTACAATATTACGGCCACCTCGTTATAATTAACAGACCAGTCGGACAAGGCAGTTGCGTTGTAGTTACGTTACTTTAGGTAACAATCACACACTAAACTTTTTAACACCCTTAAAGGTGCTAAAAGGGTGCACTCAACATTTTGCACCCTTTTTGCACCTTTTAAGGACTAAAACATTGCTCCGGCACCCAATCATGAGGGTGCCACATATTAAGGGGTGTAAATCTTAACATTTTTACACCCTTTAAGGTGCAAGGAGGGTGTACTGAACATTTTGCACCCTTTTTGCACCTTTCCAGCACCCAAATATTGCTCGGGCACCCCACCTCGAGGGTGCCAAAATTCAGGGGTGTAATCAACAGTTTCATAGGGTGCTACGACCGTTAAAGGGGTGCTAAAAAGTATTTCTTCTCGATTGGGGTGTTACCACGGCACCTTATCGTTAGGGTGCCTAAAAGAACGGTGTGTGAATGCAAGCATGCAAAATTGCACAAAAACAGGCTGAATGTTTAAACCGCACATTGCACTATTTCACCGCCCGTTGAGAGAATAAATATGAACTCTCCACATAGACCAGGGGAAAGGCTCTAAAATTGCTGTTCGTAAATTGAACAAAACGTGCTGAATGTTTAAATTCCACTCTGCACTAATCTACTGCTTCGAGTGTATCACAAGGTTCGTTTCGATGTCTGGGTGCACGGGAAGGAAAGGCTACAAAATGCCTCTTGTAGTCCTATAAATAAAACTTTTACGCGAGGCATCGGTGTCCTCAACGAAATCGAATTTACCTAAGAATTTGTTCCCGTATTATTATGCCCCGGGCAAAAATTCCAACAAGACTTTCTTGTTGGGCTCACAGCACGCCTGTGGGGCCAATACGAAGTTCTGTCGGCACTCTATCGTTCCAATAGCCTAGTCTTCCAACAGGGAGTTTAACCTTGATGGCGTTTGTGGGGCCAATAAGAAGCTCTGTCGGCACTCTATCGTCCCAACAGCGTAGTCTTCCAACAGGGAGTTTAACCGTGATGGCGTTTACCGGCTCGCCAACACGATAAGTCAACGCCAACAGACGCCTCGTTCGTAATCAGCGGCGCGAGCGCGCCATCAGACAGAACCGACAGACGCCCTGAAGGTGGTTTTTAGGGCCTAAACAGCAGCGTCTATGTCTGGCATAGACGCTAGACGTCAACGTTTGTGTTCTGAATTTTCCCTTCAGTAAGTAACAGTCAGACGGACGATAACATAACTATGTGAAGATATGCTTTGGCTCATACCACGGCAAGCGCAATCGTTTGTGGCTGCAGCCTCGGTTGCTCTTCGTCCACAACACACTGAATCGGCTGTACAGCTTTCTTCGAGGGCGTGTATGCAGGGGTTCTATCTTCCTTTTTTGCGCAGGCCGACGGGGGCGGTCGTGTAAAATCATTTTCGCTCGTCGCTGCCGTAGGGTTGCCACCTTCCTGGTTTTAGACCGGCCCGACCGGTTTTTTAAACAGCGGGCTGGTTGCCGGTCCATATCTAAAACCAGCCGTCATCAGCCGGTTTTTTGGCTTTTGTGCCGTGATTATGCCCGTTTTGGCGTTTTATAAGCGTCAATTCAACAACTAAGACGATAAATACGTGTCGACAAGCATAGGCGTGCGCACAGGGGGGGCAGGGGGGGCGGCCGCCCCTAATCATCTGAAGGGGGCGCTAAATTTGCCCCATGCCTTGCCGATGTAACACATGAAAGTAAAATTTCGGCTCAGAAATATTTTGTGTGTGTTGCAATTCCATCACATTGAAATAAAAATTTTATAACCATCCCTCTTTGCACTGCGTTCGCACCGCAAGGCCTTCAGTGAGAAGAGGTCGGGAGTTGCTCTGGGGGGGGGGGGGGGCGCAGCGGTAAGACTTTGCCCCCCCAGATTGAGAACTCTGCGCACGCCTAGGTCGACAAGCTGCGCAAAGACACGCGAGCAGAGAAAATACGCGGGCGAGCGCGCTGCCTCAGACGGAGGGGGACCTAAGGGAAGAACAAAATAACGAAATTCTACCGCCGCGGTCAGCAATTGCGGTTACTTTTCAGTGAAGCACATGCAGAGCGATTAACCAAGCTCTCAATCTCTTTCAGTACAAACGTTATGTTGATTTCTCTCTAAGAAAACACTACAATAAATGGCACTGCATGTTAAAAAACATGGCGTCTTTTTTCAACACAATCCCCCCTCTCCCCCCCCATCCCCCCGGAAGGCCCGTTTTTTTTTCGGGGAAAGGTTGTAACCCTACGCTGCTGTTCTGCCTACCTGCTTGCTGTACCTATTACGTCGCCGCCACCGCAAATCCCCACTTGTTACAAACTCAGAGGTTTTCGCACTGTTAGCAGTCGTTTTACACGATGGGTTTGATGCGCCTAGAGTGAACTAGAATAGGGCCTGACATGCCAGGAGTGACATCGCTTGTAGTATTAGAGCGACGTTGCTTGTCTGCAAGACGGTGCCGGTCAAACAAGCGTTATCAACGCCATAATTCTAACGGCACATTCCATTTATTTCGTGGCTGCCGTGGCTTGCGCAGAAAAGGTCGGGTTGATTGCGATAGCTTTTCTTGAGTCAAATAATGGAGCTTTGACTCAATCGCTTGCAGCGCTAGCAATGCGGCCTCGTCTGCAAGACCGGTGCGTGAGAAACAAGCGTTAGGACAGCCAGAATTTAAAAAATGCAGCATAAACTAGACCATCGTTAAAGGAGGCGATGACTAGACACAAGCGACAATATTCGTTGACAACTTACGTAAGTATAGAGGTGTTTTAGGCGCATCGAACACCGCCCGCCGGCATAGCTGTTAACGCGTCCGTTTACTGTTTTGTAAGTCAATGGTTCGATTCCTCGTCGAACGTTTTTTTTTTTTTTTTTTTTTTTTACGTGAGGGTTTTATTAGCTCCTTTTTTAACGACCAGGGTAAGCACCTGTTCCTTGCTTTCTATCACGCCGACATTTACCGCCCTCTTCCTAAACCCAAAGTAGCTCGTTTTCTCGCACGTTCTCTCTTGAGAAGCCCGCCGTGAAAACAAAACCAAAACAAACGTCAAGCCTCTTTACAATATCAGTATATATGTCAATTACTTTACGTGTATTCACTTTTTGTGTTTAAAAACCTTAAATTTAAGTTATAAACACATTTCAGACTTTGAAAGCAGAAAGATAATTACCAACATTACAGTAGTAACACAATTTTCGTCAAACATAGAGGTGCTGCATTTGAAGTCTGGCAACTATCTCTCACTTTTGTGTGTGTTTTTTCATGGCGTTTTGTGCCGAGTGGTTGGTGGCGTGATTTAATCTGTTTTATCTATTTCAAGCTTAAATAATAGTTATAGAAGCTTTAGGGGTGATGTCTACCCTTCCAACCTACGCGTGTGTTGAACATGGGGACCCCGGAAGAACGATCATCGCCGGATAAAATACTGCGCGTCAAAAGTGGATGACATTGCATCAGAACAAAGCGTGTTCGTGTGTCCGCGAGATGAAGACGACAGTGAAGGAGAATTGTACGTTGGAAACATCGTTTTTGCTCGGGTAAGTACGCATTTTTTATTATTCTGTATTTGGTTGGAACGAGTTCTGGTGTTCATGGGTCTGTAATTCGCTAGACCCCCATCTCGTTTGCTCTGACAGCCTACGTGAGTTAGTATACTTGTTTGGCGCCCAGTCCACCGTTTCCGCAGAAGTCAGCATCAATTTACGCTGAAGCTAAACCTTGGCTACGATGCTCGCGCTATGGTACACGGCTGCTAATAATTTCACATCACGCAAGGCTCTTTAACACCGGGGCGTTTGTTTATGTGTCTCTCAAACAGTGCCTTTGCGGTTGCAGATCGCAGTCGCAATTTCGCGTGAGTGGCACAACGCTGTGATTAGTCCTCCCTCGTGAATACCCGCGGTATACCAAGAAATAACATGAACAGGAGGTTCCCTGGAAGTGCATGTGAAAACGCGTACGCGTGATTCCATGGCTGGCGTCTCGTAGGTGTTGTGAAATCTCTCCCCCCCCTCCCACGAATTCCGTGCAGTGCGCTTTGCAGCTATCGCGCTCGCGAGACCGGCGACCGTACGCCTCGCGGTCTTCGGGCCGCGATATGTGTGCTGTTCTCGTGAAGCTCGACAACAGCGAAATTGCCGTACTCGCTCGCCAACGCGCCCCGACAGCGTACGCGTCGACCGGGTGCTGACGGAGTTGTGCTGGAAGAAAAGCAGGCAAGAGATGAGGGCGCACGAGGTGTAGTTAAACATGAGAATTTACAAAGTGCAAGGTGGAGAAAATAGTATGCAAGGGCCGGAAACGGTGAGAGAGTTCGGGCCGCGCGCCAGCGAGCGAGTGCGGTAATTTACGTTGCCGAGCTTCACGAGTCCGGCACGAATATGACGACGCCCGTCTGAGAGTTCATAGAGGTATTGAATTCACATACGTGCAAATTGAAGGTGAAATGCGCGCATGTGGCCTCGCAGGGAGTTAGCATAGTCTCGGGGTAGTGGGGGAGATTTCACAACGCCTACGAGGCGCCTGCCGATGCTGTCAGAGTAGCTCTCGGGAAGTCTGGGGCTTGATATCAGAGGCATATGTATTGTTTAAATTAGTGCAGAAAATTGAGCCAATTTTCAAGTTCTCATTTTCGCAAAACCGCAGGCCATACAGAGACTAACAAGAAAGCTGTAGGCACTCACTCAACTCGATTTATATTGGAGAATTGAACGTGCAGATACAAGTGAGACATTGAAATGGAGGAGCTTCAACTATCACACACCAGTTCCGATTGAAAGCAAGGGATACAGATGAGCTGCTAGCATGCGTTCCATGCAAATTAGCTCAGTAGCTAGCTTTGCATATATCATGCATACCCCACTCACAGTACCTGCGGGTCTAATAAATACATTCTTACTGTGACCTAAATTTCACTTGGGGTGTTCCGGGAATGTTCTTATTAGTGCCTTGGAGGTTACTGTCTTTAAACGATTAAAAATCTACTTGATGTAAGCATTCGTGCTTTGTGTGTGCTCTTCTTGTATTTCAACAAGTGTCAGCACACTCACAGATTATGCACCTGCAGGTGCTGCTGCTGGCTGTCCTGGGTCAGCTGCCTTCCAGTCCAGTTTCAAAGGCTTTGCCAGGGCCTCCCTTGGCCAACCGACACTGCACCTGCTGTACCCAAGTACTGCCTGGCCTTTCGTTGGTGCTCCGTACGCTTTGCCGCCAGGAATGGTCATTCATCCATCATCTGGCCGCTTGGACCACCCGTTCAGAAGTCAGCGCATTTGCTCGACACATCGGTCCAGGCACTGCTGCCATATCGGTGCACCCACCGATTATGTACTTTCAGGTTAGTTATTGCATGTTGTGGAACTTGCCATGATGTATACCTGTTAGCAGTGCTGTGGCCTCTGATTATTTGAAACATTTTCATGAAGCAGTGCTGTGCGTATGGAGCGTGTCATTGCTTAGCAGAGATATTGAAGAGAATCTGGGGCTGACGACTAAAGGGCAAGAAGAGAAATTGAACTGACTTTGAAGCAAGTATTCGTATGTAATCAAGCCAAGCAAACATTTAGGATCTTTCGATATGGTTTTAAACTTGCAATACAAACTGGTCTACTTCAGATCATACTGGTAATAATCATACTATACCGAAAAGTACATCCCGCAGTCTGTAGAATTCTGACAGCGCTTTTTTCGCAGTCTCATGACAGGCACTAATCTCAATGGTTGGAAGATAGTCGAGATAGCACCAGTCTTTAAATCAGGAGACGGTACTTCACCATTAAATTTCCCTAACAAGCACCATATGCAAGGTCAGGAAACATTTCATCCACTCTCAGGTCGCTAATTATTTATAAAATCACAATATCACATTCGAGTATCACCACGGTTTTCACAAGGGTTACTTGAGAAACACAACTTTCAGGATTTGTTCACGATCTACATTGATCCATTGACACAGGCTTACAAACTGCGGTAGTTTTTCTCGATTTTTCTAAAGCATTCAATCGCATTGCACACCACAGACTACTTCTCAAACTTCACCCTAATGTCCTCACTTGAGCAAAAGATTTTCATTCTTCTCAAATGCAGTTTACTTCTAATAACTATATACTTCTTTTGCTCGTGCCACTTTGTTGTCCCCCCAGGCAGGTTGCTTGGTCTATCTTCCATGTTGCATATCCTCCCATGTAGGTCTATTTGCAGATGATGTTGTAATTTATCACACAATTTCTTTCAACTACTACCGTCAGTGCTTTCAATCTGATCTTAACACAATTAACTCCTGGTGCTGCAAATGGCTAATGTCGCTTATCTCTAAAACAAAGTGCATGACTTTAACGGTGGCAAGTCTCGGATTGTAAATACTTACTTCATTAACAACAGCCTGATTACCTCTTGAGACAAAGGTGTTTTGGTAGGCCGGTAGGGGAGGGGGAATTGCATGGTGGATTTCAAAAGGTACATCGATTGGGAAAATAAGACGTGTGATTAATATTTTCATTTGCACACCAAAACTCGCTTTATTTCATATGTTTAACCCACTGCCGTGGCTAGGGTGGTGTGCTGTGGAGGCGAATGTCGGTTAGATACCGCTTGGTGTAGCCGCTTTTCAGATGGAGGCAACACGTAAAGACGCCCGTGTTTGGAGATTTCGATGCGCACAAAAATACTCAGATGGTCAAAATTAATGTGAAGCCTTCCCCTACAGTGCTCCCCATATCCCAAGTGTAGCTTTGGCGTGTTAAACCACCGTTTTTTTTTTTCATGTTTTTGGTATAGTACCAGCTGCTGTAGCAGGTGCAACTTAAAGGTAAAATTATACATAATGTTTCCAAGAGCTAAATATAAAGGCCATATTGAAGTGCGTTTATGGGTCTGTCTCATAGCAGTAGTGAAAGGTTATATACTCTGGTGCAGGTTAAGAACGCCAATGGCTCATGTGGTGTAGTCCAGTGTTTGACGGAATGCCGTGTAGGCAGGTAAAAGCATTATTGCAGTGATGAAACGTAGGTCACTGACCAAGTCAAGAAAGCCATTTAACGGTTTGTTGCTTGTTCACGGTGAGCATGTGTCGTGGAAAACGAAGCTATATATTGGGCATTACGCGGCGCAATGAGTTTGCATGGATATGGTGCAGATTTCCATCCATTATGTTGATAATGTTGGGCGTCGTCTGAACAATGAGGGACTCGAGCAGTAATCGAGAAGATAGATTGCACTCAGTTGTCAGTAATTTTGTCTTGTTCCAGTCGACCACGTGTCCCGTCCTCTCACGGTGCTCACTTCGTTCCAGTGCTGCATTAATCTTCTGTGCAGATTGCCCGTTTCGCCAATGTACACTGATTTGCATTCAGCGCATGGAATCTAATAAACAATACCCGGAAGCTTGGAGCGTGAGAGGGGGTCTCTCACGCTGACAATGTCAGAACGCAGCTTGCTAGTGGGCACATGCACAATGTATGCACTGCGTGTCTTGAAAATGTGTGCGAGAGTTTCGCCGATGTGTGGGACGTAGGTAATTGCTGCACGTTTTGATGCAGTCGTTGTCCTGAATATAATGCCTAAAGCATTATATTCAGAAAGAAGCGAAGGGGGCGACTAGCAAGAATCCACATTGACATTAGCAGGCAGAAGCGTCCACAAGGCCTGTGTCAAAACGTGCTCAATTCTCGTCCTACACATCAATCAAACTTTCGCACGCATTTTCAAGAAACACATTGTGCACATCGTGCAGGTGCCCACTAGCAAGCTATGTTCTGACATTGTCCAGCGTGAAAGACCCCCTCTCACGCTTCAAGCTTCCAGGTGTTGTTTATGTTTTGAACAAAAAAAGTGCCATTTAAACGTGACACCTCCTTCCTTGCCGATTTCTGATGCCTGATTGTTCAGTTTGTGGGGATACGTTTAGCAGATTGCTCACATGTCTAACCTGTATTTGTGCTTGAGCAGTCAAACGCTGATGTTAGCAGTGATGTAGGTGAAAATTGTAGTTTGATTGTAGTTGTGTGCAGATTACCTACATTGTGTTAATTCGTAGAAAAGCAAAATTGAGGTAACCCTGCTAACTGTTCCGCATTGCAGCATTGTATTATGCGAACGTTAAGGAGTTCAGCTGCTTGTTAAAGGTGAAATAAACAGTGGTACAAAAAGAAGAGCATCTACTAAACAGAAATATCTTCACAATTGCAGGATGCCAACGGTCCGCCTACCAACTTGTGTCCTGCATCGTTTCTGCTGGCTGGAGCGGTTCATGGAGCATTTTCCAGCTTCTCAAAGTTTGTGGTCAAGCGCTCCTCCAAGTGAAAGATGCCGCAGGGGGATCTTTTGTTTTAATGCCACAATTTCACGTGCTCAGCAGCAAATTTACTCGTAAGGCTTTTTAAATATTCATCACCCAAGAGGGCATGTTACCTTCGTCTTCGGTGGAATGTGTATGCACTCAGGTTATTTGTGGCAGAAACAAGTGGACCACGTCATGAGAGTCATTGAGGCCTTGTTGATTGTGCATGCTTCTGAAATGACATTTTCATTAAGCTGAATACTTTCCACATATTACGATTTGTGAACAAATTATGGTAAAAGTCATGATTAGTTGTACTACACTGCAGGAAGGAAATGCCAACATACGTTTTAAGCGCCTCTGATATTTCAGATCGTTGGCTGGTGAGCAATAAAACAAAACTGAAATTTTTTTAAAGTAAAATCAAATATTCGTTGTCACCAGTGCATGACCATAGTAAAAGCTATCTAGTCACCAAATTTAGAATTAGACATGAAATGCCAAGAAAAATAGGGAAATGAACTAGACAGCTGGCTACAATAAACCAATTCGTAAAATTCCTCAATGTCTATCAAGTGGTGATTCAGGCGGGTTAGTTAAGATGTCAGTGGGTTTACACACCCAACTTGCAGGGAAGCACATGAGCTCCCAATATTAACATGTTTTTAGTGAAGACCGTCTTCCTTCATTAAGCTGCTTTGCACATTGATGCCAGTCTGATAAATGTCCTGAATTTTTGTTATGATCAATCTTTGTATGGGAACCATATATTTTTATATGATGTCGCTGTGTATTTCTGAAACTGTATCTAGTCACTAATTCCAATTTGTCGTGGTCAGGTTTTTTCAACTAATTCGTAGCTTTTTTAACAATTATGGTATATTTTGTGTGCCTAAAGGAATGCCTCATTGCTTGTTTAGCCTATGTAGTGTTGAAAGCGGACATTTTGCTTCAAAGTGGAATGTCGGGCTAGCAACAAGGTACTTCGCGTGCTGCTCACTTTCATTCATGCCATTATTTTTTATATTATCATTTAAAATTAAAAGCCAACCAATTTGCTGTCGTTTTAATTTTGTCACCTACTTTATACTTTCTTTTTTTTCAACTTTGTGTAAGGATTGACTATCCATATTTTTATGATACCAAGGCGTTGGACTGGGCTAGCTGGTACATGTTTCAATGGATGAAAAACCATAGGAAAACCCAGGACACAGAAGAGAACGACGGGACAAACTTGTGCCGTCATTCTGTTTTAACTGTTTCCTGTGTTTACCACTGGTTTTTTATGCATTCAAACATTTTTTATGAGTTTGTTGAACAGTGATTAGTTCAGGTGTGTTCAAACAATTGTTGGCTGCGAAGGCTCCCTGTAGCATTTGTATAAGTGCTCTCTGCTTTTTTTTTGAGCCAATACCCCACCACCAGTCTTCATGAGGTGGTCTCTTGTAGAAATAAGTTGAAATAAATATTTGTTTGCATTGCTTTACATGTTTTGAAAGAATTTCTTGTTCATTCTTTTTTCATTCAACCCCGTTTCAGAATCCTGCTTCAGAATCCGTTCCAGAATCCTCTGTTATTTTTTTTCAGAACCAGGAAGGGTGCTCATCCTCGGTTCTTGCTGAAGCAGCAGTATCCATACTTCATACGTGAGCTCTGAACACACAGTAATTATGGTATGAAACATTCTACCAGTATAAGCCTGCTTTGTAGACGTCATTGTAGATGTCAAAGCTCTTGACAGTGTAGTCCAATGTCTGGTGTAACGGGCAATGTCTACAACTTGTAAAAATTAATTTTGTGGCTATAATGTTTGTGATTATTTTAAAATGCACGTCAACTACTATTTAGAATCGCTGTCTAAATTGGCAGCCATTTTCCTGGTGGATACAGAAAGTGAAAAAGCGCATGTGTAGAGATTTCAGTGCACCTTAAATGTCCCAAATTTGCTAAAGCTAATCCAAAGCCCTCCTTGTGGTGCACTTCATATCCCATGTACAGTTTTGCGTAAAAACAGCTAAAAATTTATGATCAATTTAAACTTATTTTAATGTTTTTAGATGCAAATATTCTCAGTTTAAGCTGCCATATTTAGAGTAAAATATTTTGTAACAACTATATAGCTACCAAAGGTTTACAGAAAAGCTTTTTGCTTTTGGTTGTGCACCTTCTTATCAAAAGAAAAATGTTAAGAAAGGCAGAAGAAACCCAACTATGGAAATTAGCAAACCCTAAAGCTGCGGATAGAATGAATGTTTTGTAGAGAATCTTTTGCTGATTTCAGTTCTAGTCAACTCTAAAAAAGTCTGTCGATGTAGAATGCTTACCGTGAGGCACCTCGTAATACTAGCCAAAACTAATGGGCCCTGGCTGTTGGCTTTTCATTTGCAACAGTGACAAATGACCCCACATCCACCGGCAGGGACATAATGCAAGGCACCATGTACAAGCTAGCCTCATGATAAAATAATGTTTTCTGAACAATGGCATTACATTTCAACCATGGGCTTCACCAGGGAACTTGTATGCATTGTTCTGTGATGTTTGCAGTTCTTGTTATTGCTATGTGGGGTCATTTAGTCTAAAGGTATGTTTATAAAACTCCAAATACCACCAAACCTTGCAAGTGCTGTACCATATGAATATTTTTCCGTAAAGCAAAAAGAATAATGCAAACGAAAATAAATGGCTTGGGTACCCAACTTTTATAAGTAGATTATGAGCCGCAGTACGGAGGGAACTATATTATGAGCCGCATTACGGAGGAAACTGTACATTTTGCATTTGGTCTTCCTTGATATTGAACCTTCCTGCTCAGCTCAAGAATAAGGCACTGAACATTGCAGGTAGCTACCTTGATTGGAAGTTTGATGCAATACTAAGAAGCCAAGGGTTTTAAGGTTCAAGGAAGTTTTGTGTGGTTGAAGTGTTGCACACCTAATTGCTTTCACTGCACAGCATGGTTAGGCTCTGCAGTGAATCTCGAAGGATGTGTACTGCAGTTCGGCAAAGTGAACATATAATTGGTTTTTTACGAAGTTTTGGGTAATCAACTACCTCTAAAGTTATAACTGTACTGAGATGTGGCTCCTGACTTTTTAAATTGATGTTTTAACAATCGGTGACACAAGTTCAAGGAAATTATCCGCTGATGTTGAGCTTCAATGGAATGTCTCACAGAACCGAGCTTGGAAAGCACGAATGTTTCATACCATAATCGTGTGTGATATTGTGCAATATGTGGTCTCACACCTGCTGCACCTGTGAACCGAAGATGACGCACCCGTTTTGTACCCCTTTAGGTGGGTGCTTTTGCAGAAGATGCTCCTACAGATTGGGGTGCTAAGTAGCACCCTAGGATACTTTTAGGCGGAAAAGGGTGTTATAAGGCACCTGTCTTCTGGGGTGCTTCACAGAGGGTGCTCCTGCGGCGACAAAATCCAAGCACCCTAAAGGGCGTAAAATATTCAGTTTTTAGGGTGCTCCTGCGGCGACAAGCTGAAGCACCCTTTTGGGCGTAAAAATTTTTAGTGTGCACCAAACGTTTGTGATAATGAATCGTTGGCCTGTTTCAGCATTTCTAGATTTAAGCATATACCGCGCTAGTCGGACAGAGGCCGTATATTTACTCTTCACTCCTAATTTTTTTAGCATCATCATTATATATATCACCGACTATCACTGGAGCACACTTGAGGTTCAGTGACAACAAGTGCTTGCCAGGTTATAATATGCAGCCACACGGAATCTTGGGCAAAAAATTAGGCCCCCGCAGTCAACACAAATTATGGCACGATGGTGGTTCGGAGTGGTGTTTCTTTTTTAATTCCAGACAAACATCACCTTATCGTGACATGTATACTTGCAAAATAAGTAATCTGGTTTTCTTCGTTCTCTTACTTTGTAGGAATACTGTTTACCTCTTGGCTGGGAGGGAACTTCAATCAGGATTGGCCCCTTGTTTTAGTTTCGCCAAAAAATTGTTTTTTTTGAACACTGTCCTTAGCCCATAGGGAAAGAAAACCGACGCGTTTAACGAAACAAGTATTTCCTTAACAAATGTGACTTGGTTTCTGGAATGGAACATAACATCCCCGGCCAAAGTACAGCAGTATTCCCCATCCTTCGTAAATCTACAATCTAATGTGAACATTCACGTTCGTCGCAACAACAACAAAAAAAAAAAAAAAACGCGTTGGAGCGGTTTACAAAGTATTTAACGTAGTGTTGTATATTCTCTGTCATCAAGCACAGCCACCTCGGCTGTCGCTTCCGTATGTTATCAAGCATCCCGGCGTGGCATTATTCTGCTTAGGAATACGGCATGATAACGTATGCCTCGTTTGGCGTTCGTGCATAGTTTTTGAACACGAAAATTGTACAAGTGAGTGCTATCAACCACAACAACAACAAGTATCATTCACAAGAAAACACGGCGAAAAGAGCATGGCCGAGGTGGCCGATCCGGCCGGAAGACCAGGTATGACGTTTTTCAGCCTGTTTTCGCCTGCGCTCTTCGCTCTTCCGGCATCGCGCGGCGAGATGGGGGCGGGGCATCGGGCCACTTTTGTTTGCTCATTGCG
The DNA here is from genome assembly GCF_048455015.1 of Haemaphysalis longicornis. Lineage (NCBI taxonomy): Eukaryota > Metazoa > Arthropoda > Arachnida > Ixodida > Ixodidae > Haemaphysalis > Haemaphysalis longicornis. The sequence goes on from NW_027526203.1 coordinate 108,381,852, forward strand.
CCGCTTCTATTGCATGTATTGCGAAAATATTTCGTACACATGAACTATTCAATGTGTACTTGCTGCTAGTCAACTTTTCTTTTAATTCTAAAACCGCTTCACCTTCCCTTTAAGAAGAAAGGGGAGAAGTACGCCAGCGATACATCAGTGCTTTTGCGTGCCCCCGAGTTTGAGTTTTTGAAAACGTCACTTTGATTGTGTCCATCGATTTGATGCTTTCCATTTAGTGTATCCGAGTGCGCATGCTTCCACGATAAATGTATAAATACGAGACGATGCTTCAATAAATGTTCGTTGCAAGTGAGCGCTTGTCCCGTCGTTCTTCTTTTGTGTCGTTTTCCAAGTCGCGCTGTATTTTTCAATCATAATGCACCAACTTGCCCTACAGCTGTCCTTAAGGAGGGATTATTTTTCTCGCCTATGTGTTCATTAGTGCACACTATGCACACGACCTCCGATATCTTGTTGTTCAGAAAATCTTTTGGCTTCCTTGACCGCCCTCCTCTACTGCATATATCTACACATTTTATTTTTTTGCATTTTTATTTATTTCTCTTCCTATTTGTTGTCTTTTTGTATGCCTTATATTCATGTACCCATGTACATGCCTTATATTCATGTGCTCGAGAAGGCCCGCTGCTTTTGGTGAGCACTTGAAAAATATAAACAAATAAATAAATTAAATAAATAGAGGGCTCGCTCAGGCGATGAAGAAGTACACAATGGCTGTGGAGGCCCTCAGGTTAACTTTGAATCTACGGACGACGACATTTGGTTACCATACAAAACTTACCAATTAACGAACATACATAATTTACAACAAAACAGAGAAGTACATAAATATGGTTAGCTAAATATATTTAACAAACAAGTGTCTCCCCACATCTGCCCTCTTTTGATCGACACCCAGAAACACCAAACACTTCAGTTTTGTTACACCCACACCACGCCTCCAAAGGCTTGTACCAGCACAAAGTGAGGAGGGCCTACTAACCAGGGTGTCGAACAAGAAACGAATCAAACGGAAAACCGGAACAGACCCGGTATTTTTCCCGGAAGGGAACCCGATTCCAAAGCGTTATTTTTTCAGCCCGCTGATCTTTAACTAGAATTTAACCGAAAAAATAAATAACGGCCACCGGTTCATGACGAAACGGTGCGACCACCCGTTGTTGCTGACGCGCAGAGTTAACTTTCAAGGTAGGATCAGTCGCCGACGCCGACGATCGAAGCGATGAAACGATGATCGTTGAAACGATCACTCGCTGGCTCGTTGGCCGACGGCACATAGCCGACGACGGTCTACTTCAAGCAAATTCAAAATGTACAATATGTACACTTTATTTACATTGCGTATTTCCAACTTTCAAGGCACGTGATCGTAAACAAGAGGCCGGGGAAAACCCGTGTCGAGCGGGGCTCGCCGTGCTCTACCTCCTCTGTCTCTCGTTTCTGACTGATTGTGGGGTTTAACGCACCGACGCGGCGCAGGCGATGAGGCGCGCCGTAGTGGAGGACTCCGGATTAATTTTGACCACCCGGGGATCTTTAGCACGCGCCGAAATCTTGTACACACGGGCGTGTTTTGGTTTTCGCCTCCATCAGAAAAGCGGCCGCCGCAGCCGGGAATCGAACCCGCGACCTCGGGCTCAGCAGCGCAACGCCGTAGCTAATGAGCCACCGCGGCGGGTTGTCTCTTGTTTCTGTTCGTCCTCAAAACATCAAGCTCCTCGCTTCTACCACCAAAACCACGCCACAAACGGGACGTCACAACTTGAGAGTGAGGATTGCTCATTCATTAGCCCACGCTAGGCCACTGATTGGCCACCGTGAAAAACAAAGCTAGGTGAGTTCAAAATAGTGACGTGGCCAAACTCTCTCACTCTCATACAGAAACCCGGAAGTATTCCACCAAACACAAATATAACATACATGAAAATCGCCCAACTAAAAGCAGACCTAACGACGGGAATCGGCTCTCGGGCGGCACGTCTTAAAGTATTGTCATACCGTGCACGCCTATGTTTGTGCTCCGCGCCGCCAGTATTCCTTTCCTTTGTAGACACGTGGAGCGCCTAACAAAGCCTGGTCGCCTACCTACTGACGCATCCCAGACGCCGAGTCGCCAGGTTGAGACGTGTGATGAACTGAAACTTCGCCCAGTAACGTTGAACAGTGCCGCTATCGCAGACAGAATGTCTGGTGACCTCTTCCTATGCTTGACCCAAGGTTTGACCCCTTGGCCGACCTTCAGCTCCTGTCCGGTTCGGGGATTTTCGTGGCGGTAATCGCGGTCGTTAAAACGTCAACAGTCCCCCTCTGCCGGCTTCTCAAACGAACGCAAGGAACTTCCCCTTCGAAAGCTCACATCCCTTTCAGCTATTATGGAGTGACCGACGCGTTTGTATGCGGCGTCTCCGGGACCGCTCGTCGGTGGACACAAAAGCGCAGCGAATAAGAAAGAAGCCTCCGCGGTTTCTCCTACGCTCCTCACGCCAACTCAGCTCGGCCGGCGGGGAAACAAACACAATACAGGTAAACAAGCTAACCCCAGCGAAAGATATCTAGTTGCCGGGCGGTTTTAATAATAAGTGAGGTGCGCGAACTTACCACGCAGTCAGTGTGTCATTTGGGGGTGTTCTGTTTTACGCAAGCTCAACTGCGTAGACTCTCACGCCGTTTCCCCTTCAGATCAGTCGCGACACTGTCAACTCTGTGTACGTAGCCGCAACATAATGGAAGGTGTACGCACTAATGTTGCAACGGTATGTCGCTGGTGGTCGCGAGTGCAGATTACAACGCTGAGTGACAGAAATAACACAATTCCGGCATTCTTGACGCGATATGAAACGTCGACTTTGCCCTTCCTTGGTCGCCTTTGCATATGAACATTAAGCCTGCACGGTTGCTGTACGGCGCAACAGTAAAGCCACACACCCTAAACGCGCCTCATTGTTGCGCATCATAATTTGCGTAAAACGGTCGTGCACCTGAAGACTGCAAATAAATGACAAGTGTTATTCACAGGATGGTTCAGTGGCTATGTCACTGGCAAGCATAGTTCATTCAGCGCCCCCCGCGGTTGTTTTTCTGATGTAGGGAAAAAAAAACGAAACCGCCTATGAGTCGATATTTCGATTACAGTTGAATAATCCAAGGTAGTCCAAATTTTTCTGCCCCCTGCAATGTGCATAAAACGCAACACCATCACAAGCGGCAATTTTTTTACACGTGTTTTAAAGCAAAGCTTTTTACCTCTACCCCCAAGGGTTCTTTCGCGACCGTTGGTGTCAACAGAAAACTCCCGCGAAGAAATAAAAGAATTTACCAGCACCGCCAGGAATCGAACCTGGAACTAGTAGAGTAACAAAGCCAGAGCCCGTTGTCTTACCGATTTAGCTACGGGCCCACGCGGAGACAGGGAAGACAAGTGGTGCACTCACCAAGCACGTCTACGAATTTAACCCCTGCATTCTCGCTGAATGCCATTCGATTGCGATTAAAGGATGCTCACACCAACCCGTGGCATCTCACTTCTAGTACGCCAATATGCTAAATCCAGTGTTCACGTAAAAATCTCAGCTCCTTGACGGCCGCCCTTAGGCCAAACGACACCTCAAGGAACACATTCAAATACTCCTTGATGGCCAGGCCATCACTCCAAGCCCCATCATCAAGATCCTGGGCCTACATCTTCAGGCCAACACCAAGAGTGACGTATGCTTGCAGCGCCTCAAACTCAGCATGAATAAAATCATTCACATGATCAGGCGAGTTGCCACCAAGACGCGAGGCCTCAAGGAATCCAATACCTTTCGATTAATTCAAGCTTTTGCCCTCTCGAGAATCACTTACGCCAACCCCCTGACGTCTTCTCGGCAAGGAGGACATAAAGATGCTTTATATAATGATTAGAAAGGCGGTTGAGCAAGCCATTGGTCTTTCCATGAGTGCGTTCACAGAGAGGCTGCTTAGCACGGGGCTCAGCAACCCGCTGGAAGGGCTGATAGAGGGCCATCTTTCTATCCAGAAGCTCCGAATGAGCAGAACTGCGGCGGGTCGCCGCATCCTGTACCAGATTGGCTGGGCAGCACAGAATGTTACTCCGCTTGATGGACTCCTGGACTCTTGGCGACAAGAGCTAAAGATGCTCCCTTTGCTTAGAAGTATGAACCCCTCACACGATTAGGATCGCCGACAAGCACGGGCTCAAGCGCTCAACACCACCCTCGGTGGGGATCATGCAGTTATCTACACTGACGCCCCCCAACATCGAGGGCAGTAGTACGCCATCACGCTCCAGAACAAACGTGTTTGCGTGTGTCTCACTCAAGACCCAAGACATGAGCATCAGAAGAGGCAGCCATTGCCTTGGCTCTCACTCAACCAGGGGTTCGGAAGGGAGTAACCGATTCCCAAAAAGCCTACCGGAATTACCAGTTTGGTGTCCCGATGTGCACTGCGTGTGTTAAAAACCCACTCCCCAAACGGTTTCATTCAGCTCATCTGGACACCCACTCACGCTTCCATAGAGGACAACGAATACGCCCACCAACAAGCCTGCGCTTTTACCCCCGTGCTATGGAGCTGCACGAGGACAGTCACCCGCTTGTCTCGTTCAGGGACATAACCCAGCATTATCGCCTTCAGAGACAGACCCTACCGTTGCCTTACCCTGACCTTTTCAGAGAAAAATAAGCTAGCCTAAGGCACATACAATCCAGCTCCTTCCCAGGCCATACGCGTCTTCACTTAATGCATCCGAATCGCTACGACGCTGAATGTAAATATTGCAAAGTAGGAACACTCCGCCACACAATGGGAGAGAGAGAGAGAGGAATGTCTTTGAAACAAAAAAACACAGAAAGTTCGGCCTGATGGTAGTATATCTGGCCAGCTATTCTGTGTGTGGGAAGGGAAAAGGGAGGAAAGAGCGTGGATGGAGGACGAGAGGGATGAAGATGGCGGAGAAATGAATACATGGCTATGTACAGAAGATGCCTATACTTATACTGTGCATGTGTTAAAGTTCACCCGGACGGGCCTCAACTACAATATCGCTGAGAGGCCGCTGCTGCGCAGAAATGTCAGCACAGCTTTAAATGCCTTGTGGGAACGCTGCGCGTGTGGCCAAGGTCCTAGCAGTACTTCCACCGACACCACACGACAGTCCAAACGGGCCAATTATCTCGCTAATTGTTCTCGAGGATGCGCATAGCGTGGACAGTGGCAGAGAACATGAGAAATAGACTCTGGTACACGGCATGTTTCACAGTCGGGGTCACTCGTAACCCCAATGAGGTGCTTGTAGCGACGGGTAAAGGCTACGCCAAGCCGTAGTCGGTGAAACAGCGTGGCGTGGTTTCGCTGAATACCAGAAGGTAACCGAAACTTGCAGTCGGGGTTCAGACGGTGTAGTCTTCTATGACGATTGTCAGATTGGGAGCAGTGACTCGCCGAGGCATGGCGGAGAATGGTAGACAGAAGGGCAGTCGTGTCCGTCCTTGCGAAGGCAGACGTACAACACATGCATTTTGCAGAAACCTTGTTTGCCTCCTGGTCAGCCCGCTATGCTAGCTAGCCCGCAATGGCTTGGTACCCACTGAATAGTAAGGACATGTCCTTGTTGCAGTTCCAATGAGCATAATTCGAGTACTTCCGCAGCAAGGGCATAATAGGGTCCTTGCCTCATAACTCCCTTGAGGACCTGGAGTGCTGGCTTGGAGTCACAAAACAGGGTCCAAGCTTGAGGTGATTCACGGGAGACTAAACGAATCGCCTCCCGTATGGCAACCAACTCAGTAGCAGTACACGTTGTCTTGTGGTCTAGTGTGATTCCTCCGGTAACGCATAGGCTTGGAATTACCACAGCCGCAGTAGACCTGGATGCAGTCACAGAGCCATCAGCATATACATGTACAGTTCCGGCGTACTTGTCTGTCAAGAACGCTAGAGTCAACTGTTTGAGGGCTATTGATGGCAAAGAGGACTTCCTCCCAATTCCCGGGATGGAAAAGCGGATTGATGGTTTTGATAGTACCCACAGAGGATTCAGGGAAACCACCATTGATTCAAATTCAAATTTATTCAGAAAGGTACAAGAGAGTATTAGCATTGGGGGAATTTACAGGAGGAGGTCCCAAGGTTTCAGAACCGATGGGATCCTATGTTGGTGTCACAAAATGGCTGCCGCAAAACTACTTCTCGAACACGTAGTAGGAAGAGACGATAATGGATAGTGTTCATGCCTTGTGAAACAGCTAAAGTAGACCAGAAGGGGTTCGCACAAAAGAAGTGCATCAATTGGAAACACACGTGCCTCGGCAATTGTGCCCACAGTAGACGTACATTTATTTATTTATTTTTACATACTGCAGCCCCTCTTGGGGCTATAGCAGGAGTGGGTACATCGCACAAAACCATGCATCGAACAAGTTCAACAATGAAACAAAAGCAAAAAGAAAGAAAGAAAACACGGTAACGACGAAACCGGGGGTTCGAAACGCAACACAGAAGGAAGTATACAGTTTTAGCGGCATGGTAAAGGGTTACAGTAGATCGACCTAATATACACATCTAAGTACAAAAGTGCACTTGTACAAAGGGGGAGAGGAAACAAAGCGGTACATGTGCGTAGCTTACAATAGTTGTATTTTAGAAGGAAATGCACGCAAGTCTAGAGAGCGCACGTGGCCAGGCAACGAATTCCAATGCTCAATTGTTCGCGGAAAAAAGCTATATTTGAACGTGTCTGTGCGGGGATGATACGGGGAAACGTTAAAAGTGTGATTGCTTCTGGTCTGAGTGGGGTTTGCATATGTGACATATTTGTTAGATGACAGGCGATATGAACAGTGAATGATGCGATGAAAAAAGGTTAGTGATTCTATTTCACGACGGGCAGTTAAGGTGGTTAGCTCTAGAGATACGAGGGCTGTGGTTGGTGAAAAAGTACAGTCATATCTGCGACAGATCATGGTAGTCCCAAGCATATTCTGAGGGCTTGTGCTTGAAAACCCACCAATGTACGCTGGGAAGAAGTTCGCAAGTTTGAAATGGCTGGCAGGCTGTAACGAAGATGCCTCAAAAACAGGTTCCGGTACAACTGGGGTGTGCGACTTGAGCCCTGAGCACCCTCCTCTCTTTCCGTCAACTCCCCAACAAGAGCAATGTGAGATGCTGCTGTCCAGCCCCTCTCTGCCTACCCAGCTTCAGTTTGTGGACAGAGCACAGGCGGCGCGGACTGCATACGGGCTCCAGTGAAGAAGGAACCACTCCCCTGGGCTGCACTCTGGGCCGTTCAGAAATCTAAATAGAAGTATTTCCTCCTCCTCCTGCACCTCCTCCTTCTCTGCCGCCCATCTCGTCGCCTCCGTCCGCGACGGCACAGGAGGGAGAAGCGAGATCGTCTAACACCGGGTTTGAGCTTGAGTTTTATAAAAAACGGTTTCCACTCATGTGCTACACCAATACAACTCAACCAACCACCGTTCATACATCATGCTTTAATTTAACCTTACCAAGAATATCACTTTGAACTATTAGAGGGTGTGGTTAAGTGCATTTCACTTCTCTGTGGATTCACTATTTCTAGAGTGACGTGAGGGAATTTAAGTGACGTCTCATGGGTAATCGTTGTGCGTGCCGTTTACAGCTTCGCTTTGCAACCACATTCACCGAGTGGAATGGCGCTAATTTTTTTCATGGACAAACAAAAATAAAAGCTCATTTTCGAAGAGAAAGATTGATAAAACGAGAACGTTTCCCCCATGCAACCTCAGTCACAGTCAAAGTGCAAAATCTAAATTGCTTCGACTACATCGGAATGACACAATCGGATAGAAATCGGATTCATAATGCGAGCTCTTTCTTGAGCCAATGCTCCAGAAAATAGCTTCTTATTTTCGGCAGTCTGGTGCTCATTCGTGTAAACAGCATTGTCGGACGATTCAGCAAAGCCCATGTTGGTACAGTGAAGCCGAGCCTTGCGAGCTTCGCGGATGATGTCGTTTTTTTTGTCACGACTGCAAAGCCGTGCAATCATGTTGTTCTCTGCTGATTTCGTTGGAACACCGTGCACTGTGTCTAGGTCAGTAGGTGTCACAGGACAACCGATTGCATCGCCCACGCACTTTAGTGTGGCAGTACAGTCCTCGCCTTTAGTCGTCGGCACGCCTTAAATTTCTATAGTGCTTTGTCGAGAATATTGGTAAAGTTCAACCAAACCGGTTTCACGATACTCGTTGTGGGCCCTTGCGCTTTACTTTCTGCAATGAGCTCATCCTGCCTCACACGCAAGCTATCGTGCTGAGCTCTAAGCAACTTAACGCTCTCACATAGTTTCGGATGCTCTTCCAGGCCTCGTCATCCAGTCTTTTCTTAGCCTCCGCCTGCTTTTTAAACGCGGATTCAAGCGCTTTAATTTTTAGGACGTTCAGGACAAGTAGGCATTGTATACAGATAACAATCAGCGTTGAGCAGCAGTCACTACAATTTTTACAGCACAGAAAAGTTCTTTAAAACTCGCACACCAACCTGGAAATACAGAGTGCGAAGATTCAGAGCGTGCTCCTTCCGCCGTAACTGCTGCTGCTTCAATGGATTCCGGGCAGCCCAGAGTGGTCTTTATAGCCCCTTGTTGGATGTGCAGAGCAGGATGCGCAACAGCTGCTTGCTTATCCCTTGAACACTGTAGCTGGAGACACGCGGGCGTGACGGAGCGTTGTTGCGAGGGCGATACTCAGCAGTAGTGCCTGCCAAGCAAGGAACTTCGGGCGCCTGGAAATAGAAAGTGCGAAGATTCAGAGCGTGGTCCTTCCGCCGTGACTGCTGCTGCTGCAAATGTCTTTGAAATTGCCCCACTGTTAGTGGCAAAGAGCAGTATTGTAAAGTTTTCTTTTTTTTTTCTCTACGGTCGGTTTTAAACTATTAAAACTATTAAAACTATTAATTATTTCCACCTAAGAATACAGCAAGCGAATGGAAACACTAGCGCAACCTGGAAGGTAATTAATTCTGCATTAAACAAAACAACCGCTGTCAAGGCTGTAAAAAAAGTGATTGTAAATGGTAGCATGGTTACAAATAGCACCGAAGTTTCAGAAACATTTAATAACTATTTTGCCACGGTAACGTCTAAAATAATACAGAATTCTTCAGGGGAAGCATTAATTGACTACACAAAAGGCGCAAACAGTGCTAGATCCTTTTTTCTGCGACCAGTCGATGCACAAGATATTTAAAAGTTAATTCTAAATTTAAAACCCACTGCATCAGTAGGCTATGATGACATCTCAGTTTCAATGCTGAAAACGTGCGCAATCCATGTAAAAGAACCTTTAGCGCATATTATTAACGACATGTTTACCACGGGTAAATTTCCAAGAAGGCTTAAAATATCAAAAATTGTGCCAATATACAAAAAGGGAATCCGAACAAAACCAGAAAACTATCGACCAATATCAATCTTATCGCCACTGTCGAAAGTTGCCGAGAAAGCGATTCTGTCTCGTTTAGATAACTTCTTTATAACAAACAAACTATATGCGCAAGAGCAGTATGGTTACTTGAAAGGAAATTCGACAGAGCTGGCTCTACTTAACAAGTTGAAAACACCAAGCAAAGTATTGAAAACAAGTTACTTACAACGGGCGTGTTCATAGATATAACGAAAACGTTTGACGTGATAAACCACAAAGTATTATCAACAAAGTTAGAAAAATACGGTATACGTGGAACACCTGTCGAACTTACCAAAAGCTATCTGTTAAACCGCGAGCAATATGTCGTCGTCAACGATGCTTCATCACAAAGACTAACCACAAATAATGGCATGCCACAGGGGTCAATTCTAGGACCTTTTCTTTTCCTATGTTAGATCAATCATCTGCCTGCATATTTGGCAGAACAATGTGTTTTATATGCTGATGATACTAACATTTTCCTGACAGCCAGAAATGAAACAGACCTCTACAAAAAAGCTAATGCTGTCCTATCAAAATTGTCCCAATTGTTAAAGCGCAACCAGCTTGCTGCGAATGTAACAAAGAGTAACTATATTTTATTTTCAGCAAAAAACACCCGCCTAACAAATAATGCAGTCGTACAGCTTGACAATATTACTCTAGAAAATGTGAAACACACAAAGTTTTTAGGTGTATATTTAGACAATCAACTTTTATGGCACAAGCATGTTGAAGAAATTGCTTGCAAGATTTACAAAAAAATTCCAATGCTCTGTAAACTACGTCATGTCTTACCTCTTAAAACTATGATTATACTGTATCACACCTTACTACATTCCCACATTACATACGCAGTCAGTGTCTACGGCTTAACATATCGCACCACTCTTGTGCCTATTGTGACCGCCCGAAGCACAGCTCTCCGCGCAATACTACTCATGCATAGACAAGAATCTGTTAAATTTGCATATCAAATGCTCAATATAATGCCCTTACACACCTGTATTGGATATTATGCCCTGTTGCTTCTGTATAGGATAATTCACAATATCATAAGCTGTCATTCGATTGGAATTATTCACCGCACCACTACATATTCCCTTCGAACTACATGCTCAACCACATTAGCAATACCCGAGATTAGAAGTAACTATGGATTATTTTCCTTTTCGTATATGGCTCCACACTTATGGAACAAACTCCCACACAGCGTCACCTCCACACCATCGTTCTATATGTATAAAAAACAACTAAAAGCACAAGTGTTTATGTTATTTGACTGGCGTACAGACTTGTAGTTGTGTTTATATAACCAGAGTTTTGTTTTTTGAACAGCTTTTATCTTTATTTTCACATTCTGATCTTTCTTTCTTTTTTCTTTCTTCTTTTCCCCCAAACACTTCTATTTATTTTTTTTTCATTTGCCAATGACCGTTCTCCTGTTTTATGATTGTACATTTTTCGTTTTGTTATATACCTGATTTCATTGGAAGCCTTTGTAGCGCCTGTCCAAACCAGGAGAACGTATTTTGTTTAAAAAATGATCAAACAGACTGTGATCACCTCATTTATCGTAGGGACCCCTTTTACAACCCATTCTTGGGTTCTGGGGTCCCACCTGTATATTTCCATGCAGATGTATTTATGTACAGTACAATAAAAAACTTTGATTGATTGATTGATAGATTTATTGAAAAAACACACTTTTTAACCATCCTGGTAGTTCAACTTATCGAAGCGGTTCGCGAACCGGTTGAAAGCTTCCGAACCGGCTCGCGAACCGTTTGGGTACGTGATTGAGTAGAACCGGAACTGAACTGGAACGAAATGAATCCTCCCGAACCCGAACTGTACCCCAACACGTATTTTTTTCGGTGCGCCACAGTGGAAAATGCACCTTGAGGTGCGAAAAAATCGCAGCACACCTAAGCACCTCTGGGGTTTGAATGCCAAAGCAGGATTGCCTATCTGAATGCCTCAGATGCTGCTTGTGCCCGGCGTTATCGAAGTTTTTTGTGTGTGTGATGTTGCTGCTTGCCTAATTTGCTTTGCGATCCGCCTAACGTTTTCTAATACTCAATGGGCTTCGTATCTGTTCCGCCGCTGTTCGTCCCTGCTGCCGTGGAATGGGAGTTGGTGATGGTGGTAAAGGTCGCTGCTCATCCGCCCGGTCTCTTCATCTGAGGGGTACTAACGCGGACGATCACCTCTCACTACTGGCGAGGTAATGCCTGGTTGTGGTATTGAATGCCACCTGTAGAAACTTTATAGGTGTCACCATTGCTGCACCGATGAGATCATCATCATCGGTGCCTGTATCCGCACCAGCAGCTATAGCACGAGCTGCTTGGTCTTCCACTCATCGCCATATTGTAAATAGAACCACCACGGTATCACTGGGACGTCGCGGCCCTTGGCCTTTCCTCTTTTTTTATACCACCGAAGGAGTCATTTTTGTGTTACGGACGCCAATGCACGACTCCAACTGTTTTGCTTGATGGGTCATTTGAGGCCTTCGCCTTAAACGATGTAGTCGCTGAACTGTTAAGGTATTAGCCGTGATACAGACAGGCAGAAATGCAATCGTTCTATCAGGACAGTCGCGATATTAAAAATTTGATATTCCGTGTCGATCTGCAAGTACATTGGCACAAAAGAACAATGCCGCGAGTAGGAACTTAGCTGTCCGCTTTCGAACGACGTTTTGACGATAGACTCTGCAGATACGTATTTTACTGTTTGTAGTTCGCACCCATACGTATAAGGCCACCCATGACTATACTTGATGATGCTTCGTGAAATCTTGGTTCCGATCATTTGCTCGGCCTATTCAAGGGTTTACCGCGAGTTACGTGGCACTTTCCAGCCTTTAGAAAATTGGGAAGGGAAGTATTACTACAATGGCGAATGGCAAGGTTGGCCAACGTGGTAGTTTAGCTGGTAGGCGATGGTGCGGAGCAGGTCAAAAAATATTTGGCCTAGGTTCTCCAGACGGCGACTGGTTTGAATTTATGAAACGTTTATTCGTGGTATACTATCATGTAGTTCAACCGTTCTCTGTATTGAACACTCAGCGTAAGTTTATAGTCCTAATTTATATGTAATACGTGGGAAAATTTATTCACCTCTGTAGTGAGATTGGTGGAAATAAATCTTCATTGTATTGTATTGTACTGTATTGTATTGTGTTGTATTGTATTGTATTGTATTGTTTTCGAAACATCAAAGAGCTTTATCAAGCCGGTTTATCAGGCACCGTACTTACGGCACCTTTCTTTGCAATGAAAAAACAGAAATTAATGCGGTTACATTATCCAACGTTTACGTTGTAATCTAGCTTTTGACTACGATAAAATATTAGATTATTCAGGTGCATTTTCAATACCTAAAAGTGTTTCGCTGCAATAAATTGCAACGGCTGGATATGCAACCTACAGTCACCAAACCTTCGAGAAGCATAGCGCGAGGACAACGTAACTTTAAACCCGCGTTTATCGAGTAAACCTTTATCATAATCAGCTCCAGAATCTCGGATTACGGCTTACACAAAGTGCAATATAGGCTGATAATGTGAGGCTCCTAATTGACCATTTCGGGAGCCCTCTTGGTATATTGGAGTATCTCCCGGTCTGTCTCAATACAACTGTTATGAAGAAGAAAGCGTGTACTGGCCACGCGTCCGGTGCCCATAACAGGCAAACAGCATCTTCGTAGGCGTTTCATTAAACGAGGCGTTCTAAACAATAAGGAGCTCCACGACGTGAGATTGAGCAAGACAGGCTTCACTGGCATTGGCGTCCATATTGGAGAAAGGGACCCTTTCCAAGGCGTTCCAAAGCGCGAGTTTAAACTCGACCGTAGCGAAGGGTGGTTGCCCCCGCGAGTGTATCACAAAAAAAGGGAGGAGAATAACAAGCACAAAACTCGCCATAGTTATCAGCTCTCCCAATGTACCCCGGCATGAAAGCAGCGGCGGAACGCGTAGATGGCAGTTCGAAGGAATACAAAAACACTGAAGTTGGCCGCAAAGCAAGCGTTTCCCGTGGCAATATTGCAAGGCCCTTCGGCAAGGCGAAGAGAAACAAAGCGCCTCAGGCCTTGAGCTGGACATACATGCTTTCTCATTCGCAACACATAAGAAGGTCTTACGTGTCCTTTGATTTTTGGTTTTACGAACGAGGAGTTGCAGACGTCCACAGGTTTGCAGAAAGAAATTATGTCTCAAAGGAGGTAGCTCGAAAGTGTGAGTTTCTAAAAAAAAAAAAAAAATTGCGCCAATCCACCTTGTGAATGTGGTTGGAAAGGAAAGCTGTAAACGGCAGCCACAGCGATTGCCCATGCGACGTCCCTTAAATTAAGTCACGTGGCTCTACAAATAGTGAAACCAGAGAGAAGTGAAATGCACTTAACCACACCCTTTATTACTTTGAAGGAGCCATGAAGACAAAATACAAGTTGGGTTTGTTAGAAAGACTGCTTAGCCCCGAAAACAATGATACCAATATAATCCCAGTCTTCGAACAAATAACGGAGATATTAAAGAAAACGTGTGAAGTAGTCGCGACCCCCTAGCCAATTTTCCGCAACTTTTCTATGACGTCATGGAAGCTTGTTTGTGCCATTGGCGGCCGCCTAACTGACCTGTCGCGACGACACATGACTGGACGTCTGTAATGGGGCCTCTAGCTCCATTTGACCACATCACTTGAATGCTAACGTGCAGTTAACGCACTGAAAATTATGTTTTATTGTTGGCCCATATGACGTCATTCTTGCTCATAACACGTCACTGTGGCGTAAAATTTGAAAGTTTTTAAATACTTCTTGCTTTTTTTCCGTTAAAAACATCTTTTGGGGCTGTAATGGAGTTCAGTGAGATACTGAATCCTAGTTCTTTCAAATTAAACGAAGTTGTATTTTCTCTTCATGGCTCCTTTAAAGAGGTATTCTTCGTAAGGTTCAATCACTGATGCATGAACGGTGGTTGGTTGAGTTGTATTGGTTTAAAAATTAAAGGAAGCTCGAACCCGGTGTTAGACGATCTCACTTCTCCATCTCTGACGCCGCGGGCGGAGGCGACGAGAAGAAGAAGGAGGAGGAGACGGAGAAGGAGGTAGTACTTCTATGAAGGTTTCTGAACAGCCTAGAGTGCGGCCCAGGGGAGTGGTTCTTTCTTCACTGGAGCCCATATGCAGTCCGCGCCGCCTGTGCTGTGACCACCATCTGAAGTTGGGTAGGCAGACAGGGGCTGGACAGCAGCATCTCCCATTTGTTTTGTTGGGTAGTTGACGGAAAGAGAGGGGTTGCTCAGGGCTAAAGTCGCACACCCTGATTATTTGCCGGAGTGTTCCTACTTATGAGCAATATTTACATTCAGCGTCGTAGCTATTCGAGTGCATTAAGTGAAGACGCGTTGGGTGTGGGAAGGAGCCGGCTTGTATGTGCCGTAGGGTAGTTTGTTTTTCTCTGGAAAGGTCAGGGTAAGGCAAAGGTAGGGTCTGTATCTGAAGGCGATATTGCTGGGTGATGTCCCTGAACGAGACAAGCGGGATAATGTCCTCGCGCAGCTCCTTAGCACGGGGGGTAAAAGCGCAGGTTTATTGGTAGGCGTATTCGTCGCCCTCCATGGAAGCGTGAGCGGGTGTCCAGATGAGCTGAATGGAACTGTTTGTGGAGAGGGTTTTTAACAGTGCACGTCGCGACACCCAACCTGACTGGTATTTCCGGTAGGCTTATTGGCAATCGGTTACTAGCTTCCGAACCCCTGGTTAAGTGAGAGCCAAGGCAATGGCTGCCTCTACTGCTGCAATCATGTCTTGAGTCTTGAGTGAAGCACACGCAAGGAGGTTAGTTTTGGAGGTAGCCACCATGATGGCGTACTACTGCCCTCGAAGTTGGCAGGCATCAGTGTACATAACTGCATGATCCCCACAGAGGGTGGGGTTGTGCGCTTGAGTCCGTGCTTGTCGGCGACCCTTGTCGTGTGAGGGGTTCATATTTCTAATCAAAGGGAGCATGTTTATTTCTTGTCACCAAAAGTGCGGGTGCGAGAGTACATAAAGCGGAGTGACATTCTGTGCTGCCCAGCCAATCTGGTGAAGGATGCGACGACCCACCGCACTTCTGCTCATTCGGAGCTTCTAATTAGAAAGATGGCCCTCTATCAGCTCTTCCACCGTGTTATAGAGCCCCGTGCTAAGCAGCGTCTCTGTGGACGCACTAAGGGGAATGCCAATGGCCTGCTCAACCGCCTTTCTATACATTATATAACGTATCATTATGTCCTCCTTGCCGAGAAGAAGACAGGGGGTTTCCGTACGTGATTCACGAGAGGACAAAAGCTTGAATTAATCGAAAGGTATCGGATTCCTTGAGGCCTCGCTTCTTGGTGTCAACTCGCCTTATCATGTGTATGGTTTGATTGATGCTGTTTGGGGCGGTGCAACGATACCCCACTCTTGGTGTTGGCCTGGAGATGTAGGCTCAGGATCTTGATGCCTGGCCATCAAAGAGTATTTGAATGTGTTCCTTGATGTGTCGTTTGGCGTGAGGGCGGACGACAAGGAGCTGTGATTTTTTACGTTAACGCTGGAGGCCGCAGGCTTTAGCACATTGGCGTACTAGAAGTGAGATGCCATGCATTGGTGTGAACTTCCCTTAATTTTTGTAACTCCTAGCACAAGCGCAACGCGCGCACAGGGCCGTTAGACGTGCCGTAGAGAGAGCGCACAGCGGCGCGTGAGGTCGCGTGACGCTATCACGTGGCATTCAGCGAGAATTCCGGGGGTAAACCCGTAGATGTGCTTGGTGAGTCCACCACCTCTCTACCTCGTCTCCGGGTGGGCTCGTAGATAAATCGGTAAGACAACGGGCTCTCGTTTTGTTACGCTGTTAGTTCCAGGTTCGATTCCTGGCGGTGCCAGTGAATTCTTTTATTTGTTCGCGGGAGTGTTCTGTTGACACCGACGGGCGCGAAAGAACCCTTGGGGGGTATAGGTATAAAGCTTTGCTTTAAAAAGAATTTTCAGTTCCATCGAATCCCAGCCTTGTAATTAAAGGGACCCTGCAACACTCTTTGAGCACGTGCACGTGCACGTGAAGCGGTGAGCGCGCAAATCGCTGTGAAAGACGCAGAAAAACAAACCGCACTCTCTTCAATTTTCCTCATTATGCACCCCTGCCACGGCCTAAACGACGTCATTGCGGCCATGGCTGTCCTATTGGCTCTGGCTGGTCAACTTTGCGGCTTATTTATCACATTTCCTGTGATGATCCGTCGTCGTCGGCGCTGTGTACCAACCTCTTACCTGCCTGAAGATGTACGCACAGTTTTGGCGTTTCTTTTGTGTTTTGAGTGGACGCGTAGCTTGAGTGCCGAACTTAATACTTCCCTTTCAATGAGGCCAGATGACAACAAACGTTTACTGCTTTTCAAAAAAGCCCTACCAGCCTGAGCGCGCGCTTACGAGCAGGCAGCCATGCCTGCTTTTTTGTTAACCAGACCAGAAATAGACCCCTGCACGTTGCGGATAAAAGTACAAAACTCCCCGGCCTATGATATATCGAAGGGCGCCGAAGAGAACGCCGCGAGCCGTTCTCCTCTCCGGGAGAGAGGCGCCGCGTTGTCCGCGGTCTAGTTGAGAGGGAACAATTATGCGCGATTTCTCATCGCGCGTAGTTTGGGTGATAGTGAGCCGATTTTCGTAATTTTTGCGGGAGGAGATTGCTGGGACAATAGACTCCACCAAAAATATATTCCGAGTAGTGGATGGTAAGTGCTTCAGGGTCCCTTTAAAGGGGCCATGCAGACAAAACACAAGTTTGGTTCATTCGAATGATTGCCTCGTTAGAATCATACTGACATTCCTTGAGCGTAAACTTCGCTCAAATAAGCTATATAGTTAGGAAAAAAGGGAATGGTCATGTTACCGACTCGCTCATTTCCCGTAACAGAACCTATGTGTCATATGTGCCAGCTTTGTGATCGGTTGAGGCCGGCAAAAGCAAACGCAAATTAGGAAGTCCCTGTACACTTATCGAACTAGCCATTTCCAATTAAATTTAGGGCACACTATTTATTTAGCGGTAAGAATGGTGGGAAACAGTGCAAGTTACGAAAGTACGCGTACACATATGAGTACCGATGCGTGATGCTGTTGGTACTGCACTCACTATGCTTGTTTTAGCGGCACAGCACTGTTGCACTTGAGTGTTGTCTCCGACGACACTGGCCGATTGGCGTAAGCGATGGTGTCTTACTGGCCATATTTGTCGAGCGAACACCATGTTTCACGAAAAGATTATTTTCTACCTTAACAAGAACAAGCCATGTACAAATATGGTAAAAAAGTCAAAAGCAGAAAACGGCCCGCCGGGGCATGGTTGCGCCATCTAGGTTTACTAACGGTAAACATTGTTCCGTAGCAGCTTGAGGACCTGTTCTACTGATGTCATTGCAGACGTCATAAAAACACACGATTTGTTGGGAGAATTGAAATTGAACTTAAATTGATTAATTTCTCGGTGAACAAACCATCATTTGCTTCCGGACAAGTGCTGGGGGCACTATAAAACCCGAAATCTTTCGAGTCAAACAAACTTGTATTTTGTCTGCATGACCCCTTTAATCTGGGAGAGGATCCCTCTTAGTTTCGAGGAAATGCTTTTTGGGGAGTAACTGCTACGTAACTTGGAAAGATTCGAATCTTTCCCATGTCTAGTCGAGCTCAAATCGGTGCTATATGGAGCGTTTGGATTATTTGCAGCAAGGAAGTTACCATCTTCAATAATTTTAAATATGGTAACTCAAAGCCATCGCATATATGCATAATTTAGCCCTGAGGATGCAAAGATGCGATTTTTGCGTATCTGCAGCTCGCTTGACGGGAATACTTAAGCTCCAAGACCCTTGAGCACATAAGCATTTCCGCAGTCATAGCGGTGCTTCCCAATTTCTATCCTGTGCAACATTTGTGCAAAGTCGCAGCTCCACAAAGTTTACTTTCTCCTCCAAATTATTTGAGGAAAGATATTTACTTTCCTTTAGAGTAAACTGCTACTAAATCCTTCTTTGCACCGAGCACAGTATAATGCTTATTTCGTTCCCAGAATTTCTGAATGCAGAAAAGGCATCCGGTTCATAACATACTCATCTTTCGTAACTATTTAACAACTTCAGAAGTAGCTTTCAGCAAGTATGTTTACATAAATAATGTGCCGTAGAATTTTTTGTGGGCGTATGCAAAGCGCATTGTTTTTATTTTAAATGGTATTTTTAAGCAAACGAGTGAATGTTAGATTCATGCCATTTTCTGTGTGACCTTGCTTGTCTCTCCGGCCATTAGAAAAACCCCATTCTTTTGCATATTACCTCAAATCGCAAATTTTTTTTCATAATCTAGGAAAAGGGCGTTTTTTTTAATATACTTTTATTGGCGAGTAGCAAATAAATAAGCCCGAAGTAAGGTGGGAGAGCTTTTCAGCAAATGCCCAATCGAATCCAATCAAATATGTATTTCACTTTTGCAACACAATGATGGAGCAAACTCAAAACGCTACGGTGAGTATTAGTTAGCGAGGCGTTTGCACCTGCATTTACAGCCGTGGAAAATATAGTTAGCAACGCTATTACCCTCTATAAAAGGGCATTCATGGGCGCGAAAACAAACACTAATAACAGCATTGAGGTGAAAGATACCCACCCATTTAGGCGGGAATTTGTCGTTTTACACCATGGTGTCACGAGGGATATACCTCTCGGACAGAGCCATTCTCAAAGTGTATAAAAATGAGAATAACAATCGAAAAATCGAAAACAACCGATCCAATCAGTAATGGCACAAATTCACGACAAGAAAATATTCCCAACTGTTGTTCGGCAAGCCGGTATTGTCCGTAGAGTTCTCTACAAGAGGACTGTGCGTAGGGTGTGTTGGTGGAAGTTCATCGTTAAAACTCAGAGCGGAAAAAAACACGGCACAAAAGACCGAGAAACGGGCAGGACAGCCGTGCATTCACAACTAATTTATTTTTTGAAAAGAAAAAAAAAAACACGGCTTATATAAATACATTAGTCACCCTTGTGGCACTAAATTATAACAACAAACAACAAACGAAAGAGAATCACTGGTACGTCTTCCCAAGCGTTATCTATTAACCGGCCTGCATACACAAGGGTGTCATTTAAATACGCGAATTCTCGGTCATGGCGGCACTACGAGGGCATACTAATGCAGCGGTCGGCAGATCGTCTTATTTGGTATGCCTCGATTATTCCCTAGTTTTTAAAACATCATGGTATCTTTAAAAACCTGCACACACACGTGTGTGCTACAGTGTTTCGCCGAAGGCTCATTCCCTTACAGTGATCGCTGGTGCTCTGACAACCTTGTGTTTAAGCGCCTGCTGGTTTGCCCCACGCATATGTGTTCACACCGAAGCGGCAATTTATACAATACCCGTTGCACATTCGACAAATGGCTGGGAATGGTTTCTTGAGCACGCATTATTTGGCCTCGTAGTCTGGGAAGCTACTCTTCGGTCGACCTTACTGCAGAATTTTCATGATTGACGTGGGGCTAAGAAACCCACATCGACAGCGCACCTTTTTGCTCCGTTTTTTTTAGTCATACCCGCGGTCATACGGTGCGACAACAAAGCAGTTTTTGTTCTCTTTTTTTTTGCAGTGCCGGCTGCGTCACGGGACCTCTCGAATCTTCGATTTTTACCCATCTTACCCGTCCGCACAACAATCTGGATAACATTCACGGGGTAACATGCTGTTCGCAGTCTAGTTACGTGATTCGAAAAGCTATCCTTCAGCTGATGGCCACAAGACTTTGAAAGAGCTGGGCTTAAAGATGAAACGGCAATCACATTTTTAATTACCGTGGAATGTCCCGACGTAAAGTTTAGAACCAGTTTTAGGGATCTGGGACGATAACACCAGCATACGTTCCCCTGATTGAAAGTTAACTCTATATAAAAAAACTGCAGTTTGTTTATTTTTGGAAGCTAGAACGTGAACTGCAATCGAAAACCACACTCATTGAACAGTTTTAAAAGGCATTTTGCATTAGGTTCTCCATTCTCAACAATAATTTAAAATCATCCACATAACGCAACATCGTTTTTGCCATGCCGCGTGCGTTTATTTCAATATTTGTGTCAACCACCTTCACCGAAAATATATTACTAAGCAGAGCAGCCACCTTTGAACGCCTCGTTTTTTAACATAAATTTCACTTTGCCGAAAGTAAGAAACCCGACATGGAGTCAGTCAGAGCCAGGACGCAAAATTTTCAAATAACTCTTCACAACAAATTTACGCTCTTTACCGAGGGGGACGGGCAGTGTGGTCATGCTAAATAGTAACTTAAGAACGGAAATCGTGGATTGAGCAGCAGCTGTGGGAGAAGCAGCCTGTAAGAAAGAAACTGGGCACCTAACTCAAAAACAGAGGAACTAATTGTGAAACGTAAGAACATGAAACTGTCCAGTACATCGGATCAGATTTAGTTGGCCGAGCTATCTAAATTAACGACCAGAAACAAAACTACCGAAATACACATGGCAGTGATCGAAGGCACACTGGAAATAGGAGTATATATTTGAGGGCAACTAAAAAGAAGCTATCTATAGGCAAACAAAATGTACGAACTCAAGGACGAGAAGGGTAACATTTTTTATTTATTTATTTATTCAAAGTACCTTACAGGCCCATCAGGGCATTGGGTAAGGGGGAAAGAAGAGCAGATAAAAAAAATAACAACATTTCATATAACATGGACGAGATCATCAATGTAGCACAACCATTCTACATCGAACTGTATGCCAGTGACGTTACCAAACTACTGAGAGTATACAGGCATACCTCACGAAGTCCAACTAATAACCAAAGACGAAGTTGAAGCCGCTCTCAAGGACATGAAAAGAGGTGAAACTGCTGGTGTCGACGGCATACATAACCGTCGATATTTAACGGAGGGAGGAGATATTGTACTGAAAAAACTTGCTGCACTATTTTTAGAATGCTTAAGGACTCTAACAAGGCCCATAGCCTGGACCGACATCATTCTTATTCACAAGAGGGGGGAAACCAAGGACCTTAAGAATTGCAGTCGCATCAGCCTACTTTCAGTCGTGTACAAGCTGTTAACAAAGTAATAGTAACCTATTAAGTAACAGCCTAGATTCTCATCAACCCAGAGAACAGGCTGTGTTTAGGAAAGGATACTGAATACTGCCCCACATCCACGTCGTAAATCAAGTGATAGAAAAATCCGAGGAGTATAATAAACCCCTTTGCATGACATTTCTGGACTATGCAGAGAGCAGAAAAACATGCAGAAAGCGCCCTGTTCAGCATATGTAACGAAACGCTATAACAAGCAGAAGATGATAACTACCTCGGTCAGGTCAGATGTGCTGATGCCAACCACGAAAAATATATCCGGGGCAGAATTGATATGGGCTGGGGTGCATTCGGCAAACACACGCCAGATTGTGAAAAGTAAGCTACTTTATCACTGAGAAGGAGAATTACAGCCAAAGCGTCCTGCTGGTTATAACATATGGAGCGGAAAGTTGGCGCTATACAAATAACTCGGAAGCAAACTGAACTCAGCTCAACGAGCATTGGAACGAATAATGATCGGAGTAACCCTTAGAGAAAGGAAACGAGTTACCTAGATAAGAGAACGAACTAGAGCAGAAGTTATCATTGCTCTAATAAAGAAAAGAAATGGACTTGGGCTGGCCACGTGGTTAGGAGAAATGACAACCGGTGGGCTGCCAGGGTGAGAGAGTGGACAGCGAGAGACGGCTCCAGAAAAACGGGAAGGCCAATTGCTCTATGGAGGTACGAAATAAGGAATTTCGAGGTAAAGACCGGCCTCGAGCTACGCGGGACAGGATCGGTTGGAGGTCGATGGGAGAGGGCTTCGTCCTGCAGTGGACCTAGTTGTCTGTTCATGTTGGTGGTAATGATGATGATGTTCTTTAGCTTTACACACACCTTTAGCCCGATTTTGAATGAAGGTTACTTGATTGCCTTGTGTTCTTGACGCCAATTTTAATTCTAAAACACCGCCTGTCTCAGCTGCCGTCTTAATTTTCAGAATACGTATCATTAGTTTCAACATTCTTTATCCGGAATATCTGAAAGCTTGGCAGTGATCTTCGTAACTTAAGCGACGACGTATTTCGTCAGGGCTATATGTGCTCGCGTCACTGACTGCTGACGTTTTGCGTATGGAGAAAACAAGGCGAATTCACAGAAAACTCACGGAGTCAGTAATAGGGCCCTTGCCTTGCCTGCACATCGCGCTCAGTTTTTACAACCTAGTTCGCCGAGGTCGCTTTTTGGGTGCGCTATTGACAAAGTTTAGCACGGTTCCCAATTCCAATTGTTTGTAGTGCGAGAACGTAACATTTCCGTAGTGGCCACCAAATGCGAACCTGAATCCTTTTGAAGTTTGTTCTAGCGTGTGCTTGGAATTCTTCAGAAGCGCGATTTCTACAAGGAGTAGCCACCAAAAGTAAAGGCGGTGCTTCCAAGCCCATCCTTAGTTAACGGTGGTGGAAAACGTCCATTGGTGGCTTCTCTATCCCGGTTGCTGGTGACGCGGCGTTTGCTTGGAATGAGCTCCGCACTTCCCTTTCTGCCTTGATACCCAAAGGGCGCTATTTCAATGCGCTACAGAATGACTGTAAGACGAATGACCGTCTTGCTAGCTGCCACCAAATAGACAGTTTGAAGCACGACCCGCTTCAGAGATAAAGCCGCGGTTTGAATTTGGCCCGATGTGCCCACCGCATTCGCCCTCAGCGGCGACTGAACGCAGTAACTCATTTGCGCGACAACTGAGCGCCATGGGTGCGTCTGAACGCAGCTTTAAAGGGGTCGTGAAGAGAAAATGCGATTGTCTTAGCTTAATTTTGTCTGCTTGAACTACCTTTAAAGAACGTAAATCCCAAATATTTTCACAATTCATTGCTTCTGGAATTTAGGAGGCGCCGTTGAAATTCTTGTTTTGAGGCGCATCGCAAGCGACCATGCGCGCACCGGCGGTCGGCAGCGCAACTAGAATGACGTCATGTCAAGTACATTCGAGAGTTCAACACGGTTCAATGTTCTTTGTGTATAATATTCTGCAAAGCTGCAAACCCAATATTTTAAAAATAATGCATCCTTTATTTGTTGCCAAAAAAAACAGTTTTCTATCCACGTGAGCGGTGTCGTGGCCGCTTCAGTTGTCTGGCAACCATTACAGCAGAACTCAGACCTACTGGGTGTTTGTACAGTTTGTAGCCAGTTTCTCTGCTGAATTTCACGTTCTTTTCCCGAATTCTCTTCGGAATCTTATCTTTTTTGTATGAAATGGCCCAAGATCGCTCAAGCAAAAAAAAAAGTGCCCCTTGTGCGTCTCGAACTTGCGGCCTCCGCGCCAGCCCAACGTTACGGCCAGCCTAGTCGGACACTTTATCCACTACACTATCGACGTGGGAAACGCACGCGGCGAAAAACTGCTGCATAAAAGCCTCTTCGCATTTGTAACTCAAGTCTGTCGTCTTTTCATAAATTCTAATCTACCCAGACCTTTAAGCGCCAACTTACTGTTGAGCGCTTCTGCAGTAAGCCAAAGCGGAGCGTATACAATCAACAAAACAGCGTTAACAGCATTGCTTATTGCAGGAAACAGGAAAGCAATCGTCGAACTGCGTGATGTTGGGACTCGGCGCTGTATCGCTGCTTCTCGCTAGTTATTTTTGCGCTTGATGAGTGAATAATGGATGGGTTTTAAGTTCCGACTACTCGAAGTTCCTTCGATAAACGTGTTTATGTAATAAACTCTCATTTTAAGCGTTCGGTCATGTAAGCGTTCGGTCATGTATCTCGCCAGGTCAGAAGTTTCACGTTCGCGCAACTCACATTACAGGCTACGTGAGACAGACGTCGGCAAACTTGTGCAAGAATATCGGCTAGCAAAACTACAGTTTAGACTCGTGGAAACAGCGTAAACTGTTTACGAATGCCCAGTTTAGATTAAACGTGGTAATTCTGCCTGCGCATCTCGCCGGTGTTGTTGACTGAAAGTTCGACCATGTTCATCAGTCGTATCAGAGATCAGACGTCTCCCGTTCAGTTGCAGGGCGAGTTTCATCATGGCGCCGATGTTGTAGCTTTATCTGACCCTTTGCAAGCTCAACTATGCCGACATATTGTGCAGACGGGGGAGAACTGTAACTGGGTTCTTCACGAGTTGAGGAGGAAAGCCTCGGTTAAACCGTAACTGAATTTGTTTACCTATTTGCCGATATCGGGCGACGAAACGGATATGCATTGTTTGTTTATCAAGGCTCCACGGTTATAAGCGCACACACAACACAGTTTTTTTTGAAAATCTCTTCACGACCCCTTTAAGGGTCTAGCACATGGCCGGAAGGCACGCGTTCCCGCACGCGTCTCCGCCCCGATAACCGGTTTGGCTGCCGGATGACCCGCCGCGGCGCCCTCTCCCGCGCGCATCAAACCTGCTAGATATTTTGACGCGCCGGGTCAGGAACCGGATTTCTGGGGCAGACTTCTGTACCCCGCTTCAGGCGTGCGCTCGCCTCTTCCTGCCAGGATGTCTCCGGCTAGCGGTGATGACGCCCTGCCGCGGACGCTTGATCAGCTTGGCTGACAACCACCGCTGCTCTGGGCGGCGCGCGCCCACAACAAATTCCACAATGAGCCTTGGAAAGCTCTCGCGTTACAATCCGAGGCAGCATAACGGTGCGAATATGAACCCGGAGGCACGATAGCGCTACGCTAGCGCTAGGAAGCTGAAGCAAGCCCACCGCGTCTGCTGCTCTCGTCCCAGAGGAACAAGGCAGCGCACACAAATTTGGCGTATCCATAGGCGATCAGAAAGCGATTCGCGTTTCTGACTTCATCAGGAGGGCTTAAAAGGGGTTGTATTTTCACCTAAATTCGCAATAATAACATGCGTTTGAATTCACAACCAATAACACTAACTTTTGACTCAGCTCCACAAAGAACACTTGCTGTTCATCTGACCTCCTTGGAGCCATTGTTTGTTCGGGGCTGAATGGCTAGCACCCCTGTTGCGTACGTGACAGACATGTATTCGATCGCCTCCGGTGATCCTGCTGGAATTCTTTCATCTTTCTGGTTATGCAAGTTACACGCAAAAAAAAAAATTCAATGCATGCTGAGCCAAAGAATGAGAGCTGTCTGTAAAATATGAGGCTGTCATCCGCTAGTCGCCTTAGAGTGCCTCAGTAAAAATCGCCGAACTCTGGCGCAGTCCACCTTCTTAATGGCATAAAAAGCCAATGATTGGCAGAATTTATCTCCGCTGATTGTCGTTATAAGTAAAACATCATTTTACTTCAGAGAATTGCAGCTGTTAGTTGAGAGGCCTCCACAGGTAATAATCCAGTGATCTTTACACGGCGGAACTCATGTTGTGCGAGTGTGTAATGCGAAAGGGAGCATACTTTGCATAATATCTAATGTCTGCTTCACTGCCCCATACAATGCATTTTGTCCTGTGAGCCCCTAGGTTAAATATGGCTCGACGTAAGATGCTGGCTAATCGCACAGCCATGCAGCCAGTGGCGCAACGTGGATGAAGCAGCGAAAAATACTTGGCATTCAAAATACAGAAATCCAGGCGGCTACGCTTCTCGTACGTAGAAGTAACGCTGTTAGCGCCCCATTGTGTCATCACTTCGGCTACGGCACCTCAAAAGATAACTGCGGCACACTATTCGGCGGTTTCGGTCAATGTAATCCAAGTCGAGCCCGCCCGGTTGAATGTTTTTTTGGTTGGCCTTGCATCGCCTTCCCTCGGTGCATAGATGAGTGGAAGTAATTAGAGAATCAGGAAGTTTATTTGCACTATAGTCAGCTTATGCAGTCATTTTTCCACGCGACATCTACATCACTGCACGTGGATATCTTTTCGGCTCCAAATAAATACCTGTTTTCGACCCACGAGCCTTCCTCGAACGGCCTCTTTTAAACCTTTTTGTCTGCTTTCGCGACACATCTGTAACGACGCAATATCAAACAACCAGTCCAAACGCCTACAAGATAATGAATGTCATATTAACAGGCGCCAGTTCGTTGCACTCTCCTGCGTCCGGACTGCGTGGCATGAAAGTTTTAATTAGCTGTCCGTTTTTGACGGCCCGCTTCCCTGCCGCCGTCACGCTCAACCCGACCGGAACATCAGCAGCAGAAACAGTTTTAGTTAAGCGATAATCGTATCTACCTCGACCAGGGAAAAATTCGGGCGAATGGTCGTGCCGTTGGTGCGTGTAAGCCGGAACTTCATCCAAAAGGAGATATAAGAATCGATATTTCAGTCACTCAAATAAAGTAGAATACCCGTTTTATTTATTCACTTTTTCGTTTAATTTAGTCGCTTACACGGTGTATTAGTAAAAGAAGATTTAAAAGAAGATTTATTTAAAAGAAGACTTATTTAAAAGAAGATTGCTAAGGCTGCCTTTCTCGGAGTTGCATATAAGTGGGCTCGTTGTTCGGGTGACCTTTTTTCCATGTATTCTAAACATCGCTGAGGTGTGCGATATGTTTGCCTATTTGGAAGCGCTTTCGCGCTTTCGTCGCTGATGTTTGAACTGAGAAAACGGAGTTCGCAGTAGGGCTCTCCGCATATTGCACCTATTCACTCTGAGCTGTGTGTGTTCTTGTGTTTTGCAGTTCACGGCTTCTGAGGGTCATCAATGCGACGCTCACTGCTGTTTGCCATGGGGCCCACGCAGCGGCCAAATATACCCTCGCCAGCTGCCGGGTCTCGGGATGCGTTTGTTTCCCGGCCCGTGGGGCAACAGGTGTGTTTGGGTTTTGTATTACGTTCATTTCGCTCTCACTCTTCTCCTGATTTGACTCAGTTTATGTGAGCAGAATTATCGTTTTTGTTATACCAAACAATAGCTCAGTTTCATTAAGAATGGGCCGAACTCGTGTTGCGAAATTACAAAGACGCATATTTTTAGTGTTGCTAATAGCGCGACCGCACGATTGCTGAATAGAATAAGAGAACTTCTTACGTTCTAAATAGGTGGAATGTGCTTGAGGCAATACTTGAGTACTGGTTGCAGTGAAATTTACAGACTGTTCGCAGGTCATCTGTCACTGCAAACAGTTTGTGTACTGTTTCCCCTATCACCTGTGCAGGTATACACCATGTGTGGCCGACACTGGACGAGGTGCCATCAAGACAAATTCAACCAGCACGTTCATTCGTCATACCAGATATGCTGTAAGCACTTCATGGCACATGACTTCATGGACCCTGCCCGCACACGACTAACAAAAATGGCCGTGCCAGCTGTACTCCCAGAGGTATTCAGTTCTATTAATGACTCCCTGGCGTGCTTCTTGCTGCCTTATTGATGCTCCTGGTGGGTACGGCAAATATATTGCATCTTTGAACCTCGCCATTAGTACCCGGAAATCGAATGCAGGACTCGGCAATCAATAAGGCGTGACAACTGGAAAGCCTATCGTTGACACAGAAACAAACGGTTTTTTATCTCTCACGTGCCAAATCTCGTTAAAAAACCTCACAACAGCGTCAGGCTCGAAACGCCACTCGCAAATTATTGTTGCTGCTAGCACTATTATTGTGAAACTGTACAGCCACGAAAACCCTTTTACAATATGAAGGCTGCCAGGGTAAGAGGTCATACTAAATGTTGAAGAAACGGAAGTGGGGGACCGCGGGACGTGGGGATTCTTTTTAATGGCGGATGGAACTCTACAATGATGGGGATAGCACTATTTGGAGGCAGCTGCTAATGGCCACCTCTTCTTCATTTCTGATTTTTCCAACATCCTCCCGGCACGCGATAAATGTCGGAGGGTAATGGGCATGACGTGAAGGGTTGCAGTTTTCAACGGTCATCAAGCACTCGCCTTTTAACACTTTCGTCTAAGGTCCCGTGATCAGTTCAATGTGGTCACAATCCTTGTCATGAACATTGTAGGCGCCCTTTATTAGTCCATACTTTCGTTTCCGTCGATGCTTGGTGCGTTTGTGATACCTGCGCCTTGAAGAATCTGAACAGGGTAATCGACTTGATTACCCGCCGTGGTGGCTCAGTGGCTAAGGCGTTGCGCTGCTGAGCACGAGGTCGCGGGTTCGATTCCCGGCTGCGGCGGCCGCTTTTCTGATGGAGGCGAAAAGCAAAAACGCCCGTGTGTACGAGATTTCGGCGCACGTTAAAGATCCCCAGGTGGTCAAAATTAATCCGGAGCCCTCCACTACGGCGCGCCTCATCGCCTGCGTTGCGTCGGCGCGTTAAACCCTACAATCAATTAATCGACTTGATTGGACCGTCGTCCGTCCTGGATGACGACCCTGCAGACTTCGCACAAACTTCATGCGGCATGGGCGTCGGGTTGACTGTCGGGTCCTAACGAAATTGAAGTACCGGATGCGTCTCTTCAGGTGTATAGAGGTCCTTCGACGTGGGGCTTTCTCTTGATTACTTGTTTTTAGGCTCCCTCTGTACTTGATCACGCGTTTCGGTTGAGCCTTATTTGCGCTACTTCTGCATGCTTGTCGTAGGGCTGTCCGCCTTCGCCATTTTCGCCGTCGTTGTTTTGGCTTCGGAGTTGTCAAATCTTCACGTTTTGCCGTAGTCAATAAAATCCCCTCCGAAGTCGTGTTTCCGTGCTGGCAACATATACATGAACGATCAATGGGGGCGCCTGTAACTGGGTGGTCAATGTGTCGATGCTTCTGAAATGTTCTTTGGTTCACTTTCGGGGTTCCATGAAGTCGTTCGTTATGTTCTGAACACTTTTTAATCTCTTGGAAATCTCGCGCAGAAGACTTCTTTTTTCGTACCTTCAATGTAGTGTCGTCGCTTCTATCCCTCGTTATATTCATTGGAGGTAATGACACAGGTTCATCGTTTGCAGCGTCAACTGTGGAAAAAGTTCTTGTCAGTTCATCTGAGCAAGCCTTAGGAGCAGCTGCCTGCACTTTGTCAATTGAGGCATTGTGTTGTACTTTGAAAGTACCAGCTCGTTCGGTGACATGGGGCTCATCACGATCGTCCTTCGAAGGATGTTAAAAATATCAGAAGAGGAAGAGGTGGCTATTAGCAGCTGCCTTTTATTATCACCATCATTGTAGAGTTCCATCCGCCATTAAAGATTCACCCACGTCCCGCGGTCCTCGCCTCGGTTCTTCAACAAAATCGTGCCGTAACCAGGATCAATAGATAATACAGTTGAAGACCTGAGTGCGCACCATCCCACAACAATGACGTGAGTGACCACAACGATGAGACTAGATTGTGACCGCTGTCCACGGACCGCAGGCTGACGTGACTACCCAAGGATCAATTGACGCCTCGCCAAGCGACCAACGATCAGAATGCCTCAACAACGCTACGGACTCTTAACGGACGCCTGCCGGGACCAACGGAAGAAACGGGTTAGGTTTCTCGCCTACCATGACTCTTCTCGGCGACGTACAGATATTAATGACGCCGAGAATCAACATGGAGGCCATTCGCGAACGAAGAAACCTCATCCGCAACGACGCCACTGTCCTGATCAAGGACATAAAATCACGGATGAATACGGAGACACCATCAATCGGTGAGCTTCTTTCGCTCAAGAAAAGCCTAATGACAAAACATGGGATCTTAAAAAAGCTGGACAGCGAGATTGAAGTACTTCTCGACTTGGATGATTTAGAGAAAGAATATGAAGCAGCCTATGAATTTGAAGATCTTATTCTGTTGACCAAATTTATAATGGAGCGATTTTTCCCGGAATTGGAAAAGTATTCTACCGATTAAATTGTTACCATAGCCCTGAAACAGCAGGATGGTATCGTAAACGTCAACGAATCGGCTTTGGAAAACAGTAACCTTATGAACGAAAACAGCAATTTGACGACGCCTCTGAAAGAACTTCATCATCAGCCAGAAGTCAGAAAACAAGCTGTTTCCTTCAAGCAAGGGACTATTTTAAGGAATAATCAAGTGGAGGCTTCCGTTCCTGTTGCTCGCTCAGATGACTGCAACCCCAACGACGAAAGTTTTCAATTACCGGCCACAAGAATAACGAATAATCATACTAATGATAGCGCTGTGCAAGAAACTGCCAAGCCGACTTGTTTGCAAGGTTTTACTGGGAAGAAAACAAGATCAATGCGCAAAAAACGAGGTAATGAAGGCCTACAAAAACCGCAGAATAATGAAGCTCAGCAGAATTATCGAAACCACAAAAGAAACTCTGGTCCAGCCATTAAGACGCCCGAGAGATGGCGCCTTTGCTGCAGCAAAGGTTTGAAAAAAATTTTACTGGCCCAGGTAAAACGTGTAAATGTGAAGACGCTGACGTTTAAAGGAAGACCACAGAAACGGCGAAACGCAGGGGCCCCGCTATGCGCACACGCAACTACCAGAAATAAGGATGCCCCAAAACACCTGACCAACTGGCGTCTGACTGAAAAAACGAGAAGGGAAAGGTGTGCGATGAACATCCCGACGAAAGGACCCAACCGGCACAGTAATTCCTCCAACACACGACAGGCTGTCCGATGCGCATTCAGCAATATGCTTCCACGGGAATCGCTATGTGGTTATTGGTTATCGAGGACAACCGACGCTCAAGACGCACCGCTTACGACGGTCGGATTCCACAGAGCGGCTGTGCCACCGATGCTGGAAATACAGGTGGAAACAAAAGTATGGACTGCTCCGATGCAGCTACCACGGACATTACATCGATTTGAATCATGGACTGATTCACGAATTTTAATGAACTTTGCTATTCGGTGCAACGAAGGGAGCGACGCTAAATAGCCACTAAAAACTGTAGTTTAATACCTGTGCTTATCGCGCGGCCGGAGGATGTTAAAAATATTAGAAGAGAAAGAGGTGGCTATTAGCAGCTGCCCTTAACTATCACCATCATTGTAGAGTTCCATCCGCCATTAAGGATTCACCCACGTCCCGCGGTCCTCGCCTCGGTTCTTCAACACTAAATGTACTAAATGTCGTTGTTTGTCACCGCATGTGCTGCGCGTTGTCTGAGTGCACTAGGTGGAAGAGAACCATGTTGAGACCTTTGTTGTCCATTGCTCACATAACGTCCTCAGCAAGAATGGCTCTCTTGCTGCGCCTTAGAAGTTCGTCGGTAATTAGTGTAACCCTTCAACAGGGAAAACGTTAGTCTGGTATTTTGTTCTGCCGAATTGTGGCGAATTCTCTGGCGACGTATTTTTGTGACGAATTGCATCGTGGTAAATAGATGCGCCTGTTGTAAGTGCAGTGTACGCCGACGGTGTAGTGAGGTGATCCTTTTTCAGGCTCTCTGTTTTCAGGTGAAGCACAGCTTGCAAATACACCTAGTACTGCTATGATGTGCCTGGTAAATCAAATTGCACTGTAAGTATTCTTCTTGTAATCAGCAACATAAAATGTATTATGCAATGTTGTATGCACATATTTCATTTATTTCCACCTTAACGGCCCGAAGGCATTACATAAGGGCATTACATAAGTACAAGGTATGACTCCCAGCTCAACCATGAACACAAACAGCAGAAAAAAGAGAAAAACAAAGAAAAACAGTGGCACAAAACGTTTTGCAATAAACATGAAGGCAAAAAAAAAAACAGAGCTCCAAAAAAGTAATCTACAAGGGCATAGCTTTGTTGCATTCACTCAGATTGTGACATGTGACTGTTCGGTTTGTTTCGGAAGGTTTGGAGGTTGTCACACGTGACTATGTTATCAGGCAGGTTATTCCATAGTGTTATTGCACGGGGAAAAAAGAGTTGTTCATGGCTGAGGTGCGGCTTGATTGGTGCTATGGGAGGCTGTGGTTAATGCGGGATGAAGTTCTGTGTGATCGTTCTAAGAGGGGGTGCCGTGATTGTGGGCGACAGAAAAAAGCGTGGATGAGGCAGAGCCGACAAACTATTGGACGAGATTCAAGTGACGGCATGCTCAATAAATTCTTTCAATGACATATGCTGTGTAATCCGCGAGCATATAGGTGGCACAGACATTTTTAGCCTGTAATAGCACATGGCGGATTGTGAAACATGCCTGACATAATGTACACTCTAGTTTCATTCCTCACTGCCTGGTGTCTGGATGTGAGATACAAAGCATAGTAAAAGTTGTGCGTTTGTGCGTGGCACTGTTGAAATTGTGCTCGACTGCGTGTTCGAAATGGTAAAAATGTGGCACGTGGTCCCACAAATGTTGTTGCGTTACCTTCAGGGACTCTGTTAGCCCTCAATCACACAGCCGTCACCTTCTCCGTCACGTCACCGTCACGCCAAGAAACCGCGAAGAAGACGGGACGGTAGCGTTCGTACTGGAGCTCTCCGTCAGAGTACAAGGTCGTCTGCCTAGTGATTAGTTTAGAGTAGAATCGAGCGTATTTAATCTGAAAAGTAAAAGAAATGGCTTAGATTTTTCCGTGTGCTTACGTTTTGCTAAATTTAGCCGTTAAACTTTTTTTTTCTGTCTGGCTGGTTTACCGCGAGGCGTGGTCCCGTCGCGTTGACGCATCGAAAACGTAGAGCTCGGCTTTCCATCCCCGTCGCACCGTTTTCGGCGAGAAATCGCCTGAGAAACCATCGCCCATAGCGGAAGGCGGTGACAGTGACGTGAGGGAGTGAAAAACAGCTGTGTGAATGATGTCTAATGTGTCGCCATTGTCTCATATACAAGAAGCGTAAACTGCTTCCCGGTTTCTTATATTAGACTTCGCATTGACAGCGGAAGACGTGAATTCGTGAGCATTGATCGAGCCTGGAACCTGTCGTTTGACTACGTACACGTACCTAGAATATCCCCGCCTGGCCCTTTGCCTTTACTCGGAAGGCAACGGTTTGAAAAGCTACCTCTGCTTCCAGGGAAATTGCTCCCTTGCAAGGAACCAATAGGAAGTTGTTGTTTTTCTTCTTAACGTTTTTGCGTGTGCATGTCCACACAAATGTGATTTTTGTTCAGTTACTGCTACTTATCTGAAGTTTCCCATAGGCAATAGACCTTTTTGGGGTTCATCAAATAGGCAAGGTCATCAAAGCCTTTTAGGTAAGCGGGGAGCAAGTGTTTACCTTCTTTCACATCCTAACTGGAGAAATTGCCACAGTAGAAAAAAATTATCTGCAGAGATTGTGCCGTAAACACTTGCAAGTATTCCGGTGTCTAGATTTTGTTGTTGGTATTTGTGTATGACTGCAACCGCGCACACAGTCTGACGGTGTCGTAGCTGTGGATGGCTGATTCTTCCGGCTTCTTTGAGTTTTCAAATACCATAGAGGATTAATGCCTTGTGTGCTGGTGGTACCTTTACTTGTGCATTTTGTTCACTCCTGGAAACGTGTTTTCCTCTCACTACTGTCTATTTCCTCTGTTGTGGTGAATTACCCACTGCGTATTATTATTTGTGCATTGCAAAGAATGGTGACTATTTGAACTTGCTGCGTTTAATGTCATGCAATAAATATTTCTTCGTTCATGAGGTGTCCCTTTTATGTGAGCACACGACAGAATTCCTGACCATCCGTAAAGGGTCCTATACATTGCAATTTCACATTTCAAAAAAAAGATACTTTCTTCTTTAAGAAGCATGCGGACACCAAGCCTGTGAATGATATACAGTCTCGTCCACTTATAACAATATCCAAGTGCCAAGGAAACCCCATCGTTATAACCGATAATTGCTATAAGCGGGTTGCGAAATAAACAGGCGGAACAGAGCTCAAACATTTTATTCGTATACCAGTAAGGTCGTACTACTCCTAATTTGCGGAAAAGAAGCCACAGGCGGTCACCTTTGTTTGCCACGTGTGAAGCTAGCGCAAATTTTTCCAAGAGCATCTCTAGGTGCTTCACCCAGCTGAGGTAAATGTCCTTGACAGAAACAAAGTCCCCGAGGGACTGTGTCACGCATTGGGCTTCCTACGAAGCCACTACCTGAGTAGGCTACACAACCGCGTCATTAGAGTCGTCACTGTTGCACTTTTGGTGCCCATTATCACCGGATTCAATCGTTATATCCAATATCGTGGCACTGGAGCATTGTAATAAGCGGTTTATTTTACCATAGAAAGAATACATAAGTTGACGGTGCCATAGCTGTTCATCGTTATATCCGATATATTGTTATAAACGGTATCGTTATAAGTGGACTCGATTGTATTCAAGTAGACACTAATCAATGCATGAAAGCGCCTGAATACCGTACCCACGTCCGTCGCCGTGAGCAGCGCTTTCCAGCCATTCAAACTACCCACTAAAATCCGTGTCCTGGAAACCGAAAGTGAACCGTTAGTTGTTTGTCCGCCCGCTCGGTGCGTTATAGTCAATTCAGCCGCAGGGCTCTATGGGAGTGTCCTCTCTTACTAGTATGTCTTTCTCTATGGTGTACACGGGGGCTCGCATTCCTGGGAAGCTTTATGAGAAGAGCGTGTGAAATGACATTTGAAGTTTTCAGTCAGTGCTCTTGGCCTTATCGAAAAATAATCTCTAACAGAACCCAGATCTTTTTACCTCTGAGCTAATTTATTAGTGACCAAGTTCTCGCCTGGTTTCTCGCCGACTTGTTAAACTGCTTCAAAGAATACTGTAGTTTCGCCACTCTGATCAGGGCAACTACCTTGCTCCCTGCCATCCCTATTCTGCACGCAAGATTTGATTTCGAGGGTATGCTTGGAGTGTTTCCATAATATATCTCTTTCCGCAATTGCGTGCATTACCGTAGCATTTATACAGACGTAATTTTTTGGACATGTTCTCAAACGCTTTTATTTGCGCACAGAAGCAATGGTAAGCATCTAATGCAGTCTTTTATTCGATTACGTAGACCACTCGAACGCCCTTATGAGGTCATCTAGCTTCCGCTGGTCTGTGACTGAAATTCTAGGCGCGCTTTCTGACAATTTACTACACGAAACTTGAGCAGATAGGGGTAATGACGCGACAATGTGACTGGCTACAAAATAATGATCGGTCAATCGTTGTGCGACCACGTAAGCTGCTAAAGTGTAATTTGATGCACGAACCAAAATGTGATCTAAACATGATCTAACTAATTAGCCATTAACGGGCTCCTCTCTGGTTAGAGTGGTTATTGTAGGTTCGATCCCATGCGAAGCTAGGAGGGATAAGTAATCCGCTATAGTACCCTCTGTAGGGCATAAAGTGCTGAGGTTGAAGTCCCCTACTATACACAAGTCATCTACCGGGTTACAGGGCTACAACACGGCCTCTAATTCTATCAAAAAACGAGTAATGCTGTTTTTTGGAGGGTGGTAAAAAGAAAATACTGCTAAGCGGCACTGCCCCTGAGCCACTTTCAAAGCAAGGCATTCAGCAAAAGGCAATGACGTATCAATGCGTGTTACGTCATACTCATCTTTGGCGAAGATAGCGATCCCTCCCGCGTCGAAATGGGCGAGTCGTGAAGACAGAGCAAGGCAAGAAAAACGTGTCGAGGCGAATTCCCGTAAGGACAAACACGTCAACAAAGATCATTGTTGAGACCGCAAGCATTTTAAATTCATCCTAGTATTCATGCATGCTTCTGATGTTCAGATTTGCTATCGTAAAGTCATCCCTGGAATTGTGACGAAAGTTGTCACTAAAAGAGTGGAAATCAGGTAGCTCTTGGCAGGTGTTCGACATACAGCTAGATAACCTTGTCAAGGTCCACTAGTGTACCGATTAAAATTCGCGCCGAGGATTGGTCTTTCTTCACGAAAATCGTTCCTGTTTGGCCCGGGCAAATTCGTATCCCTCAGCCTTGGCTGCGGTACCCGCTCGCCAGCAAAAGGGAATGACGTATCAATGCGTGATACGTCATACTCATATTTGGCGAAGATAGCGATCCCTCTCGCGTCTGTTTTGCTGCGTTTTAGATTTTCGTTGAACAACAACATCCGGAGCTTACCCGCGTGATGAAGCTTCCAGAGCTTATCAGGGGCGTCGAGCCATTTTTCCTTGCAGGCGACAGACACAAAGCGCACCAAGACTGTTGGGGTTGAGCCCCCTTTACCTTGCAAGCGATGCACTGCAAGTACCTCCTCCAAAGAAAAGTCTGCTATTTCCAGTTTTACAGCGAGCCGACATAGCATTTGCTTCAATGCCTCTTTTTTGTCAAGGGAGAGGCCATGTTTTTCTAAATTTGCATTGCGGCTGTGCTGCTCATTGTCATTCTGAATATTACGCAAAACTTGCAGCTGCTCTGCCTGTGTCTGGGCTGTGGTTGTCAGTACGACAACTTCAGACTCGAGTTCAGCGCTTTGACTTTTGCAGTGCTTTAACTGTGTGGCAACCGAGTCGTATTCATACGACATGAATTTCACTGACTTCTCGTACTGGGCGTCAGACTCGATAAGATTAGAGAATTCATCTCTAAGGATAAGTAGTGCGTCCAATTTTTGCACCAACACCGGTAAACAACGAAGAGTATCTTTGATCTCCTTGAGGTCTGCTGCTAATGAGGTGTTTGCAATCCCAGATTCCGCTCTTTTGACGGTCTCTGGTTGCGAAACAGATTGCGAAGCAGTACCGGTGCGCGTTTTAGCGGATCTACACGTTTTGCAGAGTCAAGCTTCTCGCTTAGCAAGGCCCATTGCGGTGAACGTAGTTTGGGAGATACCTGAGCACGCTTGACCGAGGTGATAACAGTGGTTGCAACATGCACAAGTCATTAACATTCCATCAGTGGGCAGCTGCATATGGCACGAAAAACAAACGTCGTCGTCCGACATTGTGCAAAGCAGCAGACAGAAACAACCACAACTGCAGTAGGATGCGATACGCTTAAGAAAGAGAGTTTAGAAGAGCTAAAATCATAACAACACGCTACCTGTCGAAAAAGATGGTGTCAGCGTTGGGCGAAAGTATTGCCTGCAACTACAGGGACTCCCGGTAGTGTGGCCACCTTATGTAGGCGCTCCGATGGTGCTGTTGCCAAATGCGTCGACGGTTCTTGATAAGGCCAGCTTGACTAGCCTACTGGCAGTGTAGCGAGCGCCCTCCCGTTGTGAACGTCTCCAGCTGCATCTGGGATCGACGAGAATCGAATAATAATAATAATAATAATAATAATAATAATAATAATAATAATATAATAGCAGTGGTATTACCATACTTTAAAAAAAATTAAGTCAGTACGGGTAAGTCCCTGAAATTACTAAGGTAGCGCCATCTTTAGATCTCTCCGCCTTTCGCCCTCGCCCGCGCTCCTTTCCTCCTTCGTTTTTTGCCATTTTCTTTTTTGCCGGCGAACGCCGCGCGCCATTGGCCAACGGCCAGTGACGTAGTACCTCGTCCCCGCGTTATTTGTTTTTTCTTCTCTTCGTCGCAACTGTCCACTTAAATTCGCAATTTTAAGCACAACTGCCTCAGAGCAGGCCTTTTCGAAGCCGCCAGCGTATAACAACCGATAACAACCGAAGAGTCAGCTGCTCGTTTCAAACAAGGGTCGCGTCGGCGTCACATTATGTAGCTTCGCGATGCCCAGTTGTGCCTTCGGCTGCTCGACTAAGGTCAGTACAGTCATGGCCAGCTCGGCTGTAGCAAGCTGTAATTTATCAAAGCCCACACATGAATCAATGTTAGCTGTAGAGCATAAAAAGGATTCACAATGCGCTTGTTAGCGCGCTTCTGGCCTTCGAATACGGTAGTTAATATAGAACTGGGCACTACAGCTAATTGTAAGCAGATCGCATTCTTTAACTGCGCGTTCTTTGTGCCAGCCTTTTCCAGATATGCCCGACAGGGCCTTACTCGAAGTAATTGTGAACGCCAATCAAACGAACATTGATATGCCACGGATGCACTGCCAAAAGTACAGCCGTCATGGGCGAGGCCAACGAGGAGACGCGAGAACTTTGACCCTGACAGCAGCCTGTAACGACGTGAAGGTGACATATATTTTGCAACAGCGTCAAAGCACCGGAAAGTGCACGGAATAAAGGTGGCATGAATGTCAGTAGCTAATGCGGGGCGCATACTGAGCGCTGCCTAATGATCTACATCTGTATTTGTGCGCGCCCTCCCCACTTTGCCACTTTCTCGCTCACTTTTTCTGTTTCCGCTTCCCAGTACTCGTTGCTACTCGCATAGCTGTCCAACGGTACCCCTAGATACCGCGTCGGCATTACCGTCCAGCTGACATTTGCAAAAACCCGCGGCGTTGACTCCCACCCACCATGCCAAAAACCTTCACATTTTGTCCAGTTTACTGCACTGGCTGTTACCATACAAAACTGTTCAGTTACATTGATCGCTTCTGTGATACTTCGCATATCTTCAAAGAAAAGCGCCACATCATCTGCGTACGCTAGCAACTTCACTTCGCTTGAGTGAAAATGAAACCCAGTTATTTCAGCATCGTTGATAACTTTCAAACAGTAAGGCTCCAAGAAAATACAAAAAAGTAGGGTTGAAGCCGGACACCCTTGTCGGACAGAAGACAACACTGGGATACTTCCTGTCACCTCCTTATTATTACCAACTGCGTGAAGCATTCACGATAGGCCATGCGCACTCCTTCTATGACCCCACTGCCAACATTTATATGTTCAAAAATACAAAACAATATACCATGGCACACTCTGTCGAACGCTCTCTCATAGTCGATTTGGAGCATAGCAAAATTGCGACCATACAGATCGCAACTTTCCAGTACTGTGCGGGCTACATGAATGTTTGTTCTTATGCTCCTACCCCTGATTCCGCACGTCTGGTGCGGTCCAACAACGCTTGTAATAACTCTTTGTAATCTTTGTGCTATAACTTTCATGAGTATCTTGTAGTCAATGTTGGCTAGCGTTATTGGACGATAGGCAGTGACCGACTGCCTTTTACAGCAATCGTCAGCTTTCGGTATTAGCACAGTCTGCGTAGGTGAGAACGATGCAGGCAAAACACCAGCGTCGTACGCCTCGGGAAATACATGAAAAAGGAAAGGTGCTACAATGTCAGTAAAATGCTTATAAAATTCTGCGCTCAGTACATCAGGGCCTGGCGTTTTACTCTTTTTTTAAATCTGAAATTGCCTCTTCAATTTCTCTCAATGACACGGGCTCTTCCAGTTCTTGTCTAACATCATCCTCTAAACGGGGCATTATTGAAAGAAGATCGTCTTTAAAGTCCTGAATTCTCGGTGACGCGGGGCTAAAAAGCTCGGAATAATGCTCAACGAATGCCCGCTTTATAACCTCCCGCTCATGGGTCAGCTCGCCTTGTCACACAATTCCTTCTATTACATTACCTTTCGCGTATTTCTTTTCGTCACTTAAAGGAGCCATGAAGAGAAAACACAAGTTTGGTTCATTCGAAAGATTGCCTCGTTAGAACCATAACGACACCACTTATAACGCAAACTTCGCTCAAATAAGCTACATAATTAGGAAAAAAGGAAATGACCATACGACCCACCAGCTCATTTTCCGCAACAGAACCTATGATGTCACTCGAGAATGCTCTGCGATTGGCGGAGGCCGGCAAAAGCAAACGCATGTTAGGCAGGGCTTACAGTTTGCATAGCGAGCTAAATGCCCGTGAAACATACTGCACATTCTTTTTATGACAAAGAACGGTGAGTAAACGGTCGAAGTTCCGAACGAACACGCAAGCGTGTATGTCAATGCGTACGAAACTACCGCCAGCCGAACTCGACATCTCGCCGTCGCCACCGTCGCGCAGACGAATTTTCGGGTTCAAGGCTCTTCGGGGCCAACGAACCTTCCCAGCACGCACAGCCGCGACCTTGCTTGGTATCGTAATCCCTTCACAGGAGGTTGGCCGTCATATCGCCAACTAGCAAAGGTAAAAATAGAAACAAGGGGAGTAAGGAACACAGAGCAGCAACGAGATAGTGCCACTCGTCGCACAGGTTTCGTTATGGAGGTCGTGTTGGCTTGCTGCTGTCGTTACGAGCTCGTTTACAGTTTACAACCACTGAAAACTTCAGTTTGTTCGAGTACTTTACAATGAAATTTCGTTGCTGTGTTTGGGAATGTCCATGTAGTACGGGCAAATCGTCGAGGGAGTGCGACATCCCCGCCGGTGAGATCTCCTTTCATGTGCTGCCCAACGACGAACCTCGGCGAAGCAAGTGGCTACGTTTTGTGAACTTTGCAAACGGAGGAGAAAGAGAGCTAAAGGAAGTACGAGTGTGCTCGCTTCATTTCCGAGGAAGTGATTACGGCAGGGACCCGGACATGCTGGCGCTCGTCGCCGACTTCGTCAAATCGCCTTTCAAAGGGCTCTGACCTTGGGGAAAAAAATTGCCGTACACACCGCGCATTGACGCTCGAATCTTTCTGGTCGGAGCAGAGAGCTCGAGCGAACGGCTTTCCATACACGACACCGGCCAACTGGCATAAGCCATACTGCTACTGAAATTGAAAATACGGCACATACGTACCAGTCTGTATTCGTCCGTCGCGACGGGGCTGACGAGGCAGCGGTGCCGACGGCTGGGCGTTCGTCTGTTGTGGCTATCGCGGAATGGTCGCTTTTAAATCTGTTAAATCATGCTCATCCTGTATATTTTGAAGTAGTTGCGCACTCGGGTCCCTGTTCCGCATTAAGCCTGCTCTGTCTTCTCCCGCGCAGACGCAGTGAAAATCGCCGAGCAGAACAACGTTGTCTTTGTCCTGCAATTTGCTCGCTATCTTTTCAAAAAACACTTTTCTTTCGTTCAATTTATTCGGGGCGTACATGCATATAACAAAAAACTGGATCCTACAGTAAGACATTTCACACGTCACCTGACGACCAGATTCACAAGAATAAATTTCCCCTATTTCAATTCCTACTGCATTCTTAACAAACAAACAGCAGCCAGCAGACGTCCCAAGCGCATGGCTAACACAGACACTATAAGGGTTTGCGAAAGAACACACCATCAATTCGGTTCGCTCTTCACTCTCAATTTTTGTTTCCTGTACAGCCAGGATGTCTATTTCTTTTTCATTTAGTAACCTAATCAGTTGGTATTGCTTGCGCCTTTCCGCAAGGCCTCGTGCGTTCAAAGTTGCAATACGCAATGGTTTTTTGATGCCTGTCATTTAAAATTGTAAGGGAAAAGCAAGACGAGAGAAGAAACACAAAACTTTTTCCCACCTCCCCTCGCGGGAACCCCTGTGTAGATGCGACGCATAGGGGGTTCCGTTGTTGTTTCCGTTAGGTTGATTCTCCATCGCGTGAAACGCGCCGTGAACCCCCTGCCGCGGCTATGACGCAACGTGGCGCGGCTATGACACAACACAATCCAACACAATCCACTTTAATACAATTCAATCCAAATCCAATCCAATCCAATCCAATTCAATCCAATCCAAGCCAAGCCAAGCCAAGCCAATCGAATCCAATCCAATGCTTCTCGCGACAGAGTGTTCGCTATCGGAGAGGAGAGGGGAGGAGCGGCGGAGAGTGCAGCTCGCGCGGCGAGGAGACTGGGGGAGGGGTGTGGACGGACAACAACGCCGTGGACGGACAACAAACAAACAACAAACGCGCCATCGCGTTTCACGCGATGGCGCGTTTCACGCGATTTCACGCATCCTCAGCAGTATGGAGGGACAAGGCGAGTGAATGAGATGCAGTCGCATCTAAAAGTTGTCTTGCGACATCTAACTCAGGTCGCTTTCCTGTTGCTGGAGTCACCTCCGTCTTCGCATACAGATCCAAGCTCTCCGTGGTGGTGGTCCCTTTTGCCTTTGCCGGTTCTCTCTGCCACCTCCTCCCCACTGACTCTGTGCGCCGCTGTCCGCCCACTTACACCACATACATCCCTGCTGGCGCCGTGCACGCACACTCCCCGTCCACCTTTCGTCGTGCATAACTAAGTGGTTGACGCCTTGCCTTTGTGTCGTTCCGGTGTCACACTCGGCCTCGTTTTGGTCAAAGGCCGCCGGTCTTGTGTGGTCGCCTTCAGTGGTGGCTCTTCGGAACTCGCAGAACCTGCGCTCTACGTGTTGACCCTGGTGAGCTCCCAGGACCGCTTGCTCGTAGACGCTCCCGAACCCGGCGCCCCCTCTTCTTCCATGTCTTCGCTCTCCACTTTCTCGTCCCTCGACTGCTCGTCGTCCTTCATTTCCGCCTCCTTCAACGCATTTGTTGTTTCGTCCATCTTCTCCTTGGGAGGCACTACCTCCGCGTGACTGCCGTTTTCCGCCGGGAAAGTAGCTGGCTCGGGGGGCGTTACCTCCTTCGCCTGATCGTTGTCACCACCCCTTGCGGCATCCTCAGCAGTTAAGATTGTTGTGGCTCGTTTCCCCGAAGTCCGGTGTCGATCAGGAACCCAATCGCCCGGGCTCCGCTTGATTTGGCAGGAGGCTGGCAGGGTGATGGTGATGAGGTTCTTGGAGACGGCGTTCGAATTGACGAACTCGAGGCGTTGGGGTTGATTAAGTGAAATGAAGAGTTTATATACAGCTATTTACAGTGGGAAAACTGGGTACATGAGTAGTAAAAGGAAAACTTCCAACTTCAGCTAGACGCTGGCTCCAAGTGCGTACAAATTACTTGAGCTTCTCAACTTCGTCTAAGTCTCCTATCCTCGGAGCGTACACAAACCGTTCGAGAAACGACGCCCGAGACTCTCTCTCGCCGCAAGATCCGTCTAGTTGCCCGGTATGGCGCTGTACCCTAAACTTCCGACGCGATCTTAACCTCTAGCCTAGAGGGCTCACAAATCCCAACGTAGCTTTAACGGTCGAGACTCCTTGTCCCGCCGGGAACTGCCAAGCTCAGCGCTCAGACAAGAACAATTTGTAACGGCCAAGTTCGACCTTATAACACCTCGAGCTCACACTCTCTCGGGAACGCCCCTGTAGCATTCGCACACGCGTAAGGGAGTGCCCAAATTCACGTAGACAGCTGTCACTCAGCGCGCTGCGGAATATTCAATGAGGCGCCACCACCGTTGGGTCAACGGCCCGCTCGCGGACGAGCAAGCGCGCGCGACCCCGCGGGGTGAGGGCGAAAGGCGGCGACAGTGCACTATGCCCACCGGAGCGCGTTAACAATGAAGGCTCGCGCGGCGCACGCTCCGTCGTCGGCAATTACACCTCCCCGGCGCACCACGCCGACGATTCTCGGAACCCGACGGCACCGTCTGCGTTTTCGATGGGGGATTATCCCCGTGGTATTCGGTCGGCCACACAATCCGTCTCCTGTGCGTGCCATGACAAATTGGCGTCGACTGCTCTGCAGTGTTGGCAGTGCTACGTCGCCACACAGAGTGGCGAGTTCTCACGCGGCGCCCGGGCGCTTGGCCACTGACCTCATCAGTGGGTCTCACAACTCCTTCGACACCGACTGCGTTCTGAATGGGGGATCATCCCAGCGGAATTCCGTTGGCCGGAATATCCGGCGCCCATACGTGCCGTGACGAATTGGCGACGGCTGCTGCGTAGAACCCACAGTGTTGAGCCACCAGACAGAGTGGCGGGTTCTCACGAGCAGCCTGCACGCCTGGCCACTGACCTCATAAGTGGACCTTACAACTCCCCCCTTTAAGAGGGTTACTGGACCTCTTGGTTCAGTCAATCTGAAGAGAATTTAAAAGGGCCACTCGATTCATCTCTCCTTCAGCAATAACAGCGGAACAAAAACAAACACGGGGAAGAAGCTAGGTATAACCACCAATGAGCCCCCTACCATTTCGGCAGTTCAGCTGATCCGTACTCTCTCTCTCACCTAAGCTAGAAACACAACCTATTCACTAGCCGTTCTAATGGGATGGAATGCTCTAGCAAACCGAACACACTAAAAATGCTAAAAAAACTAAGTGCGAGTAAAAAGAAATTGGGTCGTGTTTCCGGGGCGCGTAAACGCCACGAACAACGAGACAA
Source organism: Haemaphysalis longicornis (assembly GCF_048455015.1). NCBI lineage: Eukaryota > Metazoa > Arthropoda > Arachnida > Ixodida > Ixodidae > Haemaphysalis > Haemaphysalis longicornis. The sequence goes on from NW_027526203.1 coordinate 108,426,220, forward strand.
CTCAACCTATAACACTGATGCGCGCTATAACTGCAAACACGCACAAACATTCCGGCACTCGACAACAAGAACAAAAGGAATAAAGGCTGGCAAAGAACACGGGAATTTTGCAGTCAACAAAAATAAAACGTTAAGAAAGTTTGCATTGTCACTATGCGCACGCACGCAAATGTCCTCCTTGACGGCGTAGCCTGATAACGTTCCTTCAAGAATGTTCGGCTGTGCTTTCGCTCACTTGCGGTGTACACAAACTTCAGTTCGTTGCACGGATCGATCAATTCGGTGCACGGATCGAGCACCCAAGGCGTCTCGTCGCGCACAACCACGGCACACACACACACACACCGCCAACGAAAAAGGACGGGTGAACGGGAACGTTCACGTCTGTCGTGGCGGTGTTAAGGCTGGGCGGAAATTCAATAGTGGCATCCCCAAGCAACATTCTGAAAAGAGGGTAGTGCATTCGCATATTTCCAAACCCTCTGCAAATGGCCCCGACCGTGGAGCGTTGCAATGTCAACGCAAGTCTCGACAATTTAGCCCCATGAGGCGAACACAACTTCGGGGAAGACGGAGTGGTATCGCAAAATGCGACTTCGCTTCCTGTCCCATAGGTCAAGTGGCCATGCCTCTCCAATGCCCCAACGTAAGGCAATGCTGCGTGCTGGCAGTGTGAGCGAAGGGTTGATGCTGGAGCGGAATGGCGGCCCGCGAACGCGACGACCTTCTCGGGATCGGATTGTAGTGTTTAACGCACCGACGCAACGCAGACGATTAGGCGCGCTGTAGTGGAGGGCTCCGGATTAATTTTGACCACCTGGGGATCTTTAACGTGCGCCGAAATCTCGTACACACGGGCGTTTTTGCTTTTCGCCTCCATCAGAAAAGCGGCCGCCGGAGACCGACCTTCTCGGGATCATTCTTTCCCTTACGCATAGGCTGCCCCACAAGAAAAACCTCACAAGCACCTGTTATTACCAAAAGCCGCTCGTGCACGCTAGGTGCATTCTTAGCAGCGGCCTGACAAAGGCAGTTTTTCAGCCGTCCCAGCACGCACTCATCCTGGAACAACTCAGAACTCGGGCCTGTGACACACGGCCAGGTCACACAACTTAGTGCGTCAACCCTTCCAGCGCGGCTCCCGACTAAATCTCGGTAATGGCCGCAACCGACACTAAAGCTACGAAGCTCTATCTCACACACCGGTTTCACGAGATCGCCGATTGCGTCTCGTTCCTGTTTCAACTGTAGCTGCCTCCTCACATGGTTCTTTCTTCTCTTTCGCAACCTCCTCTGGAGCTGTCATTCTTGAGTTCGCAGTCTCGGCGCATGCGTTTTGGTGTTCTCCATCAGCCTCCTCGGTTACACTCTCACCATCAAGACTACCTAACCCACGCGACATCTCCGTATCGTTCCTACCCTAGTCAAATGCTCTTAGCTCCTTGTCGTGCGCCTTCTCGCGTTCTCTCTCATTTTCTCCTCCATTTTCTGCATCTCCAACCCAGTCAACCTTCTGAGCTCTCTTATCCGCCCTTAACTTGTGCTTTCCCTCAGCCTGATCGTGAACTCCGTGTCTTTTTCGCCCCGATCGTCACACGGTTCCTCGTCTTCTCTCTCCATTCGTTTCTGAGCGAGCTCCTGAACGCCCGACACGGAGTTCACTTTCTCATGCAACGTTTGAGCGGAATTTGGAGCGGGCGGGCCCCAAGACTTTCGTGCGCGACGCCAATCTCCTCCAGTCCACCGATTAGAGTTTGGGTACTGCCCGTGGTAGCTAGTTCAGCATGCATTAGCTCGGTGTCTGGTGTTAACGTAACTTGAGGCCCTACACTCGCAACAACAAGCCTACCCCTTGACTCTGCTCTTATACCGGACGCGCTCGCTGGAACACTCCTCATGCTCGCTTCGCTTTCCGTGCAGGTGTTTCCGGCTGAGCCGCTCGCTTCCTGTGCGCAGCCACGGCCGCTTATCTCGTTCTCGCGCGGCTTCAAATTGAAAAACGGGCTGTCCCCATTCAACTTTGCTGTCAGTGCATAACCGGGCCTGCTCGACGGGTTCTGCCTTATGCGCTGCAGCTCCATCGCCGAACTTTGCCTGCGAGGCTGCTCGTCATGTTCAAGCATCGCCTCATTACACCGCTCTACGGCATCACCGGGCGCGCTTACCTCATCACTCCTCATCCCAATGTCCATCTCCACGCGTTCGACATCGGTGGAAATGCTAGCCTCGTGTAGGGAGTCACGGCTGCTTACTTTGTCATCGCAATGTTCAACTTCCAAACACTGGCAGGAACCATTCAACTTCGCTGTCGCTATACAACTAGCTGGGTCTGTGCCCCATTGTTTCTGCTCGCGGGTGTCCGAGCGCAAGGGCGTCTGTCTGCCTTCTCCGCTCCAGCTCCAATTCATACCTTCGCAACCGCTCTTCAGATTCGAGCCAAAGTTTCTGTATGCGTTCTTCCGATTCTCACGCCTCTCTTCTCTCCGTCTCCTCCGCTTCGCGCGCTTCTTTTCTCTCTCGCTCCGCCGCCTCTCGCGCTCTTTCCTCCTCGCGCTCCGCTGCTTCGCGCGCTTATTTTCTCCTGGCGCTCCGCCGCATCGCGCGCTGCTTTTCGCTCCCGTTCCTGAAACTCCAACTCCATTCGTCTAAGAATTATCGTTTCAGACTCCGCTTGGACAACCCCTCCTGCCGCCGTTCCTCCTTGAGGTGGCGCCTCATCTGTCTGACCCTTTCCGTCTCCTTCCGCCATGTTCGCCAGCATGCTCCGCGTAACTACCATGCAACCCCAGACTCAGCCTACACCGCCACAACGACCCGCCAGAAATCCCACTCACCCGCACCTTCGGTGGTCGGCCGCCTCGTCGTTGGCCCCGTGCGCTGGCTTGACTCTGCCGCTCCACTCCGCGCGGAGCTCGGCTGCTGCCCATGAAGGCGGGCTTGCGCCCGCTTGCTGCCCCTTGCTGTGGCCTGGTGATTTATTCTGCCAAATCCTGTCAGCTGCGCCAGTAAAGATGGTGGTGGCTCGTTTCCCCAAAGTCTGGTGTCGATCAGGAACCCAATCGCCCGGGCTCCGGTTGATTTGGCAGGAGGCTGGCAGGGCGATGGTGCTGAAGTTCTTGGAGACGGCGTTCGAATTGACGAACTCGAGGCGTTGGGGTTGATTAAGTGCAATGAAGAGCTTATAGACAGCTATTTACAGTGGGAAAACTGGGTGCATGAGTAGTAAAAGGAAAACTTCCAACTTCAGCTAGACGCTAGCGCCAAGTGCGTACAAATCACTCGAGCTTCTCAACTTCTTCTAAATCTCATATCCTCGGAGCGTACACAAACCGCTCGAGAAACGACGGCGGAGACTCTGTCTCGCCGCAAGATCCGTCTAGTTGCCCGTTACGGCACTGTACCCTAAACTTCCGACGCGATCTTTACCTTTAGCCTAGGGGGCTCACAAATCCCAACCTACACTCTTAGTCGCGTCCCGGATGGCGTCCTATTTATATGCGGTTGGCAGCCTCAATACCGTGATATAAGAGGCCCTGACAGACTTCTTTTCCGTGACAAAACCTCAGGTGGTTACAGCATGCTTATAAGCTGCGCCAACGACCCGTGTCACGGCTATATACTAGCGGACAGCCTGACGCCAGGAAATAAATAAAAAGAGGGGGGCAATCGTGACGCTCCGAGCGATATGTGTGGCTTGCGGCGCATGCGCGTATTCCCCCTCACACAATGGCCCGCAACCTTCCTTTGCGGCGGCCGACGACACGCGCCCGACGACGCGGCGACAGCCGAAAAACATTAAAAAAAAAACTTGCGCGCACATGCGCAGTAGGAGTGGAAAAAAGTTCGTACGTGGCGAGTTGTGGTCCGGTAATTTGTCTTTAGCGCGCGTGCGCAGTATGGAGTCATTTCAGCACGGAGCAGGTTGGGGTCCCGCGCTTTGACTCATGCTCTGTATAGTTCATACTCAGTTCCGAGCGTTCACACTTGACCACGTTCGCTTCCGCTGACATCAAATGTGTGTATCGAAATCAGTGTAACAGGAGAAACAACTGCGAATGCAGTTGCTTCCCCTGTTACACCGACCCTGCTACACCGGCCACCGGGAACGCAAGCCAAGCAGCGGGGCCATATCAAGCCGGCTGGTGTGTGTATTAGGGGCATAGCCCGGTTGAACACGAGCGGATAGGTAAGTCCCTGGATTTCTTTTTTTCGAGGGGTGGGCGAGCGCAGACTGTAAGAATTTGTGTTTGCAGACAATATAGCAAGGACCACAAAATTATGCCTTTTGCGTCGTCGTAAGAAGCCCGCGCCAAAACCGTTCTCCGATACCCGTGATCGTACGGTAAATTTTACGTTCTTATAGAGAGGATTCGGGTTCCCAGTGCGGCGGCCGTTTTGGGATCCAGGAGGAAAACGAAAACGCTTGCGCATGTGGGGTACTTCCGTTGCCGTAATGAGTATACCGCGGTGCCATAAAGAATTTGCATTTTTACACACGTCCCATTTTTCAAGGTCAAATCACATAAAACCCAGTTTGAATTTTGTATTTTTCAATATTCTATGGCCACTGCTTGCCATTTTCGGTAAGAGTAGCAAAAAGTTAGTTATAACGTTTTTTCGTAACCAGATTTTCGCGTCGTCGTTTCGGCTAGTGAATTTTCTTGCCCGTTGAGTAGTCTGGATCCTGTGGCGATTTGGAAACTTTCTTACGGTGCGTTTAAGTGGTAAAGTTTTCACATGAAGCAATATTCATGAGTAACACCAGCCTCCATCTTGTTGTGTTCGGCAGAGCTGTCGTCTGTCTGAAGTGTCAACTCGCGGTTTGCAGAAACATGATGCAATGGCAGCGCAAACGCAGCGCGGCGCCGGCGTGGAGGTTGCTCAAAGCGGTGGCTTCTAATGTTGTTACTCAGCCTCCTGTAAGGCGTTATACAGATGCGTTGGCTGTTGGTCGGTGCGCGCAGTTTACCTATGCTTTAGCAAAAGATATTGCTAGCAGTTTTATTCGATCTTTCATAAAATGTTTTGCCCCATACTATTGGTGGAAATTGTTTCATAAAAAGAAACTAGGGCACATTACCCTCCGCGTGTAACAGCGAAAAGGGTTCAAATAAAATTATGCCAAAGTTTTCTCGCACGCCTTCATACTGAAAAAGCGCTCGGCCTTCTTATGTATATGAAGAAACGTCCTTTTGGAGAGCTTTTGAATATAAAGCAGAAAGAAAGAAATAATTGCCTAAACTACAGCGATGCACTTGCCTGATTTATGATATTTTCACATATCTGCTAAGGTGTTGGTGATACTTCTGCTGCGCTCCTTCAGGCTATACTGTTTTACCGCCGATAAATAACGCCACAATTTTGTACCTGGTCACTTTTTCAGCTGCCGTTTCTTTTCTTCACGCAGTGCCAACACAACAGAATGCTACCCGTAACTCAAGGTTTTTGAAATGTTTACAACGCTGTTTCCATTCAAGTGCGACGAAATTCCAGAAGCAGCAGCTCCCGGGCCAAAGATTGCTGGGGGGATTCTACATAGGCCTTCTACATCATCGGAAGTGGTGTATTTCTACCCCCTCGTTTTCCCTTTCTCTCCCTGCGATACATATGTGGTGCAGGCTGGGAACCTTTTTCCCTCTCTCAGTCACCTCACCTCACCTGGACCATAATTGAAGCCCGGAGAAAGTACTTTTTCTTTGTTTGGTAATATATTACATTAGGACATGAGGTATACCCGTCAGCTTTAGGCCAAACATTGGGCTTTATACAGTCAGCAGCCTGCAAAAAAGATGAGTTTCCTCCCTGTTCAGCAAGCTGCTGAAAATTCCATATATGAAAGAATAATTTTATCTTGACAGGTCCTTATTTGCTCTTCCACAAAAGAATATTTTCATTTTTGTGTTCCACAAGGGCAATCTGCTAATATTTGTATTTGTTATTTCAGTATAAGTATTTCGTGTTCGTATTTGTATTTTTGATATCAAATAAAAAGAAAACATCGTTCCTTCGAGATGGTGTCATTCATGTAATTTTAATCTCACACTTGTGCATGCTCATGAATTCGAAAATGACAAAATACTTAAAATTTACATACCCAACTCAGCTCTCTGCTCATGTCCCAAGCTTGTATGAGTAGACTATCACTTCGAGATCCGGATAGGTTTAAGGTATACAGATATTTGCTTTACAGCTTTGCTTGTAACATGGCATTATAAATATAGGGAGTTTTTTTTTAATTCGTGGTATGTGCATTGAGGCCTGATAGATCAGGTGGAAAAACACTGAGATTATAAAGGTAAAACCTCATTGCATGATAACTGAGGTCATGAAGGTGTTCCAGAAGTGCACAAGTCACAAATGTGTTAGTGCAATTACAGCCATTGTAACAAATTTATTGGTGGCAATGTTTTATACGGTCTAAACTTCAGATGCACAAGTGTGTTCATTACCAAGAGCTATGGTTTTGGTGAACGACCTTGAAAATGTTGAAAATGCTCAACCGCGACCTTGCGCTTCCGCGTACAATAATATAACTCGCTAATAACTGAAGCGCGAGTTAAATGAGGCCACTTAAAAAAATTGCAAAAATGAAGAGAATTGTCTACTAATGCTCAGCATTCTTATGACGCTTCTCTTGAGTGTGAGTCTTTTAGAGCCAAATTTCTTGAATTTTCTAAGTCCTGTCCGTCAAATAATCTCCATTTACACTATTATAACGATCACAGGTGTTACTGGCGCCAAATCTGTATTTTTTGTAAATGAAGGGCGTTACACGGCTCACCATTTCTCGTATTTTTTTATATTTTTCTTGGTTTTTCGTTTTTCAAAGTTATGTTCGGCCAATTCTCTCGATCTACGCTATGATAACAATTCCAAGTTTCCGCAAAATCTGCATTTTTGTGGAAATGCAGGGTGTTATACTGTTTACCAGTTTGTCATTTTTTTATATTTTTTTTATTTTTTTGTTTCTCAAAATTTGGTTCGACAAATGATCTTTACGATACTATAACGATTAAAGGTGGAACTTCCGCGAAAACTGCATTTTTCTGGAAATGCAGGGGGTTACAAGTTACACGGCCGAGCGCCTATCCGGTCTGCGCGAGAAAACGCTAAGATATTCTTTGTGTGCTCGCGATCACCAGTTCTTCAGGCGACGCGGCAATTCTGCAGGCGTCGCGACACAATGTTATATAGAATGAGTAATTTATTATTGGTTCATTACATTACCAGAGACGTAATTTACTACCGCCCCCTATTACAAAAATAAAGGTTGAGGCATGTAACAGCACCATCAGAAGAGCTACGACGAGCAGGAAAAAATTCAGTACACCATTTCATGCTTGGTATACTTGCCACTCGTGACCAGACAGCTCTTATGTTCAGCACGACAGTGTGCCTTACGTGCTAGTTATTTGCATGCATTGTCATAGGAGGCACTTTCCGCCAATGGCCAAGAATACTTTTGGTTACAAGGCAGAAGAACTGTTATCAATTCCGTTTGCATCGATGGAATAAATCACCGCATGGCGCATCATACTGTTGAAACGGGCACACAGCATGACAAAAGGTTTCCGCTCGTAACAATGTACTTAAAGCCCTCCAAACCGTAGTATTATGCCTCTTTGGTAGAGTGATTCGAAAACGGTGGTCTAAAGAAAGTCACTCGAAGCGGAATGTGTTATTTAAGACTCCTGCTTGACGCGCAACAGCATGCAGAATACTTATAAGCCCATGTTTGCACTCCCCAGCAACCCGTGGGTCGTGGAGCAGTGGTTATGATACCCGCCTCTTCATGTGTTGTAGTAGATCCAGGTTCGAGTCTCCGTAGGGTTGTGTGTATGTGCCTATGTGCACTTTGTGTGTCTCGTATGTTGTAACATGTGTTAGAGCATTCGTCACGGGATGCTGACGTTGACCTGGCAATGCGAGCAAAAAAAAAAACCGGATAAACTGGATTCTGGCCGATTGGCTGGTTTTTTCTTCTTTTTTTTGGTGGAAAGCAACAAGGCCGCTTATTTGAGGGGCCGTATGATTTGGGGGCCGCTTCGTAAGCGGGAATAGATTAGCATAACGGGCCGCGTAAAACAATTACGGCCAGTGGCCTGCCGAACACACGGCCCGGTGTTTAGGTGGCCCGCTGGTTAGGCGGCCCTCAATACGGCCGCTTAAACGCCGGGCCGCGTGCTCGGTGGGCCGCATGTTTGGCGGGCCGCTTGCGCGCGAGGCCGCCTGAACCGCCGCTTTATAAGCGGCTTTAAAATGACGTGGCGGCCCGCCTGCATGCGGGTCGTATAACCAGGAATTGACTAAGAGTGTAGCTTTAACGGTCCAGACTCCTTGTGCCGCCGGGAACTGCCCAGCTCAGCGCTCAGACAAGAACAATTTGTAACGGCCAAGATCGGCCTTATAACACCTTGAGCTCACCGCTCTCTCGGGAACGCCCCTGTAGCATTCGTACACGCGTAAGTGACTGCCCAAATTCACGTAGACAGCTGTCACTCAGCGCGCTACGGAATATTCAATGAGGCGCCACCATCTTTGGGTCAACGGCCCGCTCGCGGACGAGCAAGCGCGCGAGACCCCGCGGGATGAGGGCGCAAGGGGGCGACAGTGCACTATGCCGACCGGAGCGCGTTAACAATGGACGCTCGCGTGGCGCACGCTCCGACGTCGGCAATTACACCTCCCCGGCGCACCACTCCGACGATTCTCGGAACCCGGCAGCGTTTTCAATGGGGGATTATCCCCTTGGTATTCGGTCGGCCACACAATCCGTCTCCTGTGCGTGCCGTGACAAATTGACGTCGACTGCTCTGCAGTGTTGGCAGTGCTACGTCGCCAGACAGAGTGGCGAGTTCTCGCGCGGCACCCGGGCGCTTGGCCACTGACCTCATCAGTGGGTCTTACAACTCCTTCGACACCGACTGCGTTCTGAATGGGGGATCATCCCAGCGGAATTCCGTTGGCCGGACTATCCGGCGCCCGTACATGCCGTGACGAATTGCCGACGGCTGCTGCGTAGAGTCCACAGTGTTGAGCCACCAGACAGAGTGGCGGGTTCTCACGCGCAGCCTGCACGCCTGGCCACTGACCTCATAAGTGGACCTTACACTCAGCCCCGGCTTCGTCCATAACGAACGACGCCGTCGCCGTGTGCTGCGGTGAGCCGTCTACACTAGCGTATAAAGGCACACACTGACTCTCGTCGTTGCCGAAACGATGACAAAAAGCGCAGCGTGGCATTGTACACTCTCGCCCGATGTCTCCGCTCCGATGGCAACGCAGACAGAGGGGCGTTCGCCCGGGCACGACGACCACGGCTTGCTCTCTGGCGACGCGTAATTGGTACGGAATGGCGTCGACGGTGACGCCCGCTCTCAACCTGAGGGTGACCAGGCGTGTTGTCGACGACTCAGCGTTGCATCCTTGCACACGCCACCGGTACCTAGCCACGTCGGTTACCTTACCGTACGGCCCTAGTACGGCCCGAACTTCGTCGTCGGGGACGTGGTGGAGCACCTAGTGGACCTTTAAGCGCACCTCCTGGTTCCTCGGGTCGATGACGAGGCACCGACGATCCTTCACTAGTAGTTCCCCAGCAGCCACCAACTTCTTTGGACCTTCCGCATCCTTGAACATAACCGCCCACACATGGTTCTTCTGATATGCCCCCAACGAGATAACCTCGGGGAGCAAAGCCAAACGAACCAGCGTATCGCGGAAATCTTCAACCTTGTACGGTCTTCCTTTGACGGCTGCGTGCAAAAAAAATTGTGTTGAGGGCAGATGGTCCAGATGGCAGATGAGGCAACATAACTTGATAATCCTGGGTATCGTTTGAAGAAACAGCAGACCTGTTACTGCGGGCCGAAGGGCCCGCCAAAACCGCTCCTTGGGCGGACCCTGACATTATGCGACCGCCCCGCTCGGAAGCCGGAAGTAGAATCCCCCTTTGGGGGTAGAGGTAGAAAGCTTTGCTTTAAAATTAAAGGCATTCCACTCAATGCGAAAGCTGTCAGAAGTGCAGGGAAGTGATTTCCCATAATGGGCTGCAGCACCGCTTACCGCCCGCTTCTGCCACCCAACACATTTCAAATTTCCCGCCTTCGCAGTTTTCGCGTACCGTCTGCTTGAAACTGCGCCAGCGGGATTCTTTTCTTTTCGTGCTTGCTTTGATTTCCTAGGCTGGAGCTGTTTTTCGTCATTTAGAACGTGTAATTTTTTTCTTGCGCGGCTGGAGCCTTTGTGCGTCCTTTCGAACGCGCCATTTTTTCTTGCTCGGCCGCTTTTTTCGCTTACTATCGTAAAAAGCACCCGAGCGAGCGTTCCTAACAAAGTGAACGCGGGGCTGCCGGTTATATTGACAGATTTTGCTTGAAATGTACCTGAAGTTTTCTTTGCGCTAAATAACGGTGAGATGTATGGCAACAGCGAGCGGTTCACGACTTTCGTATGGTTATGACTGTGCAAACCGCGTGGTTTTTCGAAGCCTCAGCGGGATTCCCTGACGCCGGTACAGAAGGCTCTATTTGGGTCCGTTACCTCGCCCCGCCGCCTGATTCCGGCAGTCGCATCGACCGTTAGCGAGCTAAGACGACAAGGCGAGCCCATACAGTGCCCTCCACTTTGAAAAAAATTTGCTTGCGGTTACGATACTTCCTAATGCGATATTTTGGCGCAGCAGCATTGCGCTGAGGTACACTCACTCATGGGTTCATCTACGGCAGCGACGATGAACCCAAGTGTGTCTCAGGAAGGACCGCCACCCGATTCTGAGGCAGGGAACGCACACCATCGTCACGCGAACGACCCCCTCACCTTTCCTCCAGCGTCCCGAGAATGAGCGTCACGTGCGGGCACACTATACTGCGCCCCCGTGCCCCATCGCACACTTTAGGAGAGCGCTCGCACCGCCACGGCGAGCCGCCCTCTTCTCACAATTTCGCGACACTCTCCTCCTTACAGCATACTGCCCCCCTTCCCCACCGCAGACTTTCGGAGACCCCTCTCGCCGCCACTGCGAACCACCCTCCGCTCCCCATTTTGCCACGCCACCTCCTGGCATACCTCGAGGCCACCGGACTATCCCCGCGCCTGTAGCTGAGGCTACTGAACAAACACTCGCGCCGAACACTCGTGCCACTGTCGCATATGTAATGCCCCCTTTTTTTATTCTCTCTCTCTCTTTTCTTCCTCTCTTTCTCTTTCACATCTTTTCTATTTCACCCCTAACCTCCTCCCTAGTCTTTTATCCCCTCTTCCCCCTACCCCGCACTGGGTTGTATACAGGTGAGCTCCATGCTGAGCTCAATAATATCCCAAGTGCGCTTTCCTTTCCGCTCTTCCACCAATTAACTTCTCTCTCTCCATTTCGCGACCCTCTCCTACTTTGCTTTCTTTTATTATTCGATCTTGCCATCGTTCACTCGGTTACGACGACGACGCGGCTGAGCCCAGAAAAGGCCGTCAAAGGGCTGCGCCCTGAACTCGAGATAAACGATGTGAACATCTATTACACTTTATTAGATCATATGCAAGAACTTACACACGGTAGAATTCAAAGGCTTAGTTAAAGCACACCGTGAAACGCTCTATCAAAACCTCTTACCGCTCTAGCAAAACATTACCAACGGTTAGGGAAAATAAATCTACATGTCATTCACGCACGGGGGCAAGATGCCTACATAACTCACCTAGAAAATACCGACACAATTTAAGTAAAGCCAGATAAAGCAGGCACCTTGAAATCCTTCACATGCTAACAAGACATAATCATTTCTTTACCTTTAGTTGGTTTTTGCGGATAAAGTAGCAACGGTAGATTTTCAAATAGAAATGCATGCAATATTGACGCAATTTTCCAGCGTATCGCAGTGAACGTCTTTTGGCATTATTATAAGCAACTACAGTTATGTATGTCTACTTGATGCGATATGCCGTAACTGTTTTCTGACAACAGTTTCCGTTGCAATTAATCGCACGCTTCTAGCAGCGTCACATTAAAAATCTCAGGCCTTTTTTTCGCAGCAACTACATTATCTTCTACTTGAGTTTGTTCCCTGATCCAGGAAGCCCGTTTCCTGTCCCTGAGTGTCACGCTCCTACCATCGTTTTTTCAATGGCCGACTGGGCCGACCTAAGTTGGCTTTGTAGTTGTTTAATGAAATATCCAGTGTCCGCTTCATATTTCAGCACCGGCAGAACGCATTGGTCGGATAGAAGCAGGTTAATTTTTATTAATTAAGAGTGCTTGCCGAGTGCCCTCTACCCCATTGCTATTGGGCGCCGGATTTCTTTCTCGTGGTTGGGATCGGCACTGAATACCTCTCCAAAGTAGTGATATTCTTTTTGTTCTAGTATTTGGTTACATATGGTTAAGAGGGCGCTTTGAGCATGTTTATTAATCCTTGCTTCAGATTTATTCGTATGTATTTTCAGCCCCACTGCGTACAGATTGTAGCTCCTGAAGCAGTTTTTGTAGTAGTGCTGACTCACCGAGGAAACCTATGTGTTTTGCATACCTCGAATGGCTCAAGTATTGCCTGTTGTTCTGTAATTCTGCGTTTTCTAGTCTATATATTTCTTAATGCCCTATCCACACAAGTTGCGAAGCAGTTTGGAGAAATAGTACCTCCCTCTCGTGTTCCCTCTCGGATCGGGAGCTTTTGGCTTCGCTTGTGAGGCGTTATCCTTCCCGTACATCTCTTATATCTGTCGTCTAAGAGCCTTCGGTAGTTCTGCTCTATTCCCTGGTCCTTCAATGCTTACACAACTGCTGCGCTGTGGATCGAATCAAGCACTTTATTATGTATAAATACCATGCAAAGGGCTTTTTTACATTCTGTGGGTTGTCTCATTATTTCGTTGATGGTATGGATGTGATCTATTATATAGTATCCTTTTCTAAACCGAGCAAGTTTCCTGGAATGTTGAAAATCTAGCTCATCACTTATGCGGTTAACTATAACATTGGTAAACAGCTTGTATGCAACCGAGAGTAGGCTGATGGGTCTGTAATTCTTAAGATCTTATGCCGTTGTTGTGAATCAGAATTATGATGGTGTTTCAGGGTAAATATCCGAATCACGCTGTGTTCTTTTAAAGTCCTTACGCATTCTAAAAGTAGTTTAACAAGCCTTTCCAACCCGACGTCTCCTCCTTCCTTTAAGAGACCCACGGTTATATCGTGATCACCAGCCGCTTTTCCTAGTTTCATGCCTTTGAGAGCCTTTTCTATTTACTCATGGCTAGCTAAGCTTGTACGCTCAGTAGTGTCCCCTAATCTAACTTCACTGGTGTTTAGCCTGGAGTGCAATCGTTCGGCCTAAAAAGTAATCATCTTAAATCTTTTGCATAAAAAATGACGGCAAACCTGACTCCGCAACAATGCACAGCGCACACCTTTATCATATGGCAGGCTACCCGACACTCGTGAAAAGAGCGCATTCAATTCGTGTAGAATGTTTTCATTGAGCCAGAGAAATTTGCAGTGGCATGACTACACTGGTCAGTCATACTGGCGAGTCTCCTGAAGTCCCTAATCGAACGAAAATTTTTGAACGGTGATTCCGTGCGTTGACATTTTTTTTGCAACTAGACACGCTTAGCCAAACAAGTAATGGCCCTCAGTTATATTGCTTTCAAACCAATCAGGGCATGAACTCCTTTTCGAGATTCTTGAACTAGGATCATGAAAAAGCAATACAAGGCGAGCGTTTTCCCTGCACCCACATAAGGGCTTTTTCCTTTATGGCGGCCTAAAATTCTTAGGTCCTTAAAATATTTTTTAAGCTTCGTTCTTTCATTTTAATTTGACACAAAGATGTTCTCTTGAAAGAAATCACTACATTTTATATTCAAATTTCTGAGCCCAAAAGTTTATTTCCAAAAGTAAAATTTAATGAATGCTACCGCGTGACTGTCCTTGTCTTGCCTCTCCTCTTGCATAGCGTGCTTTTACTGTTTTTTTTTCGTGAACATGATAAACCAACAAGCCCAGAATTCCCCTATACAAGAGGATGTCTCATGGTTTCAATCTGCAGGCAGGATCTTCTCAATGCACTCGAAATTTTCACAAAAAAAGGATGAAAAAAGTGCCCAAACAACACTCCAATAAACCAAATTATCCCCTGTGCAGTTGCTTTCACCATATCCAGAAATTAACCTTGCGATCATGTTCCAGCACTTCTGACATTATGCAATGCCACAGCAGGCGTCGAGAACCTACGATCAGACACCTTTCAAGTCGCACCAAAAGCTCTTCTCAAGGTTGACCTATCTCCTCACACCTGCTCATTATTTCACCAAATGACTTTCCCCCCAACTGGAACGTACTCCTACCTCCGTCATGAACTATGCACGGACGGTTCTTTCCCTCTAAGCACCGGCAGGCTGTATGTTAGAGAGAGAGAGAGAGATCAAAGTTTATTTGAAGCGACCCATATCCGGGCTGCCGAAATTGGGGTTCTGGTGGGTATTGAATGCGCTCAGGCGGGTATTACGCAGCTGTCAGGGCCCAGCACGTGGTCAATGTGCAAGGCGAGGCGAGGCCAAAGGATGGGGCGAAGATCAGACGGAGGGCCGGCCCAGCTTTTCCATGCGAATGGATTGTGGGATGGTAAAAGGTGTGGATGAAGAAAGTGAGGTGATCGCCTGGCGCGAGGACAAGTCCCGCAAGTTTGTTTAACGTCGGGATAGGAACCACACACCTGACAGTGGGGCGTGCTATCTAGGTTCAATATGTAAAGAACAATTAGGTCACAACGGAGGGGGAGAGTCTGAGCCTGGCAGATGTAAGTGCCTTCGCGGCGTACGAAATTAGAAGTGGGAGGAGGAAGATTGCGCCGGGAACTGCGTAGGTCCTTCAGCTATTGCCTCCCAGCCTTGCGATGGGCGGCGCGTTCTTTTTCTGGGCTGTAGTCCTGGGGCCAGGGATGAGGGGCGCTCGGGTTTCGATTCGCACGAGCAAGGGCATGAACCCTTTCATTCCCTACAATTCCCTGGTGTCGGGGGGACCCATTCTAGGATGACATGCAGGTGACTGTGGGCTGCCATGTGGCATGTCAGCTCATGATGGATGTGCGCAGGTAAGGAGTTGCTAATTCTCGGAGGGCTCCTTACTGAACGTACGGATGGTAATTTGGTCAGTTGAATGGGTTTGCAGCATGATCGAATCGGTAATGGCTTGTATTACAGCAGCTGTAGAAGAAAGTGGACTACAATGTCGACGGATGATGTCTCCACGTGGATCTACCGCGACAGTTGTGGATATGTTGTCGGTAAACGTGGAGTCTATGTAATGTGTGTCATGTGGTGGGCTGGAAAGATGGAGGGCTCTGCTTCGGCACCTGCCGGAGTCTGAAGACGGGTCTATGCGAGGCGGGGCGGGCTTGACCGTTATTCTAAGGAATTGTGTCCCATGGTGGAGGTTTTTTTGGTAGAGGAGATAAGTGAGATATCGCAAACCTTCTATCAGCCAGGATTGTGCGGCATTGGGTTGACGTCGTCAGCCTGTGCTGTTGCGCAGTGATGTGCACGGCTACCTTTTTTTATTTATGTACCCTGAAGGCCCTTACGGGCGTTACATAGGGGTCGCAGTAAAAAAGAAAACACATTGTAACATTAAAAAAAGCAAAACCCATAGAAATGTGAATAGAAACATTCATGTCCAAATGCATAGTTGCAAAAAAGGGTACACAAAAAAGCGCACAACAGTTACCCAATCTCAAAAATGCGAGGGTTAAAAAATGACCCAGGTTCAAAATGACACAAACATCGAACATTTAACCAATCTAAAAGGTTCAAAAATGACAGAATCACTGAAAAATGATTTATACATTGAGGAGTAACTGAAACTAATTGCTAAATGAGTCGTGGTTAATAAAGGTGACGATGTTACCTGGGAGCTGATTCCACGGACGAATAGCAAGTAAGAGTGTCGAGAAGACAAATAGGTTGGTACGTGCGAACATTGGTTGAACTTTGAATGCGCGATCTAAACGGGAAAAAATGCGACCAGCGGGTCTTATCTGCGAGGCAGCGAAAGAAGACTGGCTGTGGTATAGCTTATGAACAACCGCCAGCATTGTTGTAGAGGTGGTAAATTCAGGGATTGTTTCATTTCTGTTATACTTGATGTTCGTGAGTAGTTCCTGAGAATTAATCGGGCAGCTTTATTTTGGAGTGCCTCAAGTTTATTTACGAGATACGACTGATGGGGGTTCCAGATTAGCGCTAAATATTCAATCTTTTATCGAACAAGTGTTTTGTAGGCCACAAGCTTTGTGGATGTGTTAGCTGAATGCAGAATGCGCCTAATGAATCCGAGTGATTTCGATGCTTTGCTGGTTATTATGTGGTCAAGAGTTCGACGAAAGTTCGTCTGGTCAGGTATCATGATGAGGACGAAATGCGGTCACTGACTAAGTCAAGGTGAAAAACACAGAGACGTTTCGGTCCGGATCCCCCGAGACAATCCTTGTAATGTTCAGTTCTCTTTCTTCTCGGAACCCGTACGGGTTCCTTGATCACACTAAGCAGGCAAGAGCCGTAAGTCGCTTCTTATTCTAAAATGTGACGTAATGTCACATTTACGTCACATTTTAGAATACGAAGCGACTTACGGCTCTTGCCTGCTTAGTGTGATCAAGGAACCGTACGGGTTCCGAAACGTCTCTGTTTTTCACCTTGACTTGGTCAGTGACCGCATTTCGTCCTCATTTGCTGGTTATTGTATAGATATGGTGATTCCAGGTTAGATCAGACATTGTTTGGACCCCCAAGTATTTTACCAAGCTTACGGGTTGTACAGGCATACTATTGAGAAAATAGTGACGGGGCTGAGACAAGCTAGTTTTGGTAAATGTTATGGCGTTAGTTTTGGGCACATTTACTTTCATCTGCCAATCCCTACACCATTTTGTCAGTTGATTAAGGTCTGCTTGCAAGGATCTGTCGATTTTTTGTATTGCCAGTGCAACATGTCAGCACAAGTGTTTTTTGTGTGAGTGCTTTGTTTTGTTCCGCAGTTATGTTCACTTACATTTTCTGTTTTCTCTGTACCCCACTCCCCTCTACAATGCGTAAGCGATTGAGGGTATGTGAAATAAATAAATGGATAAATAAATAAATAAGAAATCTTGGGGTTTTAATTTGCTTATAAATGACACCGCAACCGCAAATCATCGGATAGTAGAACAGATATTACTGTCAATGTAATTGATATATATTAAAAATAAGATAGGACCCAAGACTGAGCCCTGTTGAACACCGGAAGTTACTTGAGCTAAAGAGGAGGAATGGTCATTAATGATTACTGACTGAAACCGATGGGTTAGGAAGTTCTTAATCCACCTATTTAGGCGGATGTGAGGAACCTTGTCGAAGGCCTTGACGAAATCTATGAATATAGCATCTATGTGTTAGGACGAAGGTACTGCATTATGGAGATCAGTCATTAATTCAAATAACTGAGTTTCACAAGAACGGCCTCTCAAAAAACCACGTTGATTAGAAAAAACGAAGTGTGTTTTGTTAGGTAGCTCATTACGGCAGGTGATATTATGTGTTCTATAAGTTTGCAAAGTATGCTGGTTAAGGAAATCGGTTTGTAATTAAGAGGCACAGATGGGTCGCCTGACTTGAAGATGGGGATAACACGGGCAATTCTCCAAGCAAACGGTACGCATTCTGTGTCTATCGATTGCTGAAATAAAGCAGCTAAGATCAGGGATATGACCACTTTAGTCATTTTTAGTAGTTTGGTGCATATTTCATCGGGGCCTGGTGCAGAGTTGGTCGGGAGTCTATCAATGGCTGCAGCAATACCCTCCTGAGTGATAAGCAAGTCATCCATTGCTGAATCTAACGACTGTATATTAAGAGTGGCTGGTAATGGGCTTTCATTCGTAAACACAGAACAAAAAACAGAATTGAATTCCTCTCCAGCCTCTGATGAGGAAAAGTCTGTACCATTTTGAGATACTGATATGGACGATGATGATGAGTACTTTGGATTTATCACTTTCCAAAATTTTCTCGTATTGGTCTGCAGTAGGTTGTTGTTGAAAAAAAAATATCGTTGTTGAAAACTTTTTCCTTGGCTGCCTCGATTTTTGCATTGCACAGTTTATAGTGTTCTTTGTAGCGCTTCCTGTCATCGGCTGAGTCAGGTCGTCTGGCCTTGGAATAAATTCACTTTTTCTTATTGACGCAGCGTTTACCGCCAGTCGTAAACCACGCGCTTTTCGCCGATGACGTGATGCTGATTCTTGGAACGTATTAGGGGCGAAGCTCCTTAGGGCGTGGCTCTGTCCATCCTCGACGTATGTATGTAGCCACCTCTAGTTTAGTTCTTGGATTGTTTACTAGATGGCTTGGCTACCTCTAGTTTAGTTCTTGGATTGTTTACTAGATGGCGGTACTTGTATATGATGAAAAGATGCGCTTGGATTGTTTACTAGATGGCGTGGCTACCTCTAGTTTAGTTCTTGGATTGTTTACTAGATGGCGGGGAGCGTTGTAATAAAATCCGTTCGCTGTTGGTGCGCGCTCCGAGTCGCCCGATGGATAAGGCTGCAGATGTGCGAGCCCGCGAGGCGGAAGCGCTCCGTGAAGCTGCGCGACGCCGCCGCCAAGATCCTGCCGTACGAGAGCGGGAGGCCGAAGCGTGTCGTCTGGCTGCGCGACGACGCCGCCAAGATCCCAGCGTTCGAGAACGAGAGGCCCAAGCGTCACGGCAACGGCGCGAGGACCCTGCCGTACGCGAAGCGGCACGGCTGCGGCGCGAAGAGGATCTCCAAAACGTCAGAGAACGGGAAGCGGCGAGAAAGCGCGCGTATCGGCAGGCAGACCCCGATGCAGTGAGAGCTCGTGAGGCGTCTGCAAAACGCATCAGGCGAGCTCAGCCCCAAGGTGCCGACGCGCGGTTTAAGCGAGACTTTCTAGACGTTACGTTCGGACACAGATGTAGTGGGCGAACTTTCACTGAAGAGTCACGGTTTTACCGATGATTTCCCCTCAGGAGCTTCGCCCACTCATCATCATTCACCCCGTGGATATGCTGAGGCTTTTTTTTTCTTTCAGTTCCAGAAGCTTATCGCGAACAATTTTCCATTTTTTATTTGCATTTCTGAGAGCAAGGGAAGTGAAGAACTGTGGGGAAAAGGATAACAATCGGGTTTCTATCATGCCGTGGTTCGCGCGGCTGTAATCAAAAATTGTTTTCTTTTTATTCTGTTTTGGATCTTTGTAACGTTACCTCACAATGTACTACGTTGTGATCGCTGATGTGATCTAAAACATGTACGAGCATATTGCTTGGTTCTGTGGTCAGCACAAGATCTAAAATTGTGTCGACACGTCTAGGCAATCTGATCATTTGACTCAAACTGGAGGAAGATAACACATCGAGAGATTCTTGACATTCAAGCCTTTTTGTGCTGCCATGTGGTATGCCTGACCGCCAATCAATCCCTGGGTAAGTGAAGTCTCCAGCAAGAATTATTGCGTATTTTGAGTACTTGTTTGGTATAAAGCACAGCGATTCGATTTAGTGCTCAATAAATACGGGGGAAGAATCTGGCGGACGGTAGCAGACCCCAACAGCACAACTTACAGAGGCAGATACGCGTACTATCACCCATAGGGTCTCTATACATGAAATTATATCGACTAAATGGGCTTAGAAATTCTTTTTAACGGCCACAATAACACCACCACCACGAGACACTGTTCTATCTTTCGTAAATACAGAAAAGTGTTTAGCCAATGACAACTCGTAATCACTAACATCAGAGGAAAGCCACGTTTCAGTTCCAAGCACAATATCCGCCCAACATGATTCACTGAACGAGCATAGGAGGTCCTGTTTATTAAATAGGCTGCCAAAATTTGCCAGGAGGATTGACAGCTTTGAAGACGAAGGATTTTTCAGTCACTTTTTTTTAGCAGCCGTGGCGCTTGTCTCCTCTAAAAGTGTCTCACTGTTCCGTAGCAGGGGTTCCGCGCCTGGGCAAGGGCACGACAATATTAGTTGCCGGGTCGACGAGGTGGTAAAGTCGGGCATTCGAGACAAGCTTATCAGAAAGTATCTTGTGTTTTTCACCTGGTTGCTTCATTGCGTGGGCAAACTCTCTGAGCTGTTTTCTGATTAATTGCATTCTTGGCGAAAAGTCTTCCTCCATCCATACACGTGGCGACAATACGTCTTTCAGCTTCTATGCATTCTTTAGAGTGTTATGTTTGTCTTTAAAGTTGAGAAATTTGACAACTACAGGGCGGACAGTTCCCGCTTTCCATTCACCTATTCTGCGTGCCCGCTCGATCTCACCGACGTGTATGTCCAAGTTTTCGCTAACAAACTTGGTAATCGTTTTTTCAGTCTCTGCCCACTTTTCCGGACTGGTCTCAGGAAGGCCCTTAAAAATAAGGTTATTGCGCCGTATGCGGTTGTCTAGGTCGTCAACAACAAGGCTCGATCGCTAAGTTTGCTTTGAGTCAATGTTCTTGAGCTGATCGCATAATTCCTTTGGAAGGGAGCTGACGTCTACACGGAGGTCCCTGACAGAATCAGATTGCTCGGCCTCAGAGAGGCGCCTCCTTATATCCGTCACATGGAGCTGGAGGTCTTTCAGTTGGCCAGATACCCCCTCCTAAAATTTGTCGTTTGATGATATCAGTTCCTTAACAAGTGTCAACACATGATCTAATTTCTCCGGCCCGGGGTTTGTTTCCACGTCGCCAGCACAGACAAGCAAGTGGGCGAGAAAAAACAGGACCAGCGAGAACCTTGCCCCAGTACTCAGATCTCGAGTAAGACTTTCGGCTTGAAGCCACACCGGACAATCATTACGCGTAGCCATGGGCGTCCAGAAACTGGGGCAAGGGGGGCAACTGCCCCCCCCCCCCCTTGGAAATTAGGATATTTGTATGCACTATAAAAAAACTGCACAGCTTGGCTGGCCCATAATTAAAATACTTTGCCCTGAAGGTCAGAAGAGAGGAGAGAACGACACCGACGTTCTCTCCTTTGTCCCGTCCTTTAGCGAAAAGTTTTTTTTTTTAATTATGTACGTGAACCAACTAGCGTAACAATCCACGCTACTAAAATGATTTGCACACTCAGGTCCTGTGTATCCGTATGGAACGCCCTTCAGGACTGCGGACAACATTGCACTTTAGACACTGACTAACATTGCCGGTCATGCGACGGCAGTGAAACAGACTGCTTCTGCTGGCTATTAAAGATAGCGAACAATTCTGAAAGGTATGACGTTTTTTTTTGTTTGTTTTTTCCTAAACTCTAAATTTATGCAGTCTTACCGCAACAACTTCAGTTTTCGGACAAAGTTGCAGCTATATTTAGCAAAAAATCTTTACCGCTACACCTAGTAGGGAGAGTGTAGCATCCTCCCGTGCCATCCGATCACCTTGTACACCCTTTCCTTCGAAATTGCGAAATGTCGGCACCACCCAAGCACCGAAACAAAACCTATAAATCAGCCCCTCATAACGCTTGTGCTCCTGTACTGCATTGAAAGCAAGGGAGGCGAGTAGTATCTTTATTGCGTGAGCCATTTCAACAGACTTCATCGTCATCTCGCAATTTGCCCGAAAAACCTGAGGCGTCTGCAGCTGCTATTCAAGGAAGATTGACGGAGTGCAGTACTATGTATGTGAATGCATTGTACTGTGTGCTGGTGATCAGTTGGCATGAGTCGAGAACCCTCACGCAGCGAGACTTGCCACTGTTTACAAAGTGACAGTAACTTTTCGCATTTTCTTTATTAACTTTATTTCTTTGTTCGGTAATAAAATCCAATGTATTTCCTCCAAGTGTGGTTCTTATTCGCTGTAGCCTGTTGGTACTTTTTGTAACCACAAATACCGCCTTTTTGGTGCTATCCAACCGTACCCCCGCCTCCGCTCCCCCCCCCCCCCTCACTAAATGATGCCCCCCTTGCAAAACGTTCTGCAGACGGCCTTGCGCGCAGCGCAACCGGGTGAACAAAGCAACCTATTCGAATACGATACGTGCACAGACCAACAACCATCGCGAAGCGTTCGGCGGTCAATGGTGTCCCTTTGAACCACAATCGCACTCACAGGGTCAGGCGTGGTGAAGGGTATTGTGGAGGGCCGTGTCGGCAAGGAGATAGTTTGGGGAGTAAATGGGCACACCAAGCTCTGTTCGTAGGCATTTCCGGATGGCGATCTCCAATTTATTGTTTTAGATGCGACTGCATCTCATTCACTCGCCTTGTCCCTCCATACAGCGTTGTTGTTGTTGTCCGTCCACACCCCTCCCCCATTCTCCTCGCCGCGCAAGCTGCGCTCTCCGCCGCTCACCCCCTCTCCTCTCCGATAGCGAACACTCTCTCGCGAGGGTAATTGGATTGGATTCGATTGGCTTGGCTTGGCTTGAATTGGATTGGATTTGGATTGGATTAAAGTGGATTGTGTTGGATTGTATTGCGTCATAGCCGCGGCAGGAGGTTTACGACACGTTTCACGCGATGGGAGAATCAACCTAACGGAAATAACAACGGAACCCCCTATGCGTCGCATCTACACAGGGGTTCCCGCGAGGGGAGGTGGGAGTAATTTTCAGTGTTCGTGGGTTTGAGGTAGGGAAGGGTGTAGAAAACTCTGGAAAAGATTGTTGCTTCTACTATCTTGCGAAGCTCGTGTTATTCGAGGCCTCTGTTGTGGCGGGTGACTCGACCAAGCATGTTATTGATTAAATTGATCTGATTGATCATACTTTTGGTCCGTACTGTGCTCTTCGTATCTTGTTGCCATATAAAACCGAGGATGCGGATGTGTGGAGGACGGGGGATTGGGTAGCCGTTAACGATGAGGCTGATGAGGGAACGATAGAGCTCTGTGTATTTCTCTGATGAAGAACGACTTATTCGGATTTTTCAGGGGAGCATTTCAAGCTCACGGATCTTGCATGAGCTTGAATAATATCCAAGCTATTCTGAAGGGTACGCTCCTGTGTACCGGTACTGCCTCGGAAGATTCAAATTGTGATATCGTCGGCATAAATCGCAGACAAACAAGAAACCCACCCGCCAAACAACAATAGAAGGTACACAACAGTAATTTCACGATCGTTGTGAAAGTCAAAATAGCTTCCAATGATGGCGGTAAAATGACGCTGGAAATGACTTTCCACCACGGCTGCAACGTACTTTTACCTTTGTCATGAACTATGCGCGGAGGATTCTTACCCTCCGTACACCAACAGGCTCTATTGGAGACGCACAACAAGCACACCATCTAACCAGCAATAGAAGTTACACAACAGTACTCTCACGGCCGCGGTCTCAAATTCTCCCCATAGTAAGCAGGTCTCCCTATACTCATCAAATTTCGGGAACTGGAAGAATATGCAACACTTACGGGCTCAACCCTTACATTAATCATCAGCTAGTATTACACGTTTACACGTTTTACACGTATTACACGTTTGCCTCCATAGTCTCACAATACCAAAGAATGACTCAGATGCTCAAGGCCTACATCTTTTAAAACTCACACTCCATCAGCTCATGTATATCTCTTGCCCCGTATCTCATAATCCTTTGCAATGGCAAAATCAATATAAGCAACATAAGCGGCATTCATCAGCCCAATAGCGTATTTCAAGCCCTCGGTATCCCTAAACGTCTACGGGTTGACTTGAACAATGGTAGATGAAAGCGAAAAAAGCCCACCAAACATGACATCTTTGGCACCTGAAACTCTAAAATACTGGAAGAGAAACGCACCTCTGTCTCTACTGTGACCCCTAACTTACGACCTTAGAGTACGAATCCCCCAATGAATTATGGCAACATATTCGTTTATCTCATATCCTCGCACTCGCAAAATGCGTTCCTCGACATGTTTTCCTCGCAGCTTAATCTCGCAACCTTCACAAGAAACACCACGCCCCTCCTGCCCTCCTGATACGGATGCGTTGCCATACCACCACTAAAATGCGCAGGCCATAAACGTCGTCAACCCCGACGTAAAAGGTTGACTGCCATAACCATTAAAACTACCAACTTCGACAAGGCGAAAAACATAAGCATCGCGCACGCCTAGGCAACAATTTATTGATTATGAGTCTTCACACCCCGAGGCTGCACGGGCGATGAGTCGCGCGTGACGGAGGACTCCAAATTAATTTTTACCACCGGGGGTCTTTAACGTGCGCCAAAATCTTGCACACACGGGCGTTTCTGCTTTTCGACTCCATCAGAAAAGCGGCCGCCGCGGCCGGGGATTGAACCCGCATCCTTGGGCTCAGCTGCCCAACGCCCTAGCCACTGAGCCACGGTCGCGGGTACTGGTCAGCAATCTAAATCTTCCTCACGATCACCACTGACTCTCAGGTTGCACGCAGAAAGTGCCTCAGAAGAGGCCTCTCTCAAGCAGCATTGAATATCTTCAGGCAAAATCCCGGCAAACGGAGCTAATTGGTGCTCCATAATACTGAACTGCGCTTGGCGTCACTGAGCCAAAAGATACAATAGGTGGATTGGATGATGGGTGAAATCGCCACTGTTTACCTCACACCGAAAAACGAAGGAGAAAGGTAACGATGGAGGTTTAGGAAGATGCTGTAGAACTGTGTCCACCCTCTTTCTGTGTGAAATAAACATCCGGGTGTGGGCCTCGTCCTGTTTACTCCCCGTCTCCTTTGCCGCAGCAAACATTTCGCGCATGTGATTATAAGGCAACCGAAGGAACTACCGAAATTGCGCATTATCTGATATCTGGGCCGCAAATTCCTCGAAGGAAACGAGGCAGCTCTGCCGCTGCCCATGCTCACGCACACCCGACCGCTCCTCCAGAGGGTGAATACCATCCAGCTCAGTAATTCTTCGGTTTCTCTAGCCAAAAGGCATACACTGAAAGAATCTTACAGTACAGAAACAAACGCCACAGGTATCCAGCTTCTCACCGAACCTCTTCCGAGACAAAATCACTACCTTTAGGCGACTAGATACTCACTGTTATCGCCATAGCACTATTACCAAAATAATATTCCGTCAATAAATTTACCATCCCGCCCTTAAAAAAGGCAGAGAGAAGCGTGAAAGCTCTCTATCGTCAAAATGGCTTCGAAGGTGCGTCAAAACCTTCACTAAAAGCACGTCCAACCTTTGCTTCCAAACGATCGTCCAACCTTCAAAGACCCAAATCGCCAACGAATAACGAACACGTGCGACAATTTTCCTCACCCACTAAGTAAACACTTCTACGAAAGATCTAAATGTATACCTATACGCGTTTATGAGATACAGGCATATACTCTTTCTTCATGATCGATACGTGTATCTAGCAGTTCTTTTTTCGGGATTTTCAAGTAACCTTTCTGACACAACGGAAGCCCGGTTTCACGCCCGCGCCGTGTGCAGAAATCTTGTTAGAGCTTTTCGGTAAGGACGCCGGTTCGATTCCCGGCGGCTGCGGCCGCTTTTATGATGGAGGCGAAAAGCGAAAATGCGCAAGTGTTCGAGTTTCAGCGCACGTTAAAGATCCACTGGTGGTCAAAATTACACTACAGCCCTCCCCAACGGCGCCCCTCATCGCCTGTGCATTATCGGCGCGTTAAAGCTCCCAATTCAATCAGAGATTTTTGGTAGACCCAGCGGTCTATGGGAAAAAGGCATTTGTTTTTTCGCAGTCGCACCAAGAAAACTCTCGGTCGCACCAAGAAAACTCTCGCTTTATTATGGTAATTACAAATTCTGTCGTTTTACCTGCACCCTGCACAACTTGCTGTGGGAGGGCCAACAAACTACAACATTAGCGCCAATGCTCTATAAGACATACGAGCAGTGGGTGGATAGGCTTACCACCTAGGACCTTTAGTAACGGAGTAAAATGGGGAGCAAGGACAGCCAGGCTTGTTCAAAGTATCATCGGGCAAGGACGCATACTAGTGAGCGGGGCCCTGACATCTTGATCAACGTGAATAAAATATTGGTCGAGCAGTCTTTCCGTTACATGTCTTTAACAACAAGCGGTTTATGGCTTGTGTTGCGTGATTTTTCTTTTGCGTTACGAAACTTTCCGGAGGCACTACTTGCCTTTGTTTGTTTTGTTTGTTTTTGCGTTTGCTGCAGTTTACTTTTGGCTCAGCACGTGTCGTGACTGGTTGCGACAAAGTAATGTTTATTGTGAATGCTCCATAGGATATGGCTGCAATTCTAGTTTCATGAAATGTTAAAACAAAACATTATGTACAGGTGGCCGCTATACCGACTGTAAGTTCATATGTTCTGAGTTTCTTTAACTTCTCGTAATTAATCCACAGTAAAGTTCGAAATTTGCAATTCTCTGCTGTGAATAATTAGGCATTTACGGGAGGGAAACGGACAGCCCCATGTTTGTCTGATCAAAAAATACTGTAGGCCTTCCAAGTTTTGTTCGGTATTCATTAGTCCATAGTTACTAACGCTAACAGAAAACGAGAAGAACAAATACGTGTGCATTCTCTAATTATTGGGGTGATATAGACATAAACGGCTTTGCTCGTCCTACCCTACAAAAGAGTGAAATGGCCCAATATTTTTTTATCTTCCTTTCTTTCATCCTTTCTCCACGCCTTTACTCTTTTCCTTCGTCTGCTTTCCCTGTAATTTTCTAATTCGTATTCTACCCACTTCGTTCATCCTGTTCTTTCCTTCTGTTTCCAGTGTAGGAGGAGAAACTAGTAAAGCATACATTTGAAAACGAATATTTTGCTGTTAAGAGTTGACAAAAGAAACAGGCGGGCTCTATTCCCGGCCGCGGCGGCCGGTGTTCTGATGGGGCGAAAAGCAGAAACGTCTGCGTGTTCAAGATTTCGGTGCACGTTAAAGATCCCAGCAGCAGGTGGTCAAACTACGGCGCGCCTCATCGCTGTGGCGTCGGTGCGTTAAGCCTCATAATCCATCAAATCAACAGTTGACAAAAAAATGAACCATACCCCGCCCTGCAGAAGTGGATGTCCAGCGCAGCTGTTGTAATCAATTATATATAGATGCTAATGGCGGAGCGTATGAAATGTTCCTCGCTGTGTCAGCCGGCTTGTCGCTTGCACTCGGCTTCTCTGGCGGACAATGCTGGGTCCTGACGCATGCGCTCGGCGTCTTTATCAAGAACTGCTGAGTCCTGCCTAGCCTGACGCGTCCTCTAGCCCCCGAATGATGTCAATTCCCCTCCCCTTTCGAAAGTAGCTGCAAACCTAATCTTTACGATCTTTACGAAAACATTTGGGGGGGGGTCCCTTTGTTCACTAGCGCCTTATCATCCATCAGGTGGTTTCGATGCTTGTTTTGTGTTTTTCTTTACACGAATACCGAGCTCTATGGTGCTTGCCTGATTAGCTTTACGCATGCAGTCGGCGTCTTGGGCGAAAACTGCTGGTTCCTGCCTGGGTTTTTTTTTTACGACACAAAATTTTCCGACCAACAAGAGGCTAACAGCTTTGCTGCAAAATGCGCCGTGCACTCCATTGAGATAAACTGCTTTAAAATACAGGAGACACAACAATACTTCAATATGGCCAGCACATTCCTCTCAAATTGTTAACGACAACAGCGCAAAAACCACGAAACCGCCAGTTGCCTGTATCCGTACTCGCACTAGCGCACGGGGAATTCGGTCACGTGAATGGTTCTCGAGCAATGAGTAGGCCAATTTCTGGCTAGAAATTTTCAAATATCGTTTCCATTATACGGCCTTACAAGAAAAAGGGACCACTCAACAGGTGCCAGCCACACTTTGAGAGCATGAAAAAAGGAAAAAGACCTTAGTAGCATAAGCAAATACCCAGGCATCTACACAATTGGACACTGTACTTCAGGTCGGGTTCGATTCCCGGCCGCGGCGGCCGCTTTTCTAGAAGATGGAAGCGAAAAGCAAAAACGCCCGTGTGTACGAGATTTTGGCGCACGTTAAAGATCCCCAGGTGGTCAAAATTAATCCGGAGCCCTCCACTACGGCGCGCCTCATCGCCTGCGTTGCGTCGGCGCGTTAAATCCTACACTCACTATACTTCAGGTGACCAATATTACCTGCAGCCACGTGCACAACTCGGTTATTGTTGGCTTGTTCGCTTTCTTTTCAACCCAACAAGACTAAACTTGTTACATTTCGCTCTAGACCAGTGACTTGACGTAGCGCGGCAGTACAACGTTTCAGAAAACACACAAATGGGCACCGTTTCGCTTATCTATAGGCGGCGGTCAGAGGACGACGTATATAAATAGCTTGTAAATAAACAGTTGAACAATTGCATGGCGGTGAACGCTGTAAACTACTAATGCAACTCACACTACGACGCGCTTTCAGCAGCGAACTCAAGCTCATTCTCCATGTTGTCTCCACAGAAGGCGTGCCACATTGAAATAGCGCTGAGTTGGTGCTGTCGTAATTCATTAACTAGACAAGTTTGGTCACAATTTGGAGAACACCCCGGGCACTTTTCTGGCATCGCATTAACGTCATTCCATGGACGCCGTCGAGTTCAAAGCATGACAAGTGTGGATATATAGTTCAAAGAATGTGCTTTTCGGTTTCCAATTATGTCCTCCCTCCCTTTCTAGCGCCGCCTCGAACGTGTAGTAAAACGTGTACTGACAAAAACGTGCTTTGCTCTTGTCCACATTGTAAAAGTATTGAAATATCCTATATCGAGATTATCAATTATTCGACACAGGAGTTGGAGAGACTTCTATGTCAAGTTGTCTTTTGCATCAATTGCGGGGCTGGCTTTGCTTCGTTAATTGGCAGTAGATCGAAGTTTAGTGCACCGGGGCTTGAGAGTATTGACTGATGTCAACCTGCTCAAGCAAACAGCTCCTACGGAAGCTAGCGGGCCGATAAATATCTTGGTGGGCAGAGGGCGCTATCAAGTGCCATCTCGGCGTCTCTTGAAAGCTGGCTTGTCGACCAAACGCTCATTCGCGAGCAGGTACCGGAAAAAATCGTGCGGAGCATGCGGGCGAGCGAACGTATCCCGTCAGCCCTCGGAGAGGGCTGATGGGATCGCAATCAGCCCTCTTTGATCGCAATGTCGGCACAAATTTTCGCCGTCCATGTGCAGACACACACAAACAGACCGACAGACAACGAAAGGTTGCATTCGGATGGGTGGCCCTGCGTTTGCGCCGATGGTGGCCAAGTTTCTCCGGGGAATGTCGGCTCTGGCCGGCCACTGCTGTGCTCGAGTATAGTTTTCCACGTCTCCAGCAGGGTGATTTGGGTGGGGTCGCCAAGAAGGTATGACAAGCGCTGGGTTGCGGGATTTTAATGGAGAGCAAGGCCTCCACAAGTTCGCCAGTGAAACTTGGCAGGCAGGATGGTGTCAGGTAAGTGCTAAGGTAAGGTAAGTCAGGTAACTGCAGTTCAAATATACTGTTGAAGCCTTTCGCACACCGTCTTAGTAACTTCAGTACAAGTGACTAATTATGTCCCAACGGCGAAACAGAACATAATTCAACTTTACAAAGATCGATGTTGATCCTCAGGGTCTCCTCGTTTTTGGTGGTTGCGGCTCCAGGAGGGATTGGTTCGGAACCTCGTGACCTCCTCGACGATGGTCAGCGGGGCTCCCATGTGTGAATTTTGCCGGCCGCGGAACCTCTGCTGGAGGGCAGCCCCGTCGAGTGCAGACAGCAGGCGCGGGATGTGCTGCAGCCCTGTCTTCAAGACTTGAAATTTCGATGGGACAGATGACGTTTCGGTGGACGTTGCAGCCGCCGAGAGCGTAGATAGGAGGCCCGTACAGAAGCGGAAAGCGCGGCTCCGGTTCACCTACAGTTCCTTCCACCGTCGAGGCCCCAGATAGGCCGTACTTGAAGCCTTAAAAAATATTTCTGTTTCATGGAGGCTGCGTGTAGTATCGATAAGTCACTCTACCATCATGAACCTTTACTCGAACCACGAATAGTCGGGAAAAAATCTCCCAACGGGAGCCAGCGAAAGTAGCGCCGCACACCAGTATGCGCCGGCCATATGGGTTATTTTCCTAACTGTTGGCAGAGTACGCCACAAACTTGGAGTAGTAAATAGCTAGCGAGCAGCACCCGATAAAGTACCATCACCATGAAAAAGTAGGCACAAATGCAGAATAAGCCAGTGCAATGACTTTCGACCAAAAACACACGAAGCCTATTGCGCGCAAAGGGGTCGCTGAGCATGATGAAGTCGGTGTGTACAAAAACGGTTGTGGCCTACTGACAGCGGACTGAAGACAACCAATGATAGCTCCGCTGTAAAGAAGACGTGTCTGCCCCGTAATGGTAACACGGCCGTTCGGGCTTTCTTTTCCTCAAACTCCATAGGACGGCATCTGTCCACAGCAGTAAATTAACAGCACACCATCAGAAATTCTGTTAGCAGGCGGCAAATAAGCGAAACACCCAATAAAGCAGGCGGGTTCCCCTGCCAACAGAATCGTAGCGTATTTTTATTTATTTATTTATTTATTTATTTATTTCAGCATAGTGTCAGCCCAGTTGCGGGCTATTACAGGAGTGGGAGGTTGTTGTTTCACGCCTTTATTTCACTTAAATTGCCCCTGGGGGTCTGCCGTGAAATGAAAAAAAAAATAAAAAATTTTAAGGGGGGGGGGGAGGAAATACACGATGGTTACATTTCGCGAAGTTGTTCCAAGTGTACGAGTGTGCTGTTGAGAATTTGAAAAAAAACTCATCTATAGATGATGCCCTTAATGTGGCGTCTATTAACAGATTTTATTGTTTTATTACTCCCGGAAAGACGCTGTATTTAAAACAGTCCTTGCGAGTAGTTTGAGGCCGGCTATACATGCTGTGATGATGACGCAAATAGTAATTAGGAGGTAAAGGAAAACATTCAAGGAAGCTTGCACTCACTCGTAAGACTTGAATGGCGACGCTGTTGTGGGAGATAATTGACGGATAGAAACGTGAGTTTCAGTATCGTTGTGGTATTGTGCTTGAGTCGGCGGCATGGCATTTGAATGCCCTTATGTTGAGCATGGCCAGAGTGAGCTCGTCGTTTTGGTCGACGTTTCCGTACGCCACTCTGCAAGCGCGACTTATCGTCTCTAGCGGATGCCTTGCACGCCGAGAGTGTCCAAGTGCGGCATCTTCCACGGCCGTGAGAACTATCCGCGCATGGCCATGTGGAGTCAATGATCACCTACAGCAGATTCGACATTTTAGTCGCGACACGAGGACGAACGAACGAGGGGAGAACGCTATAACGTGTCCTTCTCTTTCCGAGCTAGTGTTGCACGATACGTCGAATGCTGAACTTCTTTTGGGCGGGGGGAGGGGGGCAATGTTAGAACTCTAGTGAGTAAGGACTCAAGAATTGTCGGTGTTTGAACTACTTTTTACCTCGGATGAACAGTGTCCCAATGCTGTCTGTATTGCTAAGCGATTACAAGTGGGTGTGCTTGGCTGGACGAACGTGCGCTCCAGGCACGCGTGCACTAGCGCTCGGCATTTTCTTTGAATTAAAGCGAAGCTTTCAGCCTCTCACTGATGATGTCCGCACAGGAAAACGAACTGCAGGAAACCCAACTTTCTTTAACGATGGTAATGATCGTGAGTGAAGTGTAGATATATTGAAAGCTTCCCTGGGAAATTTGACGCTATGCCTAACGACGCCTGTTGAGGTTTAGGACGCTAGGCCTAACGCCACATATTGCGGTGCACACCTTCAACGGCTGCCCACCCCAAAAAGTACTCACTGTACGTCAAGGAGCGGGTACCGGTTCCGGCACTGGACCCGAAAGCCCACAAGTTAGGCCTACAAAGTGCATACCCGAGAGTTGCTGCGGTTATTCCGCAAAAGTGGTTCATACCTCCTGAGGAGCACATACTCGCATCGAGAATTGGCCAATCAAGAAATCCACCACGAGAAAGCTTCGCGTTCAGCCAACATCGCCGTTAGACGGAGGGGTGCATCGTTTTCTTTTTAAACTGCCGGCACCATACACAAAAGATCTGCTCAACAGTTTCGCTTTTAATATTCCGCTTTGGTAATTTTAAAATGCCATGAATGTTAAGAAAAACAAACTTTCATGAATTATAATTCTCAATTCTAGAGAGAGGAAGTTATGCAAATTCACACCGTTGGGTAGGGGTGTGGCAGCGACTGTATTTGTTAAAAATAACTCTTGCTGCAAGAAGTGGGGTTTATTCTACTTTAGAGTGATTTGCTTAAGTTTGCGGGTCCCACACAAACTTAGCATATTCAATAATGGGCCGTATTAAAGTTTTATACTGTACACAATTTACTTGAGCACCAGCATTACACACGTTTCTTTTAACGGACGACGAAGCTTTTTGGACCTTATTACAGACACACCCTACATGTTCATTCCAACGCAGATCCGAGGTAAGCTTCAAACCTAAGTACGTAAATGTTGATACCCTTTTTACGCGCACCTTATACTTGTGCACCTTGTAATATTTTGTTATCCAGTGATAGGCATGTAATCTTTTTATCGTAGTTGTGACACTATTTTTTTAGCATAAAATTTAATTTGAGCTGATTGGCACGTGTTTTACTATGGTTCTATAATACGCAGTGATCTGCGAACAGTCCGATCGAAACCGTAATGTCTTGCTGTATTGCATTGATAAACAACATAAATAACAAGGGCAACAATATACTTCCCTAGGGTATACCAGACTCTACAGGCGACAAGGATTATTGGTAGCCTTTACATGGCAAACTGGCATCTATAGCTAAGAAATAAATATAAACCCTTCGGATAACCGGGGTTATTAAACAAAGTATCAATTTTATTAGCAACTTTGGGTTTCGATACCTAAGGTGAAAGAATATTATGTGTCCGCTATTTTTTGTACCAGAGATCATGAATGGTTTCAGTTAGTTGAGTTACTGTATTGTGTCCATGATAAAAGACATTTGCACTTATTTTGAATATGGCCATCGTCAAGGTACACAAATAGTTGCTTAGGTGCACTATATACAAGTAATTTCAAACTAGTGCTAGTGAGGGAGAACGCCCTATAATTTGTAACCTCTGATTTGCTGGAAACTTTATCAAGTGAAATAATTTTGGCATGCTTCCCTGCTTTGGGAAAAGAACATTGGTTAATAGAAGCTGGAAAAAAAACATCTAGTGATTTAGAAACCAACTCTGCATATCTGTATCGTTTTTGTCAGACACACTACACTTTGAGTAATAATGTTGAGCAAAAAGTTAAACACACCCTGTTCTTCAATTCATATGTCTTCAAATGGGAGTCTTACAGATTCATCTGTCAAATCGGCCAGAAGGCCCAAGAATACAAAGTATCGCGTAAAACTCTGGAGATGCTGCTACCCACTTGTTAAATGCTGAGAAACAATTCCGATGTCTTCACGCAACCTGGACAACCTCTATGAAAGGCACGGTCAGACCCTGATTTGAAAATGTGTTTGATTAAGCGCAGTAACATCTCACACGACGGAGTCGTGTTGACTTTGTCAGGCTTAAAATGTTACAGCCTATGTGCGCCTGCCTTATGAGAGCTACAAATACGCAGGAGCAATTACCAAAGGCAGCGAAATTCCATGGCACGCCGCATTCTCCCGATTTCATTCGTCGTAGTCACACGTCGAAAACAAAAGTTGACGAGTCGACAGTTTGGGAACAATATTGCACCTGTAGCTTATGAAATTACAAGCGCACGATGAGAAGAAAAACATGTCTGAGCAACAGCAGGATTGCTAAATTTCCGGCAGGCCGTCGGGGTACAATTATCTCTAAGTTAGTGCGCAAAAAACTCGATTTTGAAACCGACGCTCAATTGCACCGTTATAGTGTACCGATACATAGAGTATGTGTTACAGCCCAAAAAACCAGCAACCATTCTAAAACTGACCTTCAACACATCCAAGCAACACTCAAGCTATTAGCTACGGAGAGGACGAAGTTTCTTCCCGCCCGCGGCGGAAGTTTTTATGGTGAAGGAGGAAAACGAAAGAAGCCATATTTTGCAGTGCCAGTGCCATACGTACCCAGGGAGTCAGAAATAATCCGCAGACCTTCACTCTGACTCATCTCATAGCGCCGCCATAGCTTCCATGCGTTCAAACTTCGACATATAAATTTGTTTCCTAACGAACTGGACGGGATTACTTAAACCACCTGAATTTACTTCAAGTAGGGTGAATGCCGCGAGGTCCTTTCTCGTTTCCTTTACCTTAAAACTTTTCTCGCGCCGTACCACTCCTAAAATGATTGAGCCATTTCATTCCCTTCTTTTAGTGCATAACGCAAAAAAAATGTGGCCACAGGCAGCTTTTTTGCGCTACTGGGGGAACACAAACATTCGTCGTCAAACTCGTGGACAACTCAAAATAGTTGAAAATCCATTGGCGTATCTTAAGGACAGCCTGGGCCTCTCGTTCCTCTCTCTCGCGAACTTGAGTCACGGCCCGAAGTGCACGAATTGCTCCGTCTTCAGAAGTCCCCTGGAACGCGCACGTTTCTCCCACATCTCTCAATCACCGTCTCAACGCCACCTGACACTCTACCCATCGCAGTGCTCACATTTGCTCTCTTCAGCACTGATATTAGCTGCCTGTCGCTTCTTTGTTTTCACTTCCCTTCATTTCCATACTTAAAGAGCCCCCACAGGGGGCTTTACAAAAGGGGTGGAATCAAATACAACCAATGCAATACATGCAGGATGACTACAAATAAAACCACACCTAATAAAACCAGACTAAACATGACAGCGAGTAATTGCTGGACAGAAATGGTGCCAAGATAAAATAATACAAATGTAATACATAACTACAAGGGTACAAAAAAGCTACATTACGATTTTCAACTACGATTTTCCCATCACGATTTTCAACTATTAACAAACTTTCGTCGCCACCATTCCCGTTCCTTCTTTTACCGCCCTACAGTGGCTGCACGCTGGATACTGCCACATTTAGAGCAGGTATTGCGGAAGTCATAAGACCCGCCCAGACAGACTGCGAATGGCGCGTTAGCAGAGGCCGTTGGCGAACCGGCCTGCCACTTGACTTCTGCTGGTCAAAATCGGTGACGTTGCTAAGGCAGCTCCCTCTCCTTTAGGAGGCAGCCCACTCTCTAAGTCTTTGCTCTTATGTGATTACGCATGTTGACTGATCGACGCGAAACCATTGCCCCGCAATATTGCTCACGAAATAGAAATAAAAATAAGTGCGAGAAAGCATCTCTGTGGTCTAAAATGCTCTTCATGAAGTACCCCGTGGACGCATATCTCGTGCAATAAACCTTACAAGGCTGAAATCGGACGGCAGAAATGAAATTGCCCATTACTCAGCAAAGTGACAATATTCCTCCTACTCCAGTAGACACGTGGTGTGTGCTCTTCTGAGATCGCAGATGATGTGGTAGTTTATGTGCACCGTTCTAGGGAAGTAACCTTGCTGCATGCTTCACTTCACGGCACGCCAACATCCTTTGTCCGTGGTCGCTCACCCACCAGGACGCCGACATTATATTCTAGACATCTCCCCACCCTGATCAATAACATAATTCCTAACCCTGAGTTAAGGTTAGGAATTCCTAACCCTCAGTGCGATACTAACGCGAGAGGGTGTAGTAACCGTTCATGAAAGGGGGTGTAAGAAATAACTTTACATAAGCTTGCCACAATTGCGTGTCTTGCATATTGTGTTTGTTTTGTATCTGTGACTTCTCGCGGACGGCGAGAGAGATGTACCTTTGAAAATTTTAAAAGTGCCAAATGAGTAACCTGTAGTCGTTTTTCAAAGAGGTTGGTGCACGAGCAAGTAAATGAGTGCGGAGGTTTAACCGTTTTATGAAATCGCAAAATACATACACAAAACCAAATTCAGGGAAGCTATGTCCGCAACAAATGGATGTGAGTACAGAAAATCTATATTCCCAAAGAGGTATTTCATATGACTTCACAGTACTTTTACAATGCACGTAACCGCTTAGAGAAGCAGCAGAAACAGGAGCCCTGAGGCTTACTCTCGGGGGTCCAGTCGCATACAGAACTAGCTCTGGCTGACATTGCTTGTCACATCTGCGGAGCGCGAATGCAGGATGTGCCGGCACTGCTCTAAGCTCGTGAAGTGGTGTCATGCATTGTACAAAAACGAAGATTTCTCTTTTGTGGAGCACACATGGGTCCGCACATCTCTCTGAGAGCTTCACACTGTCTTGTGCTGTTTTGTATACTAGTCTTGTACTACACTTGTTTTGTAATTGATCTCGTCATTCTTAACTTGTGCTCCGTGTCTAAGGTTGTCAGGGCCCTTGAAGCTGTTTCATCCGCTTTTTTTCTGGCCTTCCTGAAGCATGGTTGCAGAATATCCCAACTTATTTAACACTCAATTCAAAATTTCTCGCATGAAAAAGCTGCTCACACAAATAGAGTTCGAGTAGTAAAATGGGAAGTTTGCTGGGGCTGCCATAGGACGCGTTGTTCACGAGGCGTGCCATACAAGAACAAACGAGTGCACCATTTCGGACACAACACAAGGCGCGCCAATCCGCGCGTGAAGCGGACGCTATTCTGAAGCAGCGTCTAGAAGACCGAGAGCCCGCCCGAGCTGCAGCGTTTCCCTACTCGGCGGTGAACCCCCCTTCGTGGAGCACTTCTGCGACGACATGTTCGGGACCTAACGTAGCGTCTGTGATAGGCCCTGAATTTGCCCGAACGTATCCACAATCCGTGATTAATAGCGTCATTCTACTACAAAGTCAAGATTACTACGCATGATCTTGAGTCTGGCCTAATGCTACTGTTTCTAATGAAGAACAGCTTTACAAATACGGCATGTTTCAATTGGTTCAACTCGTGTTACTACTCAAGTGCCTACTAGCAGTTTCATGAGTCCAACCGCCTTCGCTACTTTGATACCTTAAATGCAGCAATACGTATGTCATTGAAGAAAGCCCTATGATGGTTCCGACAGGTTGTTAGATAATCCTGACGTGTCGAATGACCGGAGTTCTTTTATTATTGCCATTTTATTAACATCATTGAACGCTTGAAGAGAAAAAATATGACGGAAATATTCCCACACGTGAATCGTGGCGCCACCTCTCCATTCAGGCGGAACAGTCAGCATCATCTTTGTTTTCCAAAAAAACCACGACTACGTTCTCGCGAACAGCGAACTGAAAATAAACGTTACCGCACACAGTGAGAAACCTGAGTGTAGAAGTTGTATCGCAAGCGTCCGATGGTGGTCGTCTCAAAATAACAGTAAATATCAGCGACGATAACCACCGCAAAACCGCCACATCTACCGACTGCGTGGTGTTGGGCGTCCGGCGAGAAAGACGCAGTCAGGCCTCGTGTTATATGATGTTATTTCTGCTCGCATCAGAACTCCGGGTACGCCACTTGGGAAACTTTTTTTGCAAAATGTTGGCTGCGGAACTTCACTACTCGTCGCTTCTGCAGGGCTGCACGACACTCGTAAGGGTATAGATGCAAAGCGTTGACCTGTATTTACAGAAACTTTCCGCGCGATTTTCTACTCTTCGAGGTACCCATTGGTCAAAACATGTGGTTTCGGTGTACCTGGATTTGCCTCTATATTTTCTATCCCCTTGCCTTAAGTGAAACAGCAATTTTAATTATAAAATTTGTCGGTTATTATCCAAACATCTGCCGTAGTAAACTGGACGAAGGGCCACATAATATCCGTGCTACGTTGCTATTCTTGAATATCTTCGCAAGCTGTAGGAAAGGAATTGATGTTTGAACAAAAAGTCATGAAGCTATACCGCTGCTCTACTCGCTAGCCAAAGGCTTTGTAAATGGTTTTAGGTAAATCATTTTTTAAAATATGTTTTTAACAAAGTGACTGCATCTGATGAAGCCTGTGAGCAGAGAAACCTTCATGACTAGCTGCAAAAAGAGTGCTTTACCGCCATTTGAATGTTTCCTAGTCGACCGTACACCTAACAGGGGAATAATTTCATAGATATAATTGACCTGATTCAGCCAAGTTCTTGCTAGTGTAGGGACGACTACTGACTCTAAATAAAGTAAAGGAGCAAGGCTGTAGAACTACTTTGTACTGACGCAGACCTCGCTCTTGATCGATGGCGAAATCATCGAGGGTAGTTAAAACATGCCGTCTGAGAAGCATTTCTGCGTAGCTTTCGCAATGCTCCAAAGCATTTTCTATGGCTTGCCCGTTTGCGCTGTAGCATAGATGCACTGAAATATTCAACGGTGAGCTAGTTTGATGAAGTTAAAAAGATATAGGAAAAAAATTACCATAAAAAAGAGGATCTTTATTTTCTTTCCTCACGGCAGGGGATGCTGTTTGGTGTCCTCTGGTCGAATGCGCCGCACGTGCCCGGCGGCTCCTCCTGGCCCACCGCTCCGGTGGCGACAAGGAGCATCCTGGATTTTCACAAGCTCACACGATCGCGCGATAGCCTCTGAACATTGTTCCCCTGCGTCCGTTGCGTTTGCGGCACCGCCGACTCGTCTCCGCCACAAAAGACGTGTCACGTAAAGCAGGAACGTATCCGCTTACATCGAAACGAGGTGGACACAGCGACTATATGCTGAGTATGGTGGTTCAAAGACGTGAGGCAATGCAACAAAGTGTAGCGGCAAGAAACGACGACGAGCGTTCGAAAACTTCGCCCAGAAACGACAAGCGGAACAAAAATGCCACACGCACTGTTCTCTCAACACAGTTCTTCCATTCCGCTCATGCAATAATTTCAAACGCTGCTACACAATCTTGGTTGCACAGTTCCTAACACTAACATTAATTATGATGTAAACATTGCCACATATGCGTGAGATAATAACAATAAAGTAATAATAATGAGTGCTTTCCATTTAAAATACATGATATATGTGCGTTCCAATTGTTTTCTTTTTAATTTTGATCAGTGAGAACTTTCTCACAAAGGCTGCATGAACTTTGTGGATAGCTCAGAAACACCGTGCCAGTTTAAGCTCATTAGCGCGTGAAATGTCACCAATGCTGCCATTAATCGTCAAGATATTAGCAACACGCACATGCCATCCTAAATCCCACTGACTCCTCGATCCCTTTGTTTGGTGTTAAGACGATATAAACGGGTTGCATAGTGTCTAGAGAGCGGTACACTCTAAACTTTTTTTCCTCCCATATACTCCCTAGAGGTTCTTTTTCGCCTGTCCTCTAGTGGTCCTCCTTGTAGGAGTTTTTTTACTACATGGAACAGGGAGGTTTTGTTTACCTCCTCAAAACAGGGCATTTTTAGGGTATAGAAAGGAGGTATTTAGGAAGTGTGAAGAAATGTTCGGGAGAATTTAAGGAGGTCAAAATGGAGTATTCTTTACATCCTGAAGGGCGTTTTTAAGTGATGTTTATGGAATTTTTAGGCGGTTAAATAGGAGCCTATTATGGCTCCCTTTGGAAGTACTTATGTTAGTTTAGGGGCGTTTTTAGGAGGTTCAAGGGAAGCATTTACTTCTTTTGAATAGAGTTTGACGAAAGCTTGGGGAGTTTTGTAGGCCTTCCGAAAGGAGGTTTTCAAGGCCACAAGGGAGAATTTCTAGTTCCCTGCGGGAGTACTGATTTCACTCGGTTTTTCTTGCTTTCAGGTTTATTTCAAACGAACTTTCGCAGACAAGTTTACATGGTACATGGTGTACACAAGGAGGTTCCGAAATAAATACTTATGGCGGCCTCATATTGAAATCACAAACGGTACATTGCTAAATAACACGCCAGTTAGGAATTGAAGACAGCAATACGATGCTAGTTGAACAAACCGTAGAAACAATATTACTACAAGAACTGAAAATACGCGAAAAACAAAGATAGGCACAAACACAACCGCATGGTAAGTGAAATCATTATATAATACTATCGGATCGAGAACGCGTCAGTACTTATCAGAACTTATCAGTACGCATCAGCGCTCAGTACACAGTGAAAAAAAATGATTTCAGTGGTTTACAACAACAACAAAAAAATTCAGTAGGTGGTGAAATGAGCGAGAGTTGTGTGCTAGTTGAACAAATTGTAGAAACAATAATAATACAAGAACTGGAAATACTTGAAAAACAGATAGGCACAAACACAACCGCATGGTAAGTGAAATCATTATATAATACTAGAGGATCGAGAACGCGTCAGTATTTATCAGAACTTATCAGTACGCATTAGTACTAAGTACACAAAGTGAAGAAAAAATGGTTGCATTGGTTTACAACAACAAAACAATTTTTCAATTTGTGGTGAAATGAGCGAGAGCTGTGCAACGATTTGATATTGAAAGGTAACAAGCATTTTGTAGGTGGTAAAGGCACAAGAGATAAATGATGTAGGAGACAGACTGCAGTGAGATGGCTATGGATAAATGAGTAATATAAAGAACGAAAAATATGCTGCGGAAAATACCAGTGCGTTTTGATAAAGACACAAATGCGCCAAGAAAAGTGACCGAGTCTGACGGGTTAATTGCAATGATATAGAACAGAATGGGTGGTATCGCGACAGCTTCTTTAGAGTGAGAACAAAAAGCCATGAAATTCGTGTTTTCGGATAATTTTTAGTTGATTCATTTCCCACCAGTTGCCAATATTATTTAGATAATTGTTTCAAGTTAAATTAGTTTGTTAATATTGTTGCTTCACTGAAAGATAGCTGTATTATCAGCATACAGAACGGCCCATCAAATACCCCTTTTCAGTAAAAAAAGAAAAAGAAAAAGTCAGAAATTAATACGGAATTCTTTTTGACTACTATCCAATGATTACAGGATTGAAAACAAATATTAGTGAGCGATATTGATGCGATAAAAGTTAATTAGTTCTAAATCCTTCACACGTGGTTTGGTGCTGGCAAGGTCCAAAAAGGCATGTTCCACAAACGTTAGAGCTCTGTGTGCCTTCTTGGGATATTGAATGTTGAAAACCCAGAACGATGCAAACAGACTACACAGTCCTCCCAGTAAAGATGATGCAGTCAAGACACGCTGGCCATCGATGTGGAGGCTAACTTCCCCGTTCACGGAATGCAGGCAGGGAGTCAGAGGAACATCTGCCTGAAAAAGCAAAAAAGAAAAAAAAATGCCCCACACGTAAAATTCAAAACAGACACTATGGTAAATGAACTTAATAATTCGGTACAGTAATAAAATTGTAAGGCCAGGTTCCCTGCGAATTCCAGTACCTAAATTAGGAATGCAAAGGCTTCACAAAACCAAGTGCCAGTACATTAACCGTCGTGGCTTTGGCAGCAATAAAAAAGATATTACTTCCGCACAATATACTCGAGCACAACTTTAAATGACAGTGAAGATAAAATGCAAGTCTCTGTAGGTTGATAGATTAGTTTTTGTTTTTGACTGAAAAACACTTTGGTATTGCATGATTTTGTTAACTGCTGTCTCTTGCTTTAAGATGCCAGCTTGCATCTATTCAAGTGAATGGGCACACTGTTAAAGATGCAAACCCTTACACTGCCTCTCCCCTACCATGGTGGCTCACCTTCATAGAAAAAGTGCAGCTTTTTCGAGCTGGACAGCTGTTGCAAGCCGTGGCAATACTCACTTCTGCTGGAGGGGCCAACTTGGTTTCCGAATGGAGCCTTGCCTTGTACAGCACAGCCTATCCTGCCATAAGATCTATGAAGTCATTCAACTCGATCATGTATCAGGATCTGCAGAAGAAAATCATGTCAGCAAATAATGAATTCATGCCGGACAGGCACCCACTGTTTCAGTTATACTTGCAGATACCTCCACCTATTTCCCTCCTGGTGTTACATCCAAAACTAATTTGTTACGGCTTGTCTCATCAAGTATGGTCATCTGTCATAACACAGCTAGTCATACAGGAAAGTCCTTCACTGGGTCAGAAAACACTTTCTTTTTTTACAGTAGTGATAAACTAGGCGACTCAGTCATCCGTATTCTGACAACTTAATTTTCTGTGTCACCGAGCTGACAAGCACGATTGGTGCATAAGGTCATTTGTAGCCGCAACCGTTACTACAGCCTTGTTAGCTAACGTAAACCTCGTTCATGGCACCAAATTACTTGTGATTGCATGGCAACCAAAAAGAAACAGCTGAAATGGAAACGCTATTCTCGCAAACTTACCAACGCTGCATGCCACACACACCTGCCATAGTTAATTTACCGTGATTGTAGAAGTTTCCGTCACGCAAAACCACAGTGCACTTTTTGGAGCTGCAAGCTCCGTGTCAAAATCGAGTGTCAGATGAATCGAGTAATTTTTGTGTATGGTCTTACTATTGATTATGACAAAGTTATTACCAACAAAAGAAGAGTCTGTGCATTGTTCTTCTAAAAAATGATATCCTTTTTTATGCCCGGCAGACTTGTGTCATGCTACAGCAAACTCGGTTCTCTTCCATAAGGGCATGAATTTGTGTTTTTAATTACGTGGCCTTAGCTGGCGACTGACGGGCCCCGATTGTATACAGACCCCTCATTATCATCCGAAAGGGAATAAAAACATTTCGGTTTCGAACCACGTCGCCGTCGTGGTCCACACTATATGCATTTAATCGTTCGATAGGCTCATAGCATCTTTTACGCATGTCACCGTTTCCTTAATAGGGTACGCTGTTAGATGTGAAGAGTCGACTCAAGCGAGCAAACAACCCCACCGAATCTACAGGGTACAGTTTTCGAAGGGGGTAGCCGTCTGATCTGCG
Organism: Haemaphysalis longicornis; assembly: GCF_048455015.1. Lineage (NCBI taxonomy): Eukaryota > Metazoa > Arthropoda > Arachnida > Ixodida > Ixodidae > Haemaphysalis > Haemaphysalis longicornis. The sequence continues at coordinate 108,468,901 of NW_027526203.1, forward strand.
GCTTTCGCCGACCAGAGCGCTAAGAATGAGTCAGAGCTTTGAACGAAAACAACACAAAGACTTATATTTGGACAGGCAAGCCATCAGGAACGTTAAAAAATAGATATTACAAAGTAGAGCAGTTAACTAAAAAGAACACGAGCAGTTCGATGCATATGAGAGACAGAGTCCCACAATATTCACCGACCGGGCCCGACGATGCACCGCTGTCGGAGGCGATTCGGCTACCTGAGTAACCGTCACGTTGCTTTGAAACGACTCCGCGCGCGACAAACGATTTCATCTCGAATGCCCTGTTACAAACCGGCCTACAAAAGAATGCGAATGCATACCCCAAAAGCCACAAACAAGTACAATAAAACGAGTGTGCGCTTTTTTCTTTGCCCGTGCGTGTACGTGCTGTGTGCGGCACGGGTACTTCGCAGTTAACCCTATCCAAACGTTTGACAAACGGATCGACTGATAACAGACCACTTACCAGCGAGCTGTCCACAGCTGTCGCCGTATCCAAATGCTGTTAGCGGCCGTTCCTCGTGTGACAGGGGCACATAAAAATCTTTCCACCAAATGGCACTACTAGTCCTTCTCAAATAAGAAAAAACGATGGCCCAAGGCGAGGCTTGAAGCTCCGGCTACACCGAGTCACCGGCCGCGCTGCGTTGATAGCACGGAGGCAACGGAGGTTGTTTACATCCGGGCAGCAAGTCGTGCCGCCAGGGCAAGTTGAGTCGCTGCAGTCGGGTGCGTTGGCGCGCTGGCACGAGAATTTCAATCGTCTATATATGCGCAAGCAAGCGAAGAAGATGAGCATTGCAATTGTTTGCAACGGCAAGAACTGTCTCTTTGTTATCAGCAGAGTTTGACAACACCTATCGCCAAAATAAACAGATTGAAACAACACGGCCGCGCTGTCTGCCTGTGATCGCGCTGGCTGAAGCATCTATACGGGTATACGTACGGTATGGGGTTTGTAGCTGCATGCAACCGTCGCGTCCTGCTTACTCGTAGTAGTGTGCAATGAAAAAAAAAATAAATAAATAAATAAATAAATAAATAAATAAATTGAAATAAACGTAATCATACCTGAATTCATTTAGGCTGTATTTAGCGCAAGAACAGCTCGCTGCTGCTCCCTTTTCAAAGCAGTTTCAGGTTACGGGGAGTATGGGATTTCAATCTCCAGATCTCAAAATCATGCTACCCGCTGCCGTGGTCACTCAGTCACTGTGGCGTTCTGCTGGTGCGCCAAAAAAAGCGGGTTCGATTCCCGGCCGTGGTGGGCACTTTTCTGATGGAGGCGAAAACCTAAAACGCCCGTGTGTTCGAGAGGTTTCGGCGCGGGTGAAAGGATCGCGAGGTTCTTAAAATTAATCCAGAGCTCTCCACTACGGCGCCCCTCATCGCCTGCGTAGCTTCGGAGCATCAAACACCCAAAATAAAAATAAATAAATAAATAAATAAATAAATAAATAAATAAATAAATAAATAAATAAATAAATAAATAAATAAATAAATGTGACGCTGCTAACCTAAAGCAACCCTTCCTGCTACATTGAGTGAGAAAACAGAGAAATGTGCTACGGGCTTCTTTTCCAGCCTCCATCCTCACGGTGCACCTTGTCTGGCCTGCATTAGGTCACACGCCGTAGCATGCGCAGTCACCAAAGTTCAAACACATTCTCAGCAAATCTTACTCACTAAGGTTTCATGCATTTCTCACGTCCGAGAACAAAGAATCATAAGTCAGCACGTGTCTTTGAAATGAAGGCGTTCTGTAGCATGAGAAGTTGGAAAAAGAGCATCTTGGTGTGTCCCTTCCATTAACCCTCGGGAACCATCATAGTTGTCACGCCGTTCAAAGCATTATTTTGACCTGAAGCTTATACGCTTCATTACGTAAATATTCATCTTGACTGACAGATTAATAACAGGCGTAATTTTTTAGATAAAAACAAGGTTTACACCTCACGCTTATACGTCTACTCACTTGGATATGAATTTTCATTAGATGTCAGTAGGTACTCCTTTCAAAATCAGTAGAGCAAGAATAAAAGGTCCGGCGCGTATGTGCGTGTCTTTTGTAGCGAAGGCTCCCGTCAATGATGAAGAAAACAACATTTACACACATCTTTCTCCTAAATTCTTTTTCACCTGTATGTCGTGTTCTGAAAAGGTACGCTGGTAATCCGCCTTCAAAGAGTGCAATGGCTTATATATATTTTTTTTATTTCATTTGGCTTCTAAGCAGTAGGGCTGAGATAGCCAGTAACACATCAGAAGCTCTCGTTTCTGGGCTATGACAAGGTAGCAACGCTGTCAACACGCCGAGTTTAGGTGTTCGCGGGTCATTTCTCTTCGTTTTTTTCTACCTCGCAGAAAGGCATCCAACATTATCTTGTCGAGATTGATGACTGGACACTCGCACACCAGATAGAAGATATAGGCGAGGAGCAAGCTGGTCGTTAATAATCCACTGGCATCTGTAAACTGAGAAGAAAAGAATACAATGTTGCGCAAGCGCCCAATTTTCACAATATTAACGAGAAACGACAGCAAGGTATAACGGGCAAAAACTTTTTTCTATCAACACAGCCTTTTTTCGCCCAGAATCCCTGCCAAAGTCACAACTTGTGGCATTAATATAAAGGCAGTACCACATTCCCCGAAACAACAGAACCACGGATTTCGGAACAAACCTGCAAATTTTGGCCAATTCAGTATCCATGAGTGTGTACGTAGAGTCAATGTTGCATATTTGCCAGCAAAATAATGATAATTTTCTGCGACACCTGCTACTACGGTAATTACGCAACACGCGGATGAAAATTTTCATCATTGGTTATAGCCTGGCACGTGACTTCTCAGGAAAATTGCCGCCCTTGCGGCTGAAAGAAACGGTCGTCAACTTGTATCCCCTGGGTGGGTATGATCAACGCCGCCTGTATTAACATTGCCTGACGCGTCGCGCGCTTTTCAATGGGAAGGGTGGGGACGCTTAGTTCAGGCACTGATCCGCTATGTGGCGCTTGCCGGCGGACATATCGCCTTACGTCACTGCTCGCGAGTCGCAAACGCTGCACCCACTTCTACGACGTGTGTCTGTCAGCTTGCCTGTTGGGCTTCAAGGGCCGTTTCGCTTACATCTTAGCCGCGACGGGGCGCTAGTTCTGTGGCGCACTGGGGATCTCGTTCAACGGGTCGCTCGCTTCATACTTGCTGCATCTTTCCAAAGACAAAGACGGAGGCGGACTGAAATAGTGTAAGAACATACTGATTGTCGGGTAGACGTATAGCTAACAGAAAAACGATATTTTTTCTGCTGGGGCAGCCATTATTTTACTGATATTTTTCTTTCTGGAGTATTTGCAGAAGAAAAACTTGCATGCACGTTTTTTGTTCAGTCGCTCACTTCTACGATTACTTTCCAATAATATCACGTGCTTGTAAACTTCAGAAAATTATAGGAAACAAAAGGATAAGCAGCTGGGATCACGCCACGCTGTCCGGGCGCTTTACAGTACAGTCCTCAATTTCAGAAGTGCGTACCGATGCGGAGTGCGAACAGCAGTTTTAAAACAATACCTAAATGCGGAGGGGATAGAGGTGGGATGCCCCACTCAGAAAATTTCAGGGCCTGTGATCCGAGTAGATAAGCGCGCAAAGCCGGCATCAGCCTGCGGCAGCGCAAGGGATTGTGCTTCGTGACAAAGGAAGTTTTATCAGTGATAGACCAAGACAGACAGGCATGGTGAAAAACAAGAAGGCGTAGGAGCGCCGCCTCGGGAACGCTAAACAAACTTTCTACTATTTTGCATAGTTTCCGAGAAGCGGCGCTGGCTGGCGGACACGACAGCACACTGGAAGGCTACGGAGCGGGGAAGGGTAGGAGAGAGCAACAGGAGAGTGGCTGTTTGGCCATTTTTCGCTCACGCGTTAGGCATTGTTTATACAGGCGGCGTTGGTATGATTCACGATAAGACGTGCGAAAAGCTAATCTTTTGCTTACGTAATATGCCAGTACCAGCGCCGTACTCGTCTAGAGCTTGAATTGAAAGCTACTTGTCTTAGTGAGGCAAACTGGACATGTTGCCACAGACTTCTCAGATGGCAACAAGAAATACGACAGGGACGGAGATAAAGCCTGCTTGTCTTTCCTGCAGCACGACGTGGAAGAGTGCCCAATTTGAAACCGCGTTGAACGGAGGAAAGGTCGATGATCTCGCAGTAGTGGGCGCGGCGCCAGTTTTTTGGGCGTAGGGTGGCTATGTTTCTCCACAGGGGTCCGAATCTTCAAAAATTTTTATTGCCGTTCAAGAAATCTATGTTGACGGGCGACGTCTATAGAGAATCAACCACGGACCATACCCACTTTACAACTTGACGGAGCCAACGTATGTGGACCTGCCCTCTACTGCTGCCAGAAAATGAGGCACGCTGTGGTTGTGTTAACGAACTCTTTGCTTACATGGGCCTCCTCGTTTGCGCCCGTCCGCGCACACACACACGCCAAAATGCTCTGCCGTACCAAACCCGAGTTGGAAACAATAGCATCTCCGTGCCTGCGTCCACATTCCACCACGCACCGCCGACCCGTGCACCTGCCGCCATCCCTCGGTTGACGGCGACCCAAAGTTATTGTGGGCGGCAGGCGAAGCCGGGTTGTAGGAGAGCGCCCGAGCGGAGCACAGGGCAGCCGATGCGCAGGGCCGCCTAGGCAGTCCCCACATCCCTCCCCCCTCCCCCCCCTCAAACAAGGGGCACGGGTGTGTCAGTGATGGCTGTGCTCAGGGAAGTCGACCCCTGGTTGGCGTCTTCGGCTGCACAGTGCGCAAGCGGGTAGTCCGTCAGCGGAGTAGTACGCGCCGTAATTCTGTATGGGTCTTGCCATTTGTGCGCGAGCACCGCGGTGAAACCGCCCACAGCGTTGCTGCGTTAGTGCGTTCTCCTTAGGTCTAGATCACCGAAGTTGTGCACAAGGTTACGACGGCCTTTGTTATACTGCTCGACTTCCTCCATACGCGGAACGTCGAGGTTCTCCCGAGCCGTGCGTTGCGCTGCCAAAAGGTGCTCACGGAGCTTAGCCGCGTACTGCGACAGGGAAGGGGCGTTATCTGCCGTCGCGTACAGCAGTGCATTTTCCAGTGGGAAAGTGATCTCTACCGAAGTTTACGTAACCAGGTGTCAAACCCGTTGACCTATTTAAGGTAGTCCTAGTCGCGAAAGCCAGCTCAGGCAAACGAGTGTCCCAGTCCTTATGCTCCTTGGTTCTCGCAACCAGCATGCACTTCAGGTTCCGGTTCACCCGCAGTGATGTTGCTGTGAGCATGACAGGGACTCGTTTTCCTGTGTAGAATGTGCAATGCTCGAAACCAGTACGAAAAGACTTTCCTCGTGAAATAGGAAGCATTGTCAGTGATCAGGTCGGAGGGGACGCCAAAAAGAGTGAATGTCTCCAACAGCTTCTCTACGATCCGCTCTGGCGTTAGCTTTCTAAGGGGAAATATATTCACTTACTAAGAAAACTGGTCCGTAATAACCAGAATGAACTGGTTCCCTCGCGTGGACCTTGGGAGGGTCCCATTACGTTACACGATACAATCTGTCATCGGTAGCTGCTTTCCACCGGCTTCATGAGACCCACAGGTTTCCCAGCGCCCGGCTTCGCTACTTGACAAAGAGGGCAAGCGCGAGAATAGCTCAGTACGTCGCTCCTTATGCCTGGCCAGGTTGCAACATGGCATAACTTGTCGCAAATCTTACGGCCGCTGTCATGTCCTGCCAGCACTGAGTCATGAAAATACCGCATGAACCGTCTCCGCAACTTCCTTGAGACCACGACTCAGAACGGGGATGAAACCGCCTCTTCGTCATTTAATTGGGGAATATAGCGAAGTAATAAGCTGTCGTCGCCCAGCAGATACGCTTCAAACCCACCAGTGTTACCGGTGCAATCTACACCACTCGCTAGGTTTTTCAGCACCCGCTGGCACAGACCGTCTCCTTTCTGGACTAAGCTCTTCCTTGCTCACTACCTCTCCCCACGACAGACTCCTTTCTGCCTCTGTTCTCGGGGAGCGAGAAATCGCCGCTGCGAGAAATCGCCGCTGCGAGATGCCGCTTGCTTCTCTTCTCCTTTGCGGCCGACCTCGACTCTTCTGTTAGGCCTTTGCCGCTCGGTCTCGAAGCGCTTCCGCCGCCTCCTTCGTGGGTGCTCGCCGCGCGTACCCTCGTCTCCAACGGCGTACTCGACAACGCATCGGCTACCTTGTTGGTACAGCCTATGCGGTAATAGATTGTGTACGCGTAACGTTGCAACGTCAGCGGCCACCTCGCGGGACTGTCTGCGGGGTTTTTAAGCCCGTTTAGCCACGTCAGTGCCTGGGTATCCGTCTGCACGGTGACAACCGCTACATCTAAGTACATGTCGAACTTCGACAATGGGAACATGATAGCCAAACACTCCTCTTTGGTTACGGAGGAATTCCGCTGCGCCGTTGTGAGCGTACGGCTTGCGAAAGCGTTCGGACGCAGCTCGCTCTCGTGTTCTCGCAACAAAACAGCTCCCACCCTGTAGATTATAGCGTCTGTCTACAAAGCAAACGCTTTGTTCAGGTCGGGAAGCCGCAAACTAGCAGTGTCTGCTATTTCGCAAGCCAAAGAAACGAAGGAATTCTCCTATTCTTTTTCCCAAACCCACTTTACGTTCTTACGCAACAGCTTGTAAAGAGGCCGTGCGAGATCCGTACAGTGCTGTATGAATTGCCTCTATAAAGCAACCATATGTAAACATCTTTGCAGGCTTTTCCCGTATAGTGGTCGAGCATAGCTAAAGATGGCCTGCAGCTTCTCATCCTTCGGTCTTAGGGTACCATTGTCTACGACAAACCCCAACAGATCGACCTTTGATGATGCCAGCTGCACTTTCTGTGGGTTGATCGTCAGACCGGCCTTCCTCATGCGCTCAAGAACGGAATAGTGAATGAGGTGCTCCTCGAAAGTCTCAGAATAGATCACCCCATCATTCAGGTAGGTCATTGCATCGTTGTACCTTGCGTCCCCCAAGACGATGTCCATCAACCGCATGAACGATCTTGGGGCGTTAGACAAGCCAAACGGGAGTCGACTAAACTCGAAGAGCCCGCGGTGGCAAGTGAATGCGTCTTTTCAATGTCAGCTTCGGACATTTGAATTTGCAGGTATCCTCTGCTAGCGTCCAGCACAGTGAAGGAGCGTGCGTTACCCAACTGGTCTATCATTGACTGAATGCTTGGAAAACGGTACTCATCTCTCTCGGTCACTGCGTTCAGCTTTCTGCAGCCTACATACAGCCGTACTGAGCCGTCTTTTTTTAGTTCCAAGAGCACGGGGATGCCCACCGTCTTTGTGAGAATGTCACTGTGCCTGTCTCGATCATTCCATCTAATGCGCGGTCAAGGAGCTTTCTCTTATGCCCACTTGATTTAACTGGAATGGTCGAGCATCACCCGTGTCTATCTCGTGCGCTAACAATCTATCAAGTAGGTCTCTCGGTAAAGCAATCCGAAAAGGCGAGCAAACTTTTCACCACCATTCGGCACTGATCATGGCATCCTGAAAAAGATGCGACAATCGCCTAGACTTCGGCGCTCATCTTTCCTGACGATTCTCTCTGGCTCTCCACAGCGCAGTAGAGATTGGTTGCCGCCAGCGGTTGTACACCGTGCGTCGCCGCATTCGCGAAAGGGAATAAATGGGGTAGCGGCCCGTACTGATAGCCGTCCCTCCCCATGTCGAGCACAATACCCTCATTCCAGAGGAAATCTCTCCCAAGTATGACCGAGGTAGACAGACAGACAGAACTCTTTTTATTTGGGATGGCTTGAGGCCGCAGGGTTGAAGGAGGGGGTTAATAATGTTCGGCCATGGCTTCCTCCCAAATGAAGTGCCACAGCGCGACCAACGTAGCTTGGTGCCGATCACGTGGCCTGATCCAGTCCTCATAGGAGAGGACCCCGGCGGGACGATATTTTGCGCGAAGCCGATCTAGTGCACCGCAGTTTCAAACAAAATGGCGGATTATGGGGGTCTAGGGTCTAGGATTATGGGGGTCTAGCATCGGCCTGGTCTAGGAAATGCAGCAGCGGAACCACCGTTAGAGGGGTTTTCATCGTGGGATGTAGGTTGGTGCGGGTAATTCCGCCGCCGAGCAACCACGTCCTCTGTATAAGCGTACCCCTACCGCGCCCGGTTGAGGAACACCTGAGCACCTCGGGGTAGCCCAGGGGGTGTGGGATCGTCGCATGGGGAATAGTAGTTGATAATTCCTGCCTCCGTCGATTAGGTCGACGGCGGTGCTCCACATCTGGGGCAGTAGGCAGCGTAATTGGTCTTACAGGCAGCATGAACTGGGAACGGTGTAAAAAAGCCTCGCTCGCGACTCCATGAGACTTCTAGTTTCCTGGGTGTCCTTGATGTCCAGGAATTCGGCGTACCGTTACCAGTACCTCAGAGACGACCCTGAGTTCCTCGCATGTCTGCTTGATAGTGTGGGCGGTGCTATTTTGCCTCGCGGACCAATGGGCCTTTCGGTGCACAGTGCAGTCAGTCAATATTTCCACCCGGTCCTAACGCTGTTCTGGCTGGCGTGCAAGGTGACTACCTTCCTTTACAGCAAGAAGCTCAAGCTCCGTAATATCGGGGTCGGCGTCCAGCGAAATAAGTCGAATGCTTTGGTGTCATCGCGGTTGGACGCAGTGGCCACTGCCGCTATGCAGGACCCGGTCCGCCAAGACGCGTCCACAGAAATCTCAAGTGTTGTACTGCTCGGAGAAGTAGCCCCCCGGGTGCAACCAGCGAGGTACGCCGCGACGTGTGCCTCCGACGCTGAGTTTTAGAAGGTGAAGGTTGCTGCGCTGTACAAAGCGCACGTGTCTCCCTATGGCGGCATGTGCTTCTCGATAAGCCTCATGTCCAGCGGTGGTATGTGGCCATCAGCGGTCAGTAATCCGCGCCCTTACGGTGTGAGTTCATTTCATTTCATTCATTTCATTTATTGCATACTGCAGACCTTCGCAGGTCCAAGCAGGTGGGCACGGTACAAGTAGCAAGTACACATCAGGCACTCAAGTCAGGTCGAAATGTAAAAGGAAAAAGGAAAGAATTCAACATACAAGTACAGGTTTACAGACTCAACAATACACAGTTAGCAAAGCAACCAACGTGAATCTTTAAACAGAGTTTTTTAGAAAGTTCCATTCTTCCACTGTTCGTGGAAAAAAAGAAAATTTAAATGTATTTGTCCGTGCAAAATAAGGTGTTAGGGTTCCGGGGTGATGGTGTCTCGTGTGCCTTGTCGATATGGGTGTCAGGTACTGTGTGGGGTCTAGTGCTGTTTGTCTCTGAAGAAGTTGGCAATGAAAATCAAGCCTAAACGTCTTCCGTCGTGACTCAAGGAGCTCAATGCCATTAGCTCTAATTAAATCAGAAGGTGAATCAGTGTGACGAAAATTAGAGTATATATACCTTACAGCTTTTCTTTGGATTCTTTTTAGTTTATTGACGTTTTTCTGTGTGAACGGGTCCCATATTACTCATGCATATTCTAACTTTGGTCGGATTATTGATTGGTAAGCCAGGAGTTTGACATCTGAAGTAGCGTTTTTTTAATTTGTGTCGTAAGAAAGACAGTTTACGGAAGGCGGAAGCGGAAATATTGTCAATATGTTGATTCCAAAATGAATTACTTGTGAGTGTTACTCCTAAATATTTGAATTCAGAAACTTGCTGTACAGGTGACTCATTTAGTATATAAGTATACTGAAGTGGATTTTTCTTCCGGGTTATACACATACATACTGTTTTATCTAAGTTCAAAGCCATTCCCCAGCGATTGCACCATTGGAAAACTTTAAACAAACTGTCATTAAGGTCATGTTGATTTTAAGGGCAAGTAATTTCATTATACAAAACACAATCGTCTGCGAACAGACGAATTTGCACAGATGAACATACTACAGTTACAATGTCATTTATATACAGCAGGAACAGCACGGGTCCCAAGCAGTGTTGTACGTAACGGCGTTCCAAGGAACGGCGTTCCTGGAACTAGTTCCTTTTTGGAGGAACGAAGGAACGCCACCGTTCCATTAAGGATCGGTGGAACTGTAACGGTAACTCGTTAGATTTTTGAAGGAACGGCAGGAACAGCGTTCCTGCCGTTACATCGCCAGGATTTGGCTGTTTTTGTTGCCAAAGCTCGAGTACAAAAATCACAAGTCGTCGTGTTTCTCTTCCTATAAGCTGCCTAATTTGCCCGCCCTTCAGCGGATTGTGCTTCGTCGAAGGTTAAAGGCAGAAAAATAACCACGCAGTGGTTCGCAGCTTAGGCTTGCTTTCATGCCGGTTGAGCTTACGTGGCGTTCGACGGGTGAACAGCGCTGCCGGAAGAATGCTTTTCACCTTTCATCGTTTGTCTGGGGTGGCCAAAATGCCCGTCTGGCCGATAGAATTGTTGGCGCCGCAGGTTCTTTGTGAAACCACCCCTTCTGTATATTGTCAGGGGTAATTACAGCATTAGTGCTCGCGAGGCGCGGGTGCGTTGTTGTCGGGGCAGTTGCGCTCGCTGTGAGGTCATTCAAAGGGTCGCCGGCTCTCAAAAGAGCTGGGCGCACCGCAGTGTCTCGGGATGTCGTACTGCTCGAAGTTACAGAGTACGCGCGCAGTTCGTCACGGCGCGGTCTGTCGCCGATCTGGCGGGAATGGGCCGACGGGAGTGCAAGATGCTTTTGTATTGCAAGCGTCGTGTTGACAAAGGGCAGTAATTCTGTCACTGTTGGGCATATTTTCGTCGCGCGCCGTATGGACAATACCTGAGAGAGGCCGCCTGAAGGTCAACTACCAGCGCTCTGAGTTTCTGTAGTTGGTCGGTTTCAAGTTAAACCTGTGTTATACTTGTGCCTTGATGAATACCTGGAAGTTTGAGTGAGAGTGTTAGTGTGGATCACGTGATTGTTTGTGCTCAAATATTTGGGTTTTCTTGACCTGGCCAATCAGCGGCCCAGTGTGTGTTAGTTAGAACTTAGTAGGTCCTCGAGGCTTGGTTTTAGTGTAATAAAACCGAAGTGCTTGGCGTTCTTGGACAGTCAGAGCGAGAACTATAAAGTCCATTTACAGAAGCTTGAGTCCGGTCGGTTGACAGAACCAGAGCGAACGCGGAGCCCCTCGTGGGTTAGCTAGGTTTAGCCAGAGAAGACTCTGGTTTAGCTGAGATAATTTAAGCATTTCTCTGTTTTTTATGTGAACTTCGTTTATCGGGGGCGCAGGAATCGCGCGGCGCCGAGACTGATCATAAGAGAAAGAGATAGCTGGTTTTTTTTTGTTTGTTTTGTTTGAGCAAGTAGCAAGTTGGGTCTTCGTGGGTCTACCGGACATTTGAGAATCATCGAACGCCATCTTGCCTGCTCCAGCACCAACCTGGATTCTGTCGCCTGCTGCAATGTGTTTTCTTACTCGTAAATTTGCGCTGTACGATCCGCAACGCTTCACTTTTGTAACCCGCTTAACCAAATCCTGCAAAGGGTCCTGTAAAGTATTTTAAATAAACTGTAATATTGAATCTAATGCAAGAAATTTAATTACCTTCCTGCACGTGAGTAACTTTGTATTTGCACATCTGACGCGCAGGAACCTTACTGCGTCTATTGTATGTGTTGCACCTATAATAGACGAGCAGCAAAAATGCAGTTAGATATGTCTAGGGTTTGTGCGGAGCTTCCTGAAAAAAAAAATTGTCAGGGAGCGTTCCTTTTTATTCTTTTTATTTCTAGATAATCTGCTGCCGGCGGTGTTCATATTCGTATAATATACGTAGTTCGATTATAGTTTTAAAATTCGAACTCCATTTTACCTATCAGACCCTATATTTTAATTTAAAAAATTGAATGTAACGTTAAAGTAACGAAACGTTCCAATTTTTGAACTGGAACTGGAACGGGTTCCTTTCGAAATAAAGGAACTTGTAACGGTAACTCGTTTCAAAATTGGGAAGGAACGAGGAACGAGGTTTCGTTCCTATTTTAGAGGAACGTGTACAACACTGGTCCCAAGACACTCCGTTGCGGTACTCCGGAGGCGACATGAAGACAGCCCGATCGTTGATCCCCGATTTCAACGTACTGAATTCGGTTTTTTAAATAATCAATAACCCAGAAAACCAAGATGCGAGGAAGACCAATATTGTTTAATTTTAGTATTAGTCTGTCATGAGGAACCCTGTCAAACGCTTTGCTAAAAAACAATGATACCACATCAATTTGACCGTTTTTATCTGGAGTAGATGCAAAGGAATGAGTTATAGTGAGCAGCTGAGTCACAGTAGAAAACCCGTTTCTGAAACCATGTTGAGAATCATTTAAGACAGCATTATTTTCAAGATATTCGGTGATATGATTCGCGATTATATGCTCTATTAATTTACAGCATGATGATGTTAAGGATATTGGCCGATAATTTTCAAAAAGCAAGCGGTTACCTTTTTTAAATACCGGTGCAACTCGGCCAGCCTTCCAGTCACTAGGAAGCTTTGAAGACATCAAAGATACACGGAATATAATCACAAGATATTTCGCGATCGCCTCAGCATATCGGCAAGGAAAGGTGTTTGGAATATTATCAGGACCACTTGATTTCTTTGTTTTCAGTTTTAAGAGCATGAAAAATACACCCGGGCACGAAACAAAGTTGGCCTCTGTCGTGTGAAACGACGGAACATCAGATGGATATACACTTGGCCTAAAAAACACGCTAGGGAAGTATATATTGAAATGTTCAGCTAAAATCTCGTTGTCCGTAACAATAGAGTCATTTCGCGGCGATCATTAACTCCTCAGGACCGTGCAAGGACTGTTTCTTCTAGAGTAGGAAGACGAGTATTGCGGTACAGCTCAGTGACCTTCATGTGTATCGGAAGCCCCGCGATGACACGAAGGGCTGCCCTGTAAAGCGTCTTGAGCTCTTCCGTCTGACGTTTCGTTAGACAAAAATACCTAGCCCCGTAGCAGGCTTTGGTCACCAGGATGGCTTGAACTAGTCGGCGGCCATGTTTTCGGACGCTCCACCGAAGGAATTAGAAATTAAGCTCAGCAGATGGGTCCATTGCGTCTTCAACTGTCGAAGCAAATTTGCAGCCCCTCCGGACTCGTGGACTGGAATGCCCAGCACTCTGATCTACCGTTCTGGGGAACGCTGAAGTGTTTGACCCGCCATGGTGAGAGCAACTAGGGCTTGCTCCTCTGGCCTACCCCTAATGATGTTAAAGTTGGTCTGGGTCAAGGAAACCTCCATTCCGGTAGCAGGGAGGAGACTAGTGAACGTGTCAAGAGCCTGTTGCAGACTACGCGCAGCGCTTTCTGTCGAGGAATGATCCGCAGCCTGGGTATACATGGTGACATCTTCGGCATATGCCGTGACATGGACGCTGAGGAAAGCTGCAACACCTCGCACAATCTTAGTCGTGAGCAAATTCAAAAGAGCGGGAGATACGATGGCCCCCTGCGGAACTCCTGAAAAGTTGTCAAAGTGTAGAGAGTAGTGGCGTCCAGAGTGGATCGCAAAAATCCGATTGGCCAAGAAACTCCCGACAAATTTGGTAAATCTCTTGCCCGTGTAGGCGTCCGCGAGCGCCTCAAGAACAGCTGCGTGAGTAACTGTGTCATAGGCTGTACGGAGATCTGGCGCAACCATGACGTGCGGGCGCTTGTGATATGCTTTCGGTAGAATACGCCACAGGAGAAACAGGGAATCATGCATCGCCAAATTGTGCCGGAACCCAGTTGGACAGGGGTGGAAGTACTCAGCTTTCTCCTCGAGGTGGTAATGCAGTCTGGTCACTGCCTCCCGTTCTATTATCTTACAGGAAGTAGGCGTAAGTGAGATAGGTCGAAGACTGGCCATATCTAACGGGTCTTTCCCTGGTTTAGGAATGGGAGTTATTACAGCATGTTTTAGAGAGGGCGCTGTCAAAACAGCACACGACGAAAGGGCACGCGACAGAAGAGCACCGACATAACAGCACGGCGTCAAAAGGGCACCCGACAAAACAGCACGCGACAAAACAGCACGGCGTCAAAAGCGCACGCGACGGAACAGTACTGATATGTTCCTGCACAGATAAGTCTTGTAAAAATAAGTTGAAATGAATGTGCTTTTCTATTCCTTACTTGCCGCAGAGTTTGGATTCCGTTCCGGCGAGTGCACTATGCCATACTACCTAGCAACGCCACCGCACCCAACTTTTACAGTGCTCATCTCTTGCAGTGTGCTGTTTTGTCGCGTGCTGTTTCGTCGCCGTGCTGTTTTGTCGCCGTGCTATTCTGTCGCGTGCTGTTTTGACGCCGGGCTGTTTTGGCGCCGTGCTCTTCTGTCGTGTGCGGTTTTGTCGCTGTGCGCTCTTGTCGCTGTGCTGTTTTGACGCGTGCTGTTTTGACGCGTTCCCTTTTGACGCCGCGCTGTTATGTCGGTGCTATTCTGTCGCGTGCCGTTTCGTCGCGTGCTGTTCTGTCGGTATACCGTTTTAGAGCTACCGGCACCAGTCCGCGGATCCATATTTTGTTTCTCTTCTCAAGAAGCTCCTCCCGTAAAGTCGCCCGAAGTTTCCGAAGCATTGTCGACGTGACGCCGCCGTTACCTGGTGCACTATGCACAATAATTTGTTACATAGCCACCATACGTTCAGCAAATGTGAACAAAGTCTCGATAGGCTGTGATTCGTCCACCTCGAGAGGAGCATATATATCAGAAGGCAGGGTTACTGGTTGCGGAAAAAAGATAGAAGCCGCTTCCCTCTGGAAGTGCTCCTGCTCCATCCCGGTGCGAAGCATAACCGCCTGCACCATTCCCTGGAGCTTACCGCTTCGGCAGCGAGACCGGAACGTTGACCAAAGCTTTCCTGCTCCTGTAGTCCTGAAAAAGAATCGCAATATTCTTAAGAGCGCTGCCGAGCGCGTACTTTTGCATGACGGCGGATCTTCGCGGTTTGTTGTCGCATGCTCACCAACACGTGGTACGTGCGGCCACGGGTGACGTACTTCTCCTCCAGTTCGTCTCGGTGCTTTCAAAGCTTGACCAGGTGACGATCCGGTAGTCTGGAGCCTCCTTCAACCTCTGAAGTGCTAGTAGCGGCCTCTGTAGCCCTCAGAATGCGATCTAGCAATGGTTGGCAGTGTTTCTCCCAGAAGTAGGTCCCAGAAACGCTGCCAGTTCGTGTAGAGCACGCGCTTCCGACACTTATTGTGTATACTGGAGAGCTGCATACAGACGGCATAGTGATCGCTCCTCCACAGTGTCGGCTCGCGAGACCATGTAGACACAGCATGACTGTTGCCCATGTCAAGTCTGGGACGGTATCACGTCGTGCAGGGTTCTGTCTTCGTAGAGTTGCCTGACTAAGGTCGTTTACAAGGTGTAGCTCCGCCTCGTCAGCCTCTTCCACCAGTCGTAATCCTCGACCTCGGGAAATCTGCTACCACCAGGCCTTGTGCTAGGCATTGCAATCACCAGCGAACACCGATGCATCATGAGGGTAAAACGCGCGAAGTCGCCACATCCAGGAGAAGTTCAGCCTCGTAGAATCATGTTGAGCAGTGCGTGGGCGCACGTATGTGTACGCAATCGTCAAGTTGCAGCGTCCAACGCGGAACCGAGCAGCCGCCACCTCCTGGCCATCTGTACCAAAAGCGGCAGTTGTTATCTGGCAGTGGGCCCAGTTCTTCAAAACGCAAAGGATTGTCTGGCATTCGACAACTATCTGTGAAGGATCTGACCGAGATGAACTTGTTATATTGGGTGCTGTGTACGCTCCGCAGCCGTATAAACTGTGGCAGCTTCCCTGCGTTTCTTGGAGAAAAATCGCCAATAGTTTAGCATCCATGCGTTTGATGCGCTCATTTAGTTCGAGTGCCGCAGCGCAGAGGCCACGACAGTTCCTCTGCAGTGGCAGCCGTTTATCGCTGTTGGACATGGTTGTTCTCCCCGTTATGTAACTTCGAGCTTTGCTCTGTTTCAATAGCAGTAACTTCTTTCGGGTTCAGTTACGGGATAAGTTCCCGTACTATGGATCTCACTAGCGTGGGAAGGTCAATTCACGGAAATCTCGACGCTGCGGCACAGTGTGGCGTCTGTGTTCGAGAGGGTGAGCGCTCCCGTAAAGACTCGCTCGTTTGATCTTCGCTCTCCATCTTCTCGGCAGCAAGGCCTCGGTCAAGTTGCTTCTGAAGAGATTACAGATGGCATCGCTGGGAGGCGATCCCTTGCTGCAGTATTTTGATGATGTCTGGCAGGTTTAGTTGCCTGGACCGGCGTGGCGACCTGTTGGCCCGAGAAACCTGTTTCTTCAAAGCTAAGGTTGACAGGACTGCTAAGTCATTTCAGCAGAAGGATCAATCGTAACCTCAGTCTCACAGAGGGGTTGTATTCTTTCATGTACCGGTGCTGTCGGCTTTACTTTACTCTCTAGCGGAGGAAAAGGAGCCTCAAGAACGCTCCCGCACTTTGTGCTCTATGCGCCCCGGCACTTGCTGCAACCTTTTGGCCCTTTTTGAGCATAAGGGATCACGTGCCGTGTGCCCTTCCGTATGACATAAGTTGGAATATGGCGTCGCATTAAAGCAGGCCTTTTTTTTATGGCCTCTTCCGCAGGTTGTGCAGACAGCCGCGTTTGGACGTTGATGACACGTCCTTGACACATGCTTGATGACACATCCTTGCGACATCGTTAACAAACCGACTTTCAGGATACATACAGTTTCACAGTACATAATTCAAAATTATTTCTCACCATTTTAGGTGGGGAGCTGGTTTCAAACGTGACCACAGCATAGTTGGCCCCACAAACCATTGATGTTGAGAATGTTTGCGATTCACAAGTTGTATTAATACAGAGGTCCTCGTCTGTATCATTCGGGTCCGCCCGGATCACTGCGCGAGCAACCATGGGACGTAAGCAGCTGTGCATCGAACTCAATTTTGCGGCCATCGATAGTCATCGAAGATATACCGCACAGGGTTGTCACATGAGTCCTATTCCACTGCCGCGGAGTAGTGGCGAAGGTTCACACGAGTCGATGTGAGCACGTTCAATGAAGGATGCGGTGCTACTTTGGCTATGGCGAAAAGCCCAAACGCCCGTGTGCATGAGCTTTCGGCGCACGTTAAAGATCCCCAGGTGGTCAAAATTTATCTGAAGCCCTCCACTACGGCGCGCCTCATCGCCTGCGTTGCGTCGGTGCGTTAAACCCTACAATCAATCAATCAATCAATCAATACTTTGGCTATGAGCGCTGCCAGAGCACATCGCGAGATAGCGGAGATGCTGGCGTTGTATTTAGGATGAAGCAGCACCACAAATGTCTCTTTTGACATACGAGAGCAAGCTTCTCCTGTGTGGCGGGCGGCTTCCTGCGGTGGCGAACAAAAGCCGTCCATGCGCCGCCATCATCGTTTTCTTCGATGCTATGGACGCTATAGGCGGCGTTTTAGGAGAGCTGCGGGAGTCATCGAAAATCTGATCACTGCCCTTGCGCTTACGTGCATCCTTCAGGTGTTGTTCATTTGGTGGTAGGTTGTCCGTCACCGTAGCGGTAGCCGTGTCCGAGCGCGGCGGTACCGTGCTGACCGGAGGTGAAGAGGTGACAGTCAGCGTCTGGACGAACTAGCTTGAAATTTCGCAGGACGAGTGGCAATGTAGCAGGACTCACTGAGAGAAATTTGGTGAGGGTCAAGTTAGCTGGAACAGCGGAAATAATGCCGACCGCACCATCCAACGACGCTGGGCGGCCGACCCGCTCCGTCTTCCCCTTAGACAAGCCAGGTAAACAAGCCAGGCAGGTCAACGAAACGCTGCCTGCGCTTCTTGCCGTGAAATGTGAGCGTGAGTCTAAATGTGAAGTGTGAGTCTAACGGCTCCCTTTGCTTTTGCTGACCCAACTGCTAAGCTCAAGAGTGTCTCAGCGGACCTAACCCGGATTCGCCTGCTGGCAGGCTTTGAATATTTCTTCCCCGATCTGTTAAACCGTCGAGCTTGTGTCGACCAGTGCAAAAAGTTCGCGACCGACCAATTGCACATGAGTGGATCCAACGAGGAGGGATCCCCACGTTCCCTACATGCGGAGGGGGCCAGGGGTGGTCTGGGGGCTCCTCCGACCCACTTTGACTGGCACCCCTATCCTGTTTTCTGCCGGAAACGACGAGATAGTGTTTTTCATTGCCACCGGCGATCCGAGTTTCCCTGCGCGTTACGCATTTTCTGGGGGCATTGATGGGAAATGTGGCCAGGCCTGTGACAAAACCACGACCAGCGGTCCGTTTCGTCCTGCCGTTCCCTTCCGACACCTGCGTTGTTTCCGCCCGAGGAATTCGGGTGGCCGCCATCAGCTCCCCCTTGTCCTCGAAAGCCGGCGTTTTGCCGAGCGGCTGATCGGCAGTCCTCCACCCCTGAACGGCGCATTTGGTCGTAGGAGTACGGGTTTAGCGACCTCAGAGTAGCGGATTTGTCCGCTGTCGTCTCTTGCCTCACGGCCATTGTTTCCGCCTGGTGGGCGCTAGGCACCGACGCTCCTGGCCAGGCTCAACCCGATTCGAGCGATTCTCCGGGCCTCGGCGGCACCCCGTAGCCAATCTCGGCCAGCAAATCCGCCTGAACTGCGCGCGCTTCCTGTGCGAGGGCCTCGAAGTTGAGAAAACTCCGGCCCCGCAGGTGCGGTCTGAAACGCGGCTCGCATTGCCTGCACATGCGGGCTACCTCGTCCGCGTCGGCTGCCTTTTGATCGGCCCGTTCCTACAGCTCCTGCATCGCGCGCACGTACTCGACGAGGCTCTCCTCGGGGTTCTGGGCGCGAAGAGCGAGCTCGTCCCTCATACGATGTTCGCCATCGGGTGGCACGAAGTCCGCGCGGAAGCGGTACTTAAAATCCGCCATCGACGCGAACGCCGGCTGGCCGCACCTCCAACGCGCACGGCTTCCCTCCAGTGCCACTGGCAGGACTCGCCTCAGCACATCTTCCTCCGGTGCGAGTAGCGCCGTTTGGTAGGAATCGAGTTGCTCGAGGAACTCGTACACCGATTTCGCGTCGCCGTAACCTCAGGATGACGGAACCTCAACATTCAGGCGCAGCCGCGAACCCGGCACTACAGGAGACGCGGAGCAGCCGCCGGCGCCGAACCGAGCATTCAGGTAATCTCGGCGAACATCACGGTCATATGCCTCATCATTGCGACAAAATGTGCGGTCTGCAACTGCGGAGCAGCCTCTTGCGCAACTGCGTCTGCCGTTGTTTCTCCCCCCGAGCCCTGCGGGCCATCCTGTTGCCCCGTCTCACTCCTTGTAGTAGGGGTCATCGAGAGTGAACTACAGGAAAAAATCAGCTGGATCAACAACGTCAAACTGTACACGCGCAGATACCCAACCAGATGCACTAGCTACATACAGGGCGCGACAATAAAGCCCCACTCAGAAATCCACACTGGAAACGACGAGGCATCCAGACGATGTATAACTAAAAACACTGACGTAAACATACATCAAATACACGAGCGACTTCCTTCAAAACGCTACATACAACCTAAATGTAATGTAACCCCCTAAGCCATTACACAAGCAACAGAAAAAGAAAGCAAAAAGAAACATCACGCCTCTCCAGCCATCGTAAATCTAAGCAAACTAAAACACTAACATACAAACTAATTCGCAAAACATGCAGCTGTGCGGCTGAAAGCCCCGGGTAGCCTACTGCCAAAATGGCTCTCCCTTGCCGGAAGAAAGGAATGTAGGAGGAAACCGCAGTGGGCCCTTCCGCAGCAGCCGCAGAGAGCAAATGTCCACGGGTGTGCTTGAAATAAAGCCCCAGCTTGGGCGACAGTTGTGGACCTGCCCTCTATGGCTGCCATAGAATGAGGCACACTGCGGTTGTGTTAACGAACTTCTTACTTACATCGTCCACCTCGTTTGCGACCGTCAGGGCACACACACGCGCGAAAACTCCCTGCCGTACCAAACCCTAGTCCGAAACAATAGTGTCTCCGCGCCTGCGTCCTCAATCCACCCCGCACCGCGAATCGCGCACCTGACGCCATCGCTCGGATGACGGCGACCCAACGTCCTTGAGGCCGGTGAGCGAGGAGAGGGTGCGAGCGGCAGGCGAAGTCGGGGTTATAGCTGGTTATAGTAGAGCGCCCTAGCGTGGCGCAGGGCAGCCGATGCGCAGGGCCGCCTAGGCGGTCCCCGCGCGTATTACAAGTGATTTCACCCGAGAAAGATAGTGCCCGGGCAGGCCGCTTATTCGTGAGCATTCCGGGGGGATGCCGTCGACGACAAGTTTTTACTTGGAAACACTGAACAACAACATTGAACTGGAGATGTTTGATGGCAACAAACAGAGGGTAGGCCTGCACAGAGGTAGCTCGACGACTTCTTCACGCTGTTCCCCAACCGCGCCAGCTTCAGGGGTTCACAATGCAACTATGAACGATACTTGAGGGTATTAGCAAACAATCTATACGCACCATCACGGTACTTCATCTTGTCGCCCCTGTTTACATCTGACAGGAGTGCGCCAAACTCAATTCAATCACGGAGCTTGTTAAACGGCGCGCAGAAGACCATCACATTAAGCGTTTGCACATACCAGTTGCCGCTGAGCTTCATTCTCATTTTTATAAGACATCCGTGACTACAACTTCGAATTATCTGTCGTCGTGGTGGTATACGACAATAGCTAGAAATAAGACAGCCAAGCTTTGCCGCCGTTACGAGTCAGCCCCAACCGCCAAACGTTCTCACCCTCAAGGTTACTACGTAATGTACAAGGACGCAGTCAAACTCATCCAGACCTTCAACCCTCGTTATGATGTATATGCGACATTCCACACCAGCTGCTAGTTGAGCTCTAGGCCTTGTATGACATTATAAACGTAATTTGCGCGATGTCCAACATCACAGAGGCGGATATTTACAACGAACACGCCTCGAATCCGCCAGCAGATACACAGCCTCCACAAGACAGCACAGCTCATGGCGTAGGTACATTGGGTGCATTGGCATGGCGCGTATCTTTTGAACCAGTGAACTTATCACATTTATCACCAGAAACGTTTTCCTCAAGCGGTGCACAGGGGCCTTGATTCTTCAGTGTGTGTACGTCTTTCCCAAACGTTTCCCGGATGGACGAAGATTCTCTGCGGAGGATTCCTGCTGAGGTGGCCCTCGCACCTTTGAGAGGCTTGGTCTCCGGTTCAGTAGAGTGGATGACTACGGCCACTGGGTGCACCACACCAGATTCGTCAAGCCTTTACAGACGTTTATGCACAAAATTGGCCTTCAACGTTCTTTTAGAGCTGTCCTGCCGTTAGACTAGCCTCCTTTATTTCTCTGCTATCCTTGATTTTTGCCTCCTTTCCTGCAACACCTTAATACTTCTATTATTTTTATTCCTCTGCGTCTTGTTTCATTTGCCACACAAAAATTTACACTATCTTCCCGCGAGGGGAACCATGGTGTAGATGCGACGCATCGGGGGTTGCCGTTGCGTTTCCGTTATGTTAGCGTGTGGATTGCTGTTGTTGTGTGTCCTATTTACGCAGCATGTTCACCCCCGATGCGTCGCATCTACCCCATGGTTCCCCTCGCGGGAAGATGGTGTAAATTTTTATCGGGGTGGCCGGTGCTTGTTACGGTTGCGCCGACCATCGCTATATCAGGCCTGTTAGTCTCCATTTCAAATCATCGGCGGTCACCGGAGGATGTCATCGGAGGAGCGCCGGCGGAACGACTGAGCGGAGCGGCGCAGTTACCGCGTTTATATGTACTGTGAGGGGAATCAGAGAGAGCCGCGCAGAGCAGCGCATGCGCATGTGTTAACCCGCACCCACGCACAGCTGGCACGGTTACGGAGCGAGCGCAGCCGAGCGCTAACACGCAGATGGCGCTGCGGTGAGAGCGGCGCTAGCGCGCAGCTGGCGCGGCGAGGAGAATGGGGGAGGGATGCGGACGCCGGCGGACTACGCCGGAGGGACAAGGCGGGGGAAAGAGATGCGTCGCATCTAAAAAACGGCTTCCGAAAAAATTGACGCTGGGAGAAGGTGTGACATGACTAGGCGAAGACACAAAAAAGGCCCAGCGTTTTGCTGCAACTGGCAACCGCAGCCGAACCACTAACGGGCATGACATTGTTTGTCCGTCGTTATACTCACCTAAATGAATTGCAAATTAATAGATAGTTGGACAAGTCGGTAAGTGTCCATGTTGCAGTGGTGCAGCGCAAACAGCAGACGGACAGGGGAAGAAGGCACAAGACGGGCGCTGTCTTGCGCCTTCTTTCTCTGCCCTTCGTCTGCTTGCTCTGTACCCCTTGAACATGAACTCACCTAAATAATCAATATTCGCCCTAACAGCATGATTTGAGGTCGAAGGTCGCCTTGTGCCTATCGGATCAAAGGCTCATTGAACAAAGTGTACTTCAAGCTCAAAAATGTGCTGTTAGTCTGGCGAAGTGTTATATTCCCATACAGGCGCACACACCCACAAAAGTATATTGCACACTGCTAAATAAGAAATGTGGGCCTATACACTGAATACTGGGTGCCTGGCGCCATTCCGTTTCTAAGTCACTGCAGGCCGGACACTTCCTCGAACATCTAAAACCACCTACGAGAAAACGTTTAACACTGCCGCAATATTCTTGAACAACCTCGTAAACAGTCTTGATGTTCTGCCTCTGTGGCCTAGCGGGTAGCGTCACACTTTCTGTTAATAAGATTGTGCGTGGGAGTCCCAGGAGTTCTACGTTTCCTTTTTTGCGATATTTTCTGTCCCAATAATTCTGCCTTTCATCGATTCTACGCATTGTTTTCCTAGACGAGAATGGTTCAGTAGGTTTTAGCTCGGTTTAGGTGTGAGGGTAGCCCATCACCTCGTTTAGTTCTGCGTCACACCAGAAGGGCCGGTTGGTTCGGCACTGAACTGCAAAAGTGTCGCGCGTGCATGTTCTGAAGGCTAGCAAAGTGTTACATACCAACCCAGTAGCACATAAACGAAACGTGTTATTCGGCGATGTTTTTTAAGCAGGACTGTACGTGGCTTTTGCAGCAGAATTTCTGGTTGGCGCAGTTAACGGTCCCTAATTTGTGTTCTTATGTTATGGATGTTTCTGCCTTTATATTTTCTTACGAAGTTGCGCGACACACAACGTGCGGACTATTGGCAAAATCGCATACACTCCAGATTGGAACCACGTAGTTCTTACAAAATTATTTCTACATAAGCGGGTGTGCACCATAGCAAAATGTTCCCTTACCATCGTCCATTGATCCAGTCTCTTGTTCACTCTCGTTGACATCAATTTCACAGCAAGAACCAATGGATGAACCAGGTACAATGAGAAACTCAGTTTTCCCAACGGCATGAATAAGCCAAGGCAGAGGAAGCGGTTCACCGGTCCTGATAGAAATATGATTACAGGGAGGCTCAGGCACTCTAATGCGTCAAAGAAGCCGCCATCATGCATCTCTGGCATGACAGTCCCAAAAAGTTGCAAATTGTAACTGGCAGGAACAATACTTGCTTCTAAAACGGTGCACTGAAAGCATTGAAGCTTGCGCTTCTAGTGTAACAAAACAAAACTTCGGGCAAGCCTGGCATCAAAGCCAAGAAGCTAAGTGAACTAAGTGCAATCGAAATGTTTTAATTTACATAGCACGTGTGCAATCTCAAGCTACTTGGTCTCGGAAACCATGTTGTGTCATATCGATTTTAGTTATAGATGCAAGAATGCACGGAATAGAAATAAAGCAGCGCGTTTTCTATTATTAGTTGAAAATATCTTGACGCGTCAGGAAGAAGCATAACCCGCCAGTCGTTTTGTCTTCTCATCTGCCGGCTAGACGAACAATAAGTTGAAAGGTGTTTTTTGCATATCAAGCCACCCTAACGAGCATGTTAAGGCAGCTTCAAGCAAGCAAAAAAGAACGTTCATGTAAAAAAGAAATAAAGCAATAAATACAAGCAAAGCCAACGATGCATGACACAAAACGGGGAGATCTACTTTTGTGTCATCAACGAGGCCTCGGCAGCTCATCCCTTCGGAATTCCCCGCAGTGGAGCTGCCACACACGAGGATTGTTAACATCACAATTATTTCCTTTTTTTTGGCTTCAGAAGTCGTGCGGCTGTTGTTGGAGTTGACCATACATACTTAAGTAAAAAATTCAGCGCATACTAAGAACCAAAATTGAAAATTAGCGAAAGATTTTGTGATTGCCCTCCTCTTGGGATTATGTGTTTAACTGAGGTCTGAATAACATTGAAGTTGATTTGATTTAAAAACAACAGTCAATGCATCAAATGAGTGCGAAGACCTGATCGTGTAGAAAAGCCAGTCGTCCATTCTGACGTTTCTTCGTTCCCTTCAGGGTAGCCTTTAGACCTCGCATCATATGCTTTTACACGAGGTTGACATCAGCAGTAACCATAGCTGCTCATTTTGTTTGCATAGTAACGCACTCATAATTGAGGGGCTCTACGCAACAGAAACGTTTTTCCAAATGGGCTTACGAAACTGTATATCGTTAGCAATATTTACGTCAGACCAAAACAGAAAAACACTTCTGAATCAGAATTTTTTAGTTGCCTTGCCATGAGCCCACTTCAAGTGCACCTTTCCGGCTCATCGCACTTCTTTCAGAAGTGACACGCAGAAGTTATTCAGTGTAGGGCAGACTGTTTTCGCACGACTAATATTGGCTGCGGAAGCTTTTTTGGTGGGCAGTTGACACTTTAGCACGTTGCTCTACAAAGTTTATATCTACGGGCGGGGACTTCTGACAACAAATTACGCAAAAACTACTTAGATCTCTGCAAGGCATTTTTCCCCTGTCACACCCGAGCCAATTATTGTGTCCTCTCTGGTAAACATGACTTTTTGCAAGAGTTTTGCAACGCTCCTCAAGCGTTCGCCTTTTGAGCCGGAAAGCAGGGGATAATCTCTTTTGCTGCCCACGCTTCAAGGCAGTAATACCTTTAATACGAACCTGCGAAGCATTGTTTCCGCTGAACATGGCAAGAGATTTTTTTTGTTCTTATTCTGGACAAATTATTTTTGACTGGAACTAATCAATCGTATTCGAAGAGCCCCTGCATCCGTCGTGTCTTTTTGTGCTTAGTCTCTATTAGGCGACAGACTTGAAGGTCTCCAGTCAAAAAATAGACTTCAAGAGTTGAGACCAAAATTCACAAGTTTTTCTTTTTGTTAATGAACTACGGGCTGCAGAGAGAAGCTAGGTGAAACTCCTTGAGGGCTGAAAGTTTGTTGGTTCACGAATAAAACATTTGTGATATCTCAAATTCGCCTATTACAATGCAGGCCAACATTGTAGATTACTGCAACAATACCGGCACAGAAAATCTCTTTTTCATTCTTTCTGAGAGTACAAATGGCTTGCA
Organism: Haemaphysalis longicornis; assembly: GCF_048455015.1. Lineage (NCBI taxonomy): Eukaryota > Metazoa > Arthropoda > Arachnida > Ixodida > Ixodidae > Haemaphysalis > Haemaphysalis longicornis. Next base: position 108,494,366 of record NW_027526203.1, read on the forward strand.
AGCAGGCGGAAACGTGTATCGACGCTGAGCCTGTATTATGTGCCCATTGACTCAATGACGTATATAGAGCTAGTGCGGATGAAATGCGCTGAATTTTCTTACTTCAGTGACATTTAGGCAAGACTAGAGTCTTCTCGATGCTTCACAGGACCCTTGTCTAAAGGTCAGATGACCTAGAAAAAACTCAGCTTTATGATTGCTACTGTAAAACACACTGGTTGAGGTTCTTAGAAGAGCGAACGTCTTATAACTGCTCAAGTTTTCTGTTTACACCAGTTCCCAACTCAGCAAGGCTGCAGTTGGATACAGATTTATTCGGCCAGTTACTTTTGCACTGATATGCACTCCCTGATATACAGGCATTGTCTTGTATTTTCCGTGCAAAATATCTAATATCATATATTTTACCACCTTTTCATGCGACGTGCCAACGCTCCAAATGGCCCCGCGCTGTCTCTTCGTTCAGAAAACACTTCAGCGGAAAGGTACATTTCAACCGTCAAAGCACTGATGGCCCTACCTAATTTTGCAGTTATCAGGGGCATCTTCAGCGTGTTTATTCGTTTACGGCCCTACTCCCGAAACCCGTTTGATGTGATACGGTTTTGAAATAAAAAAAGAACCAAACAGCCAGGATTCGCGAATATTTCCTAAATACGCGCACGCTATTCTTACGTCCTTTTAAAACCCCGAACTGTCTTACAGGAATTATGAATGAAGCAGATGTAAACAAATATGCGCTATTTCAGCGATCCCATTTTTATTTGTCGTACAGAATGTCAACACTGTAACTGATTATTCTTCTTGAATCTACACGTCGTTTTCAAAAATTCCTTACTCTTTTTTTAAATGTAATTTTTTACATTTTTACCCGTGAAAACAAGCCTAGATTGACAAAGGTGTTCTTGACGATAGAGTTTCGGAGCTGTCCTATGTTCCTTGTGGCGAGAAGCTTCTATGCCCACAAGCCCGCGCAAAAGATAGTTCGCACTAGTTTCCAATCCTTTACAGAAAATTATTCTCTTACCCTCGGCACATGCTACAATTCCTACAACCAAAATAAAGTTGTTTTTGTCGGCAGGGATGTAGTTATCCTTATTTTGTCTTAAATATATCGCTAAAACATTTTTCATGAGATATCATTAACGTTTCTTCGAATGACTGTCTTCTACAGAATCACTACTTAGATTGAATTGTTTCGTTTAGGCATTTCTAAATCGAGTCTGACATATGCGATTTAAAAGTGGTGGCGGCAGATCTTTGCATTAAATGCAAAAATACCTAGGCTTTCAGAATATTCCTACAGTAAACCCTTAGTCCAGATCCAGTCAACACTGCTGGCGCATGCAGTGTTGTGCACTCATCCGGTGCTGGCCATCCATTATTACAAATGTTTACAGCCGTTTCAAACTCACCTCCCATTCCCGTTATGCATGCGTAGAGCATCCAGGATACGGCCGTGCTCCAGAGTAAAGGGTAGAGGGCGGCGTACACTGCTCCCAGCGCCGGATCATACGGAACAAGAGCTGACTCCCACACGTGGGGAACTAGGCATGTAACGCTACTCACTGCCGCCGCCAAGGTCCAGGACAGGGTTGTGCAGACCTGCGGCCGAGGAAGCAAACTTTCAACCGATAAACGGTGTTACAATACCGTGTCCCCCTAGGCCGCGTCAATGGCATGCGCCTGCCTCGTTTCTACAGTCAAGCATTGCAGCATTTAACGTACGACGTTCCAGTGAATCTCCGTCGCCACAATACACCTAAAATTCGTAGCTGCAACTTTTGCGCACTCTTAAACTGGAACGCAAATGAAAACTGATACGAAGACCAGCGCCGTGGCAGCAAGACTGCGATGGTTTTCGCGTCACCTGTTCGTTCTAGTCCGCGTTTAAGTGTCCGCAAAAGCTTCAGCGATGAATCGTAACCAACTAGCCCTCCTTTCCATGTTATTTCATCTAATGATCTGACCTCTGAACAAGACGGAACAAATTTATTGGGTGACCTTGGGAAGCAAACCATCTTATCGAAAATTTCCGAGGGAATAATTGCCTCAATAATTGCTTCTTTAGAACACTGCGAAATACTATTTATTTCTATACGTTTTAATATTATGTGGTAATAAAATGTGACAGTTTGAAAAAGCACAGGTTATTTCCTCCCCCATGGTGTCGTTCTTACCTTGGTAACTGCAGGGGGCTTGTGATAGACAAAGAAGTACGCAGCAAAGGTTCCCATCACGAAGGATACCATGTGTTGGTGAGGCTTTATGTAAACGTAGCTGACGTAATCAAACATCATCCTGGAGATTAAAGGCAAAAGAGGGTGTCAATCTCGCGGTAAAAGTAGTTCGAACAATTGAAAGGGCAGTAAGAGGCTACTCAATATTCTTCACCTTACTGCCCCACATCCTTCGTGTTCAACTTCGCATACTGGTATCAAAGCGACACGTGATTTATTAACATATCTGTGAAAATATCACCAACACGCCTGGCTTTGCTCAACTGCTGTCAGACTATCTCATCAACACTACCGGGGTGCAGCTCCAAATCGTGAGCGTTCTTTCTATCTTGGACGGCATTGACAATAGCGCGTCGGCTCCGCGCAAGTTTCTCAGAAAGGTAAAATTAGCGTGCCACACGCCCTGCTTCCTCACAAAGATTTTCCTCACTTAATTCTTCGCATCCGACCATTAAATTCTCATGCCAGCACTCGGATAAACAAGTGAACTTCCTAGACACCACTGTTGGTCTTGACAATGTTAAACTTAAAACCACACTTTATAGGAAACCAACGAACAGGCAACAGTACCTAGACTACACTAGTCATCACCCATGACACTGAAAACAAGGTATTTTGGAGGGCAGGCTACCAGACTAAGAAGAGTATGCAGTGATAACTAAGACTATATAAAACACCTTAATGAACTAAAGTCCACCCTGGCAAGCAGGAATCACCCGGTCAGCTCGCTGAATATGGCTTACGAAAGAGCATTCGAGCTAGAATAGGACGAAGTGCTCAAGCAACAACGTCGAAACGAAAGCGCCCGACAACCGGCCTTAATAACCAAATTCTCAAACGCGCTCCCTAACATAAACAACATCCTGCGGTAATACTACCCCATTCTAGCCAGTAATGACCGACTTAAAAAGACGTTTCCGGAAGCCCTAAGAGTTACCTACAGAAGAAACGAGAACCTAAAAGACATTTTAGTGCATGCCAAAATTAGCGCTTCCCAGGAACCAGTCATCAGCCCTTGCCTCCGCCCTAGATGCAAGACCTGAAAACATCAGCAGATGGATTGCATTGTCAATATCACTGGCAGCCAATACGTTCACAATATTAATTTAAGCTTCACTTGCAATTCTTCTAACATTGTGTATATGCTATAATGCTCATTCTGTCAAACGCAATACATTGGAGAAACAAGACAACCTATCAACTTACGCCTGAATGGACATCGGGTCGACACTCATAACAGTGCCTCCATAGCAGTCGCGCAACACTTCAACCAGCCGAACCACAATTTCGATGATCTCAAGCTCAATATTCTGCGGTCAAACTTTAAGTCTCCAAGGGACCGGGAATACAGAGAATCGTACTTAATCCATAAATTCAACTGCCTGGAGCCGGCTGGAATCAATGCTTCGAAAGGCAGCTTAGAAACCTTACGGTATCTGAATCGAACAGAAAAATAATGCTCTTACAAAAAATGGGCATCTCCATTCGCAATATTCCTGCCTGCCCATCCCCAAAGCTGATACTTGAATAAAATTTCTGTGCTTTTTCTCCTCCTCCCCCCCCCCCCCTCCCAACCCCCTTTTTCTCTCCTGTCTTGCTCCTAGCCGATTTCGACATACCACGCGCACTCGCCTCCCTCGACCTTCGGCATTTCGTCTTACTAGCTGCTTTACACACACACGCAAAAAGGTAAAAAAAAGAAAAAAGATAGAAAACAGAAAAGAAGTCCTTCAATGTACCGCAAAGCTCCAGGTGGGTTGCACCCGCGCATACCCCTTCTATTTTTCTGCGAACACTAACCTCCCCAGTCGGAATTCTTCAAACTATACGGGCTGTTGCTGTTTACGAGTTTTCTCTCTTACACACAATTCAGCAACCTTGCAATTGTACCCACAAGACGCCCCTCTCGTCCCCGATCTTCCCGGAAGTCTCCTTTGAGGTCGCCCGGCCCCACCGCAGCCCAGCTTAAACCGTTCCCCCCTGTTTTGTCCGACTCTCGCGTAGTCTTCCCTCTTTCTCTACTGCGGGGTTCTGTCACAATAACCACTCCTCCCTTTCTCTCTCACTATTTCGCTCCTTTAAACCGACCGTTGACCCACTCTTCTGTCCTCTTTCCGGCCCCGCTCTTAACAACCTCCCCCCTCTCTCTCCAACTCAATCTGTATCTATAAAAAAGTGTGCCAGAGATGAACCCTGATGCCTTGAAAAAGGCAAGTCTCCTTGTCGAAACGTTGGCAGAGGTCTGCGGCCGCTACCTTCTCCAAAGTATTATTTCTATATATATATATATATATATATATATATATATATATATATATATATATATATATATATATATATATATATATATATATATATATATATATATATATATATATATATATATATATATATATATATATATATATTGTTACGTGGCGGCAGGACAATGATGAGGCGAACCATGGGCGACGATGAAGTGATGTATTTATAAGATGTTGCCGCAGAGCGATGCGATCTATTTACAAGCGGCCATGATCGCTCGGGCCAGCCGCATCCTCTTCGTCGTCTTCGGTGACGGGTTATGGCGCTATGGGGCATTGTCCACATAGGTGCTCCGTGACATTACCCCCCCGTCGGAGGACGACCGACCCGGTCGAGGCCAGGGCAAAGACAGGGTGGCGAAGCGGATGATCAAAACGATGAGAACATGTATAATGAAGTCCTTGCCGCCACTGCTGATGTTGATGGTCGCGATGAGCACCGGCCCCGGAACAGCTGTGACCACCGCCGACCCCACGATGCAGCGTCCAAAGCTTGCGGAGAAGCGCCGGAGATCTGGGCGGGGAAACGTCGTCGGCTATACGTCTGGTCGTGGCTGGTCAGTTCGTCTGGTCTCGGCGGGGCATGGGCAGGGGACACGGGGCTGGGGAATGTCGCGTCCGTGGCTCACCAGGGCTGGGGCGGGCCGACGTTTTCCAAGAGCCAGGATGAGACCGCTTCACGAGGCGAGACGGGGTGAAGCTCGGGGCCGGGATGGGACTGGAACCCGCACCCTCCACCAAAATGTTACGTGGCGGCAGGACAATGATGAGGCGAACCATGGGCGACGATGAAGTGATGTATTTACAAGATGTTGCCGCAGAGCGATGCGATCTATTTACAAGCGGCCATGATCGCTCGGGCCAGCCGCATCCTCTTCGTCGTCTTCGGTGACGGGTTATGGCGCTATGGGGCATTGTCCACATAGGTGCTCCGTGACAATATATATATATATATATATATCAATTGTAGCGTTGATTGTGGACGCGATTGATGTAATCGTCGTAGGCGTTCATGCACGAACAATTCCCCGTTGGGGATATTCGGCTTGGTGCGCGCCCGACGACGAGAAGGCAGAAGCATCGCTTGGAGCACGGGCCGATCGAGTATCGCGTCGGACACAGCTTGCTTAGCACAACGAACCTCGGCTTCCCCGCAGCGCTAACTGCTCGTTAGTGGTCCAATAAACCACGCTTCAATATATACATACAGGGTGTCCGAGCAATCATGCACCAAAATTTAACAAAAGAGCAATGGCGTAACTCGAAGAAAACCTAGTGCATAATGCTTGCAGTACAGTAAAGAAGCGAACAGCAATTTTTTCGCTATTGAGACTGAACTAATTAATTGTAATAAATATCTAACTCGAGAATTACTGTCCTAATCACTGAAGTGTCAATGAGGCATTTGTAGGCACCCACGAGGGGCATCTGCGACGAACTAATTGCGTAATCATTTATTCTGACTGATAAAAAAACCCGCGAAATAGGAACAATACCACGTGACGGCGCTTCCGCGCGCATTGTAAAGCAGCGTCCCCAAATAAGGTGATTGAAAGCAACTGCTTCTCGTAGGTAGGTAGGTAGGAATAACTTTATTGATGCCGGCAACCGACGGTTTAACTCGTCGTGACGTTGGCCAAGCGTCGACCCGGGGTTATGCCCTACTCTGCAATACCCCAGTTCGGCCCGTTTGCGGCGGGTCGTGAGGCTTGTGCTTTTCGAGCGCACCCCGGGCCTGCTGGACGGCCCATAGTTGAGTGTCCTTGTCTGTAGACTGCACTGCACTTTGAAGTTCGGGTGGGTATGTCCTGGAGGTAGCTTCAGTCGGGAACCTGGCGCAGTCCCACATGATGTGCCATTGATCCGCCAAACCCACTGCACAAACACTGCACATACCACTCGGATAGAGTTCTGGGTGAAGCACGTGTAGCACTGCCGGGGCGGGGAGTGACCCGGTCTGTATCTGCCTTAAGATAACGGCCTCCTCCCGACTGAGTGCCGGGTGGGGAGGCGGCATTGTCCGTCGAGCTAGGCGATAACACTTGGTAACTTCGCTATAACTGGTCATTCGGTCCTTGGTTTCAAACCACCACACGGAACGGTCACTCTCGGGGGAGCGGAGGGTAAGCGCTCGCGCCGCCGAATGGGCCGTCTCGTTGTGGTTCGGTGAGGATGTACACTCGCCCGCGTGAGCCGGGAACCACTTGATACGGATGGTGCTGCCGCGGTCTTGGAGCTTGAGCTTGCCGATGATGGCGGCCGCCGGCGCGCACACTCGCCCCTTGGCAAAGTTGCGCACGGCGTTCCTCGAGTCGCTGAGCACGGTGCGACACTCGGCCTCGGAGATCGCCAGAGCGATGGCAACCTCCTCGGCGTCTGTGGCGTCTGTGCACCGCACGCTCGCTGCCGTTGTCTTGGTCCCGGTAGCCGCCGCAACGACCACTGCCGCAAAGCCTTCTCGTTCGTATTCCGAAGCGTCTACGTACCGGGCGTGCGGGTCTTGGGCGTGTTGCTTGGTGAGGGCCTTGGCCCGCGCCTGCCGTCGTTCTTGGTTGTACTCGGGGTGCACGTTCTTCGGGATGGGGTCCACGTGGATGTGGGCCCGCGCCTCCTCGCTGATCTCGCACGGTTGCCGGCTGGGAGCTCGCGGGTTGTAACCTAGGGACGCCAGGATACTGCGGCCCGTCTTGGTGGCAGAGAGGCGCTCCATTTGCGCGGTGAGCTGCGCCTCGGCTATTTCCTCTAGGGTGTTATGGACGCCGAGCTGCAGGAGCCGAGCCGTACTCGTGGTCTCCGTTAAGCCCAGAGCCGTCTTGTAAGCCCGTCGGATCAGCGTGTTGATCTTGGTCCTGTCGGTGACGTGCCAGTTGAGGTAGGCCGCAACGTATGCGATGTGGCTGATTACAAAGGACTGGACGAGGCGCACGAGGCTGTCTTCACGCATGCCAGCCCGTCGCGTCGAGACTCGGTGTATGAGCCGGATGGCTTCCATTGCCTTGGTGGTAAGCTTGTTGATGGTCTCGTCGTTGCGGCCGCTCTTGTTTAACAGCAGACCCAGGACCCTGATTTTGGAAACTTCGGGAATGCGCTGCCCCGATGCAGTCACAATCTTGATGTGATCGCACTCTCGAGGCGGAGCGCGTTTCCGTCCCGCTCGTAGAGGTGTGAAGACGAACAGCTCGGATTTGGCGGGCGAGCACACTAGGCCGGTGCCTTCAAGGTGCTGCTCGATGGTGGTAACCGCCGCTTGCAGCTGTTGCTCGATGCTGGCGTCGGTGCCGCCGGCCACCCACAGGGTAATGTCGTCGGCGTAGATCGTGTGCCGGACGCCGGTCGCCGCCACTGCCCTCGCTACCCCGATCATGACGAGGTTGAACAGCAACGGCGAGATGACTGAACCCTGCGGTGTACCCATGCTGCCGAGCTTGCGTTCAGGTAGCTTGAGGTCTCCGGCGTGCAGTTCCACCGTGCGGTTGGTCAAGAAGTCTTCGATGTAATTGTAGCTCGTTACCCCCATGTTGAGTCTTGATACTTCGGCTAATATGGCTGAGTGTTTGATTTTGTCGAATGCGCTTTGTAAATCGAGCCCCAGAATTACTTTGGTGTCTTGTGTCTTGTTGTCGATGATTTCTTGTTTTAGTTGCAACATGGCGTCTTGTGTGCTGAGTCTGTGCCTGAAGCCGATCATCGTGTCTGGATAGAGGCCTTCCTTCTCCAAGTATTCTTGCCATCGGGTGGCTAACACGTGCTCCAGCACCTTGCCCACGCAGGACGTGAGCGAGATGGGACGCAGGTTGCTAATGTCCGGTGGTTTGCCCGGTTTCGGGATCAGGATTGTTCTTGCCGTTTTCCACTGTCTAGGGAGTTTGCCCGACCGCCAGCATTCGTTAAAGTAACGGGTTAGGGCGTCGATCGATGCATCATCGAGGTTGCGCAGCATCTTGTTGGTAACGAGGTCAGGGCCGGCTGCCGAGCGGGTATTGAGCTCGTGCAGCGCTACCCGTACCTCTGACATGGTAATATCTCGGTCGAGCCACGTGTTGGGCCGCCCACTGTACGGCGGGTGGGTTTCCGTCGGCGTGTCCGGCAGATACTTGGTTTCTAGGATCTTCATAACAGCGTCTTTTCCTTGATGTTGTGTGGCGGTGTGCATGAGGCGGGCCAGACGGTCGCGCTGGTGTGACTTGGTCTTGGTTTCATCTAGAAGGTGCCGAATTAGATTCCAGGTGCATCCGCGGTGTATTTGCCCATCAGCTCGGCTGCAGATTTCGTTCCACTGCTGACGGCACAGGACCTTGCAGTGGTGTTCAATGGCCCTGTTTAAGTCGGCCACCTTCTTTCTCAATTTGCGGTTCAGCCGTTGCCGCTTCCAACGCGCCTGTATCGAACGTTTGGCCTCGATAAGATGGGCCAGGCGGCTGTCCATGGTAACGACGTCCTCGTCCGTTTCGATGGTCTTGGTGGCCGACTGCACTGCATCGCGGAGCTCTGCCGTCCAGGTTTCTATGTCTGTGATGCCTTGTGCTGTCGTGGGACGTCCCTTACGGAAACTGTCCCAGTCCGTCCACTTGTGTGCAATGGTGTGGCCCCGGAATAGGCTGGGTACCGTAATTTCGAGGATGTAGTGATCGCTTCCCAGGTCGACGCCGGTGTTGTGCCATGTTGCTTTGCCCGTGTGGTCGTTCTTGATAAATGTAAGGTCTGGTGTGGTGTCTCGTGCTACGGAGTTTCCTATGCGGGTGGGATGAGCGGGGTCCGTTATCAAGGCACAGTTGTGGTCCAGGGCATCCTGTAACAGGTCCCGTCCCTTGGCCGTGTCCTTTATGTAACCCCACGCTCGATGGGCGGCGTTGAAGTCCCCTCCGATCAGCAAAGTGTTGTCTTTGGCCTGGGTGCTGGCTTTGTGTAGTAGGGTCTTGAATTTCTGTGTGTGGTGCTTGGGGTTACTGTAGATGTTGGCGATGAACAGGCTGCGTTTCCGTTGTTTGCTTGGAAGGATTTCGGTGAAGGTGTACTCCACCCTGCTGCGGCCGTGTTTGAGTTGGTGCTCGATGAACGTGATTCCTTTGCGGATGAACGTGCAGACGCCTCGTCCCTCCGCCGGGCTAACGTGAGCGCGATACCCAGGGAGGGTGGGGGTCGCCGTCGCCGTTTCTTGCAGCAGGATGATGTCGGGTTTCTTGCTTACTGTTGCGATGTGTTGTTGCAGCACTGCTCTCTTGTTGTTGTAACTGTGGCAGTTCCACTGCCAGACCGTAAGGCCCGGCAGCGATCCTATTCTGGCTTGGGGCTGGGACATGATTGTAGCGGAGTTGGGGCTTGCGTCTGTTCTTGGAGGTATGGGTGGTTGCCGAATTGCGCCGCAAAGATGGGGCTGCAGACTATGGGCTTGAGAGTCTGTTCAATGAAGCCGAACTGCTCTTGTATGTTGCGGAAGGACGTGGTGATCAACTCCTCCAGTCGCGCCAATCGTTGGTCGGTGACGGCAGCCGTGCTGGCGTACGTGTTACCGATCGCTTCAATTTTTGCTTCGAGCTTAGTTTCCAATTCGGTCAGTTCTGTGTGGTTTTGTGATGACGTGCGTGCTCGTTTCTTGGGAGTTGGATCAGTTGTCTTCTCTTCCTGGGGCGCGTCTTGGGCTGTGTCCATTGATTGTGTGCCTTGGTCTGATGGCGTGCAGGTGCTCTGCTCGTTGGTAACGGCGGGTGTAGGTGTCTCGTTAGACTGTCGTGGGGCAGTGATTGGCTGGGCTTGTTGGGCTTGGAGTTCTTTCTTGACCTCGGCTAGCTCTTGGGCAAGCCGACGCGTGGTTTTTACCAGCGTTGCGTTGGTCGCGCGGAGTTGTTCAAGTTCCTTGTAGTAGGGGCTGGTAGTCCACGCCTGCCAGCTGCTCGGAGTGCTTCGGCTAGTAGTGGCGCTGTTGGAACTAACGCTGCTACTTTTAACTTTGCCCCTTGCTGCGTCCGCCCAGCTGACTCTGTCAAATGAGTCACGGCCGCGGGATGCGCTGCGCGATGCACTACGGGAAGCGTGGCGTGACGCATGGCGCGATGCGCTGCGTGACGCGCGGCGTGATCCGCTACGGGAAGCACTGCGCGAGCGGGAACGTCCAAGGCGTGGAAACGAGCTTGATTCGAGTGCTTGTTTTTGCCGTTCTTCGGCGTTACGGCGTTCCCATCGCCTTCGCCGCACGACGTATGGAACCTTGTATTTGGCTCTGCAGAAGCGATCCCCGGTGGGGTGTTCTCCGCCGCAGAGCTTGCATTTGGGGACACACTTGTGGCCCTCTTTTGGATTACAAACGCCACATGTAAGGCAAACACGTACGCTTGGTGTGGGGCACACGTCGCGCCTGTGACCGACCTTGCCGCATACTTTGCAAACTTCTATTTGCTTCCTGTAAAGACTGCACGGGTAGAGCGTGGATCCGTAACGCACATACCTGGGAACCTTGGTACCGTTGAACACAACGATTACTGTCGTCGTGTTCCCGATACGCTTCGCCCCTGCGGCAAGGGGGTTGTACTTAGTAACGATCTGCTGCATTATTTCGGCTTCGCTGTCCTCAAGCCCTATGCCCCTAATCACGCCCTTGACTGTGTCGTGGGCGGTCGTTCCGTAAGCGCTCACTTCGTATATTTTGCCTTGGACGTTGATAGCTTGAATTCGAGCATACTTCTCCGCTCGCTCGACGCTCGGAGTGCTGAGCACCATAATGTTCTGCTGGGTATTGGGACACGCCATATCCTCAGCGCGATCTGCCTTCTCAATTCCTGCTGCGGCCATGATGGCGGTTGCCACGCATGCAGCTCCTGCCTTGAAAATATCGAGTCCTCCGCGGGGCCGCACGACGATCTTAATTTCGTCTGCAGGCATGGCTGGCATGCGAGCTGCCCGAATCACTGCGGTCCGGAAGTTTTTGTTGAACTTCGGCTTCTGCTGAGAGCTCGGAGTATCGGTACGAGAAGTCGACTCACCCTGCGTTGCTTGCCGGCGTGGTCGGCTCTTGTGCCCGCCGATGTGCAGCCATCCGGGCGAGCGCTGAAATTCCTCGGGTGTAATTTCTTCTCCGTCTACTTGCACGCACATTTGGGAAACCTGGGAACCGTGCGTCGAAGCGGCGGCGGAGCCCTCCATGTTGTCGTGGCAGAAGAACGGCTGGCTAGGCCTAGCGAGCCCTGGGTTCGCTTAGGCTTAGCGGTTCCTCGTGGCGATGAACCAGGAAAAGTCCGATAAATCGATGAAAAACGCACCTTCGATGGAACGTCGGGTATCGGGTGATAGCGGATGCCTTTACGAACACATTGGTAATGAAATCTTCGGGATCCAAACTAATTAGCACTGCGAAAGCGGGCATTAAGAACGGAGCCGATATGAACACGTCTGTTCACCACGGCGACCGCAGCGCCACCCTCAACTGCTTCTCGTGTTACCCGCCCAAAGAGACAGCGCATAACCTTGATTATGGCATGCATGGAAGGAGCAGCAACAGCAAAATTCGCGGGGCGCGTGTGCTGATAAGGCACAAACTCGGCGGCGATTTCTGCTTTCTTTCTTTTGGTTATTTCATTCTAGCTAACTCAGACGAAGCCTGTTTGAGAGCTTTGCTTTACAATGCGCGCAGAGGCGCCGTCACGTGGTATTTTTCATATTTGGCGGGTTTTCTTTATCAGACAGAATAGATGAGTACGCAATTAGTTCATCGCTGAAAATACCGCAGTTAGATGCCTCTCGTGGGTACCTTCAAGTGTCTCATTGACAATTTAGTGATTAGGACAGTACTTCTCTAGTTAGATAATTAATTACAATTAATTAATCAAGTCTCATTAACGAAGAAAATACTGTCCGCTTCTCCACAGTACTGAAAACATCATGCACTAGGTTGTCTTCGAGTTACGCCATTAATCTTTTTTTAAATCTTGGTGCATGATAGCTGGGACACCATGTATATATATATACATATATATACGATAGAGAAGTCAAACTGAAAAACATAACAACATTTATTCTAACGTTTCGGCCGGGGACCTCTTTGAAAAAGTCCGGTCCCCGGTCGGAACGTTAGAATAAATGTTGCTATGTTTTTCAGTTTGACTTCTCTATCGTACAGCAAACTTCATAGCACGAGCAAGAATATGTAGGAGAGGAAACGCCCATTGCGGCAGGCGCGATTGAGCGACCAGATAATGTCACATGATAACTACGGCGACCTACGGACCTTCGCAGCTGCGGCGGCGAACAGTTTGACAGGTGCACCTGGTTGAATGTATTAAAAGCAATACTGTTGTTTGCAGCATTCGCCACAAGGCGTAAATCGCTATGCGCTCGAGCTGCTGCGCGACGCGGGGACGGAACGACCGTTTATCTCGGACGTAGCTCGCGCGCGCGCGTGCGCGCGTCATAAACTGGCCGGTGCACTCAACTCGCTTCGAGCGCATCATCGCGAGATAAGGCCGTGCGTTTACAGGTTTTACATTTTTTTGCGTTTACGGGTTTGTATTTTGGGCTTGGTGCTCACGCAAGATTGCTTACGCATTAAAAGAAAATACCCATTTTATTCGCTGGTACCGGCCGGTTTAAATTTGACAGAAAATTAATCGCGAAGGCGGGCTCTCCAGCCAACAGAAGCGCAGAAGAGCGCACACACTCTCGCTTCGGCCACGGAATGTTTCGGTGGCCCGGTGAAACGCCGAAGCGATGCCGCGGCCGGGTTGGACTGGGTGAGCGCGAACAGAACGCACGCCGGCCGTGGCGATGACCGCGCACTTCCTTCGCTTGCCGTCAGATGCCGGAAACTTGACGTTCGCCAAGTGCTTGTGACGTTATCAGGCTGCCCCAGGAAGCTCAGCTTCCCCTCCTATTTTAAAGCAAAGCTTTTTACCTCTACCCCCCAAGGGTTCTTTCGCGACCGTTGGTGTCACCAGAAAACTCCAGCGAACAAATAAAAACATTTAGTGGCACCGCCGGGAATCGAACCTGGAACTAACAGACTAACAAAGCGAGAGCCCGTCGTCTTACCGATTTAGCTACGAGCCCACACGAAGAGACGGAAGACAGGTGGTGTACTCACTAAGTACATCTACGGGTTTACCCCCTTCGTTCTCGCTGAATGCCACGTGAAAGCGTCACGCGACCACTCATGCCCGTCTAGCGGCCCTGTGCGCACCTTGCTCATGTGCTAAGAGTTACAAAAATGAAAGGAAGCTCACACCAATGCATGACATCTCATTTCCAGTACGCCAATGTGCTAAAGCCTGTGGCCTCCAGTGTTTACGTAAAAAATCACAGCTCCTTGTCGTCCGCCCTCACGCCAAATCAAGGAATACATTCAAATACTCCTTGATGGCCAGACCATCACTCCAAGCCCCAGCATCAAGATCCTGGGACTACATCTCGAGGCTAACACCAAGAGGGACGTCTCCTGGCATCGCCTCAAAAACAGCATTAATCAAATCATACACATGATCAGGCGACTTGCCACCAAGAAGCGAGGCCTAAAAGAATCCGGTACCTTTCGATTAATTGAAAATTTTGTCCTCTCGAGAGTCACTTACGTCAACCCCATTTCTTCTTCTCGACAAGGAAGACATAGAGATGCCTTATATAATGATTAGAAAGGCGGTCGAGCAGGCCATTGGACTTCTCATTAGTGCGTCCACACAGAGGCTGCTTAGCACGGGACTCCACAACACGGTGGAAGAGCTGATAGAAGGCCATCTTTCAAACCAGAAGGTCCGACTCAGAACTGCGGTGGGTAACCGCATGCTTCACCAGATTGGCTGGGCAGCCCAGAATGTCACTCCGCTTGACGTACTCCCGGACTCTTGCCGACTAAAATTAAAAATGCTCCCTTTGCTTAGGAATATGAACCCCTCACATGACGAGGGTCACCGAAAAGCACGGGCTCAAGCGCTAAACACCGCCCTCGGTGGGGATCACGCAGTTGTTTACACAGACGCCTGCAAATATCTAGGGTAGCAATACGCCATCATCGTGGCTACCTCCAGAACCAACCTCCTTGCGTGTACCTCGCTAAGGACCCAAGAAATGACGGCAGCAGAAGAGGCAGCCATCACTTTAGCTCTCACTCAACCAGGGGTTCGGAGGGTAGTCACCGATTTCCAGCAAGCCTACTGGAATTACCAGTCGGGTTGGGTGTCCTGACCTGCACTGCGCGTGCTAAAAAACCCCTCCCCAAATGGTTACATTCAGCTCATCTGGACACCCCCTCACGCTTCAATGTAGGGCAACAAATACGCCCACGCAACAATCCTGCGCTTTTACCTCTCGTGCTATGGAGCTGCACGAGGACAGTCTCCCGCTTGTCACGTTCAGGGAGATAACCCAGCATTATCGCCTTCTGAGACAGACCGTACCTTAGCCTTACCGTGACCTTTCCAAAGAACAACAAACTACCCTACGACTCATACAATCGGGGCTCCTTCCCACAGCCTACGGGTCTTCACTTAATGCATCCGAATCGCTACGACGCTGAATGTAATTTTTTCTCAGAAGTAGGAACACTCCGCCCCGTAATCGGGGCGTGCGACTTTAGCCCTAAGCACCCTCCTCTCTTTCTGTCAACTACCCAACAAGAGCAATGGGAGATGCTGCTGTCCAGCCCCTCTCTACCTACCCAACTTCAGCGGGTGGACATAACACAGGCCGCGCGGAGTGCATATGGGCCCCACAGAATAAGGAATCACTCCCCAGGGCTGCACTCTGGGCCGTTCAGAAATTTGAACAGAAGTATTTCTTCCTCCTCAACCTCCTTCTGTGCCGCAAATCTCGTCGCCTCCCTCCGCGGCGCAGAGACGTTGAAGTCAGATCGTCTAACACCGGGTTGGAGCATACTTTAATTTTATAAAAAAAGTTTCCACTCTTGTGCTACACCAATACAATTCAACCAAAAAGCGTTCATGCATCGTGAATTGATTTCACCTTACCAATAATATCTCTTTGAAGTAATAAATGGTGTGGTTAAGTGCATTTTCTCTCTGCTTTTACTATTTGTGGAGCGATGTGAGTAAATTAAAGTGACGTCGCATGGGTAATCGTTATGGGTGCCGTTTACAGCTTTGTTTTCCAACCACATTCACGGGGTGGATTGGCGGGATTTTTTTTATTCTTGCTCCGTGCCTCATAGCCAGGAACCTTTTCTCTTAAACTATATATATATATATATATATATATATATATATATATATATATAGGGCGAAACAAAAAATTTTGAGCACGGTAGATACCACGATTGTTGCCAACATTCCAGGAAAGACGCTTGGTTTCGTCAGGGCAAACCCTGGCGTGGCTGGCACGATTCATATAGGGGTAAGTCCCCAGGTGAGAGGACAGAAGGAAGTGGAATGCAGGAACCGGATTGGTTTGGGAGTATGCAGGGGGAGATATTGAGGAGGAAAAGAAGGTCGTATAGTTTGAGCTGCGAAGTCTGTAAGAGGAAAGCCAGGTGTGGTGGATATTCTGGGAAATTCTTGGAAGGAAATAATGAGAGGGTGTTTGTTGCTACGCCGCGTGGACTACAGCAAGGTTCTCAGAAACGCCGGAAGCAGAACAGGTGGTGAGAGAAGTTCTTATCAGAAGGTATCTGCAAGCCCCAGGTCAAAAGAAAAGGAAGGGAAGGGGAACAATAACTAGGTCAGGGGAAAAACAAGGAAAAGCCACACACACACACACACACACACACACACACACACACACACACACACACACGCACACACGCACGCACGCACACACACACACACACGCACGCACACACGCATGCACGCACGCACACGCACACGCGCGCGCGCACACACACAGACACACACACACGCACGCACGCACGCACGCACGCATGCACGCGCGCACGCACGCACACACACACACACACACACACACAAAGCAATAACTGCACAACTGAAATGCCACGTGTCACCAACAGCTATGTTCCTGGAACAGACAATTTCTGAAACTCAAAAACAAAAAGATAAAGTTAAAAGGACGTACGGGGCGAAGAAAAGGCGGAGCAAAAAAGACGGAAAAAATAAAAATAATATGGAATTCCAGAGCAAAGGTTGAAGGGATGCCTGCGCGTACTAAACTGGATGCTAAGGAATAAAAACAAAATGAATTAGGTGACGACATAAGGAGCAGAGGGAGGGGCCATATTGTTTGGATAAGGTACCTTATCAATTGGATGTAGTTTGGATAAGGTAGTACCTTATCCAAACAATATGACCTCTGCACCAGTCGTTGCACCATTGAGCTACTTTATTAAACGCGTTGTTAAGGTTCAACTGCGATTAACTGAGTTCATCTGCGAATAACCGGATCTTTATATCAATATTCTCTGTTATATCGTTAACAAATTTCAAAAAGAATAACGGAGCCAGATCACTGCCTTTCGGACGCATTGTCGCCATACTGTATATATATAAAGTAATACTCGAAATCGCATATCCCGAAAAATTGGCTAAGTGGAAATTTGCCGCTGCACAGAACCATATCCCACACGTCCCATGTATTTGTTGGCCTTTATTTCAAAGTATCTTTGGGCCAAGCTGCGGATATCTCGAAATCTTGACTGAGAGTGCAATGAAAATTTCACCACCACGTACTGTTTTACAAGATTCGCGCAATGCTGCCATGCCTGAGTCCCTCGATTTTTATTCTCGTTTAGCCGCGCCTACCACAGAGCCGATGTTTTCCCCGAACGGAAGTCTGAGCCTAGACGCATATCAACTTCGTCAAGCAACTATGTGGAACGTCATGTGACAGTGGAGATATGCGCAGAGGTACAGCGTACTACAAGATAGATGTGTCGTGCGGGGGAAAACCGAATGGAGAGCCCGAGTCCCTTTGCGGTGGAAAAAAATCTATGGAGTGTAGTCGAAATAAGGTTAAAGATTAAGTAAACACCTAAAAACACGTCTTATCCACCTACATCCAGTTACGATGATGATATAGTGGACGTGTTTGACGAAGACATCGCATTGGCAAAGAATTAAGTAAAAACTCTGTACTCGCTTGTTATGGGCGATGTCAATGCAAAATGTAGGGACAAAACAGTTACGGGAGCATGGGGTAGGACAGTTTGGCCTTAGCTCTAGAAACAGTCGCGGGGAAATGCGGGTCGCCATTTCTGATAATAAATACATACTTCTGGAAAAGAAAGAATGCAAAATGGACTTCGAAGGGCCCAAATACTGAAACAGAAAACGAGATCGACGTCAGGTTAACCCGCACACCAGGCATGGTGCACGATGTTTGAAGTATTTGGTAGTGTTAAAACAAGTGATCACACGATGGTCAGACGTATTCACCTGGATGTGGGGAAAGAACGATTAAAAATTCTGCAGTGTAAGTGGCCTAACGTGCTCTCCGTCGGAACAAAAGCCGATGAAGTCAGATTGTTACTTGAAAACACATTCTCCGCGTTGGTCAATGCAAGCAATTTTCTGGGAACTGCCAATTACCATTTCACAAATGTAGTCATTCAGTCAGCACTACCTGTAGGAGAAAGCCAGCCAAAATTATACGAGTCCAAGGTATTACAGAAAACTAAGTACCTCATTGACAAGCGTAAAAAAATACTAGCCTGAATTGCGCGGGACCGAATAAAAATGGCAGATCTGTCCAAATTGATCAGCAAAGCAAAACTGCCGGCATCCGTGCATTTGATGTTGCAAAGGTTGAAGCAACATTCAAACGCGGAGGAAGTTTTCAAACGAGCAGAAGCAAGCTCACTATTGGAATAAATAGCATGTATGCACTCCTGGACGCTACGGGTAACGTAACAAATGATATTGATGACATACTAAACAAAAGCCTACAAATTCTACACGAAATAGTTTGCTTCTGCTTCTGAGTCAGAGGAAAGATTTTCTGTAACTGTTATCGATCAGCTTCTGCCGGTGATGATGAGGTCACAACGCAGATCCAAGCAATGAAGAAAGGTATAGCTCCAGGAGACAATGCGATTACTGGTGATATATTATCTCTCGCAGGGCCCGTTGTACTAACAAAGTTTCTAGCCTTATTTTAGCAGTGCCTGAAGTTTTTAATGGTGCCAAAGGCATGGGAAAATGAGAATTTAGTTTTTCTCTATTAGAAACGTGATGCCAAAGAAAAAAAAAAGGTACAGGTCCATCAGCCTTCTCTCGGTTATCTAGGAATTATTTACGAAGGTAATTTACAGTCCCATAAGTTGCACTGTGAACTTTCACACAGCCACGCGAACAGGCCTGTTTCAGGAAAGGTTTCTCATTTTAATAAGGATAGCATCTTGGGCAAGTTGGTACTCCATAGCAAAAATACAATTGCGGAAAAGAGGGGGGAAATGGACGAAGTAAAGAACGGACACACACGGCACGCACTTGGAAGTGTGCGTCGCGTGTGTCCGTTGTTTACTTCATCTGCGTCCCCCATTTCTTGCGCAATTATATTTTTGTTTTTTTCATTTTCGACTATATTCACGCTATCAGCCAAGTAATCGAAAGTGTTCCGAGTGCAATGTACCGCTGTAATGACATTCATAGATTATGAAAAAAATCGCCCCAATCCCGTGAATGTGGTTGGAAAGCAAAGCTGTAAACGCCACCCGTAACGATTACCCATGTGACGTCACTTAAATTCACTCACATCGCTCTACAAATAGTAAAACCAGAGAGAAGTGAAATGCACTTACCCACGCCATTTATTACTTCAAAGAGATATTCTTGGTAAGGTTAAATCAATGCATGATGCATGAATGGTGTTTGGTTGAGTTGTATTGGTATAGCACAAGAGTGGAAACTTTTTTTATAAAATTAAAGTAAGCTCCAACCCGGTGTTAGACGATCTGACTTCTCCGTTTCTGCGCCGCGGACGGAGGTGACGAGATTTGCGGCAGAGAAGGAGGAGGAGGACGAAGAAATACTTCTGTTCAGATTTCTGAATGGCTCAGAGTGCAGCTCTGGGAAGTGATTTCTTCTTCTGTGAGGCCCATATGCAGTCCGAGCGGCCTGTGTTCTGTCCACCCGCTGAAGCTGGGTAGGTAGAGAGTGCCTGGACAGCAGCATCTCCCATTGCTCTTGTTGGGTAGTTGACGGAAAGAGAGGAGGGTGCTCAGGGCTAAAGTAGCACACCCCGATTACAGGGTGGAGTGTTCCTACTTCTGAGCAAAATCTACATTCGGCGTCGTAGCGATTCGGATACATTAAGTGAAGACGCGTAGGCTGTAGGAAGAAGCGCAGGCTTGTTGGGTGGGCGTATTTGTTGCCCTCCATTGAAGCGTGAGGGGTTGTCCAGATGAGCTGAATGGAACCGTTTGGGGAGTGCTTTTGAGCAAGCGCAGTGCAGGTCGGTACACCCAACCCGACAGGTAATTCCAGTAGGCTTGCGGGGAATCGGTGATTACACTCCGAACCCCTGGTTGAGTGAGAGCCGAGGTGATGGCTGCCTCTTCTGCTGCCGTCAATTCTTGGGTTCTAGGCGAGGTACACGCAAGGAGGTTGGTTCTGGAGGTAGCCTCGAGGATGGCGTATTGCTGCCCTCGATATTTGGAGACGTCTGTGTAGATAACTGCATGATCCCCAGCGAGGGTGGCGTTTAGCGCTTGAGCCCGGGATTTTTGGCGACCCTCGTCATGTGAGGGGTTCATATTTCTAAGCAAAGGGAGCATCTTTAGTTTTAGTCGCCAAGAGTCTGGGAGTACGTCAAGCGGAGTGACATTCTGGGCTGCCCAGCCAATCTAGCGAAGCATGCGGTTACCCACCGAAGTTCTGACTCGGACCTTATGGTTAGAAAGATAGCCTTCTATCAGCTCTTCCACCGTGTTGCGGAACCCCGTGCTAAGCAGCCTCTGTGTGGACGCACTCATGAGAAGACCAATGACCTGCTCGACCGCCTTTCTAATCATTATATAAAGCATCTCTATGTCTTCCTTGTCGAGAAGAAGACAGGGGGTTGACGTAAGTGACTCTCGAGAGGAGAAAAGCTTCAAATAATTGAAAGGTACCGGATTCATTTAGGCCTCTTTTCTTGGTGGCAACTCGCCTGATCATGTATAGGATTTGATTAATGCTGTTTTTGAGGCGCTGCAAGGAGACGTCACTCTTGGTGTTAGCCTCGAGATGTAGGCCCAAGATCTTGATGCTGGGGCTTAGAGCGATGACCTGGCCATCAAGGAGTATTTGAATGTATTCTTTGGTTTGGCGTGAGGGAGGACGACAAGGAGCTGTTATTTTTTACGTGAACATTGGAGGCCACAGGCTTTAGTACATTGGCGTACTAGAAGTGAGATGCCATGCATTGGTGTGAGCTTCCTTTAATTTTTGTAACTCTTAGCACATGAGCAAGGTGCGGGGTGTGAGTGGTCGCGTGACGCTTTCACGTGGCATTCAGCGAGAACGAAGGGGGTAAACCCGTAGATGTGCTTGGTGAGTACACCACCTGTCTTCCCCGTCTTCGCGTGGGCTCGTAGCTAAATCGTTAAGACAACGGGCTCTCGCTTTGTTAGTCTGTTAGTTCCAGGTTCGATTCCCGGCGGTGCCAGTAAATGTTTTTATTTGTTCGCTGGAGTTTTCTGGTGACACCAACGGTCGCGAAAGAACCCTTGGGGGGTAGAGGTAAAAAGCTTTGCTTTAAAAGCATTTGACTCAGTGCCACACTTCAGCAGTAATACGGGCGTTGCTTGATCGCGGCGTCGACGAAGCATGCATTGAGTTCTTCAAAGATATATACGACGGATGCAACGGAAACTATGCGGCTCCATCACGGAACTTGTAAATTTCCTATACAAAAGGGTGCACGGCAAGGGGACACAATATCGCCACAACTATTTACAGCCTGCTTGGAGGGTGGGATCAGAACGCTTATTTAGATGAAAGCCCGGGTGTGAATCAATGGGGAATATCTGGTCCTGGTACTCTTCATTATACTGTTCGAATATCGACATGGCCCTCTTCAGTCGAAGCAGCCAGGGTTTGCATCGCATGCTTTGCCAATTGTGCTCGGAAAGTATGGCTGCAGGCTTAAAAATAAACGCTAAAAAATCCAAGGTAATGTCGTATCAGCCCGACAAGGCACATCACTTAGAGGTAGGTAATAAAGTCTTGGAAACAGTCGCCCAATACTTATACCTTAGGGGTCATAGCTGCTGATCCAAACCATAAACCGGAAATTTCCTGCAGAATAAGCATAGGAAGGGCTGATTCCGGTGAGAATTCAGGTATTCTGACTGGAAAGCTTCGCCTGTCACTCAAGAAGCTTGTATTCGTCTTTGCAGTGTGGACTTAAGGGGAAGAAACGTGGGGATCACCAAACGACGTGAAAGGAAACTTACATCGGCCCAGCGGGCCATGGAACGGAGAATGCTAGGGATGACGCTTATGGATAGGAAAACACCCACATGGATTAGAGAACAGACTAAGGCGGAGGGCGCTCTAGTTGAAACTAACGGTAGGAATGGGGAATGGGCCGGTTACGTAATATATATGACTGACAACAGGTGGACCATATGATTAACAGAGTGCTTCTTAGAATGGAATGGAATGGAAGTAGAATGGCAGCCATTAGACCGCAAACGCAGCAGGGGTAGGCCGTGAACTGGTGGATCATCGGATTAACAGACTGGCTGCAATTAGACCGTAAACGCAAAAGGGGTAGGTCGAGAACTCGATGGGGAGATGAGCTACGCAAATTGGGAGGGAAAGCATGGACTCAGCTTGCACTCGATAGGCGTGGCTGGAGATCTTTGGGAGAGCTTTCGCTCCTGCAGTGGACACAACTATAATAATTTATTTATGTATATATATCTATATATTTATAAGACAGAATAAAGGTTGGCAGTCAAGAAAACCTCGGAAAGCAAAGGGGAGGATATGGTACGTCATAGAAACGGATAAAGAATTTGGAAAGAAAGTGGAGAAAAAATGCACGCCGGGTGGGATCTGAACCCACGACCTCCAGAATACCGGTCTGGTGCGATAACCACTACGCTACCAGCGGGGCTATTTTTCCCCTCCACTTTCTGGGGTATTTATGTCAAGGTAATTTTTTCCTGTGCTTGGGGGTGGTGGCCAGCGCCACTCCGACTTCTGGGGGTGAAGGGGACCTTCTTTTTAACCCCGGGCCGTGACTCGAGTGTCTATGACATGTCGAGAATGGTCGACCAGCAATGAACCCTCTTAAGCTCCCTATGGCACCAAGACTGCCAGAACAGAGGCCCTCGCTATGCATGTAGCGAATCAGAATTGAAAATGAGGGGCTCGTTGATAATAAGACAGAATAAGGGTTGGCAGTCAAGAAAACCTCGGAAAGCAAAGGGGAGGATATGGTCGTGGGTTCGTATTCGGATCCCACCCGGCGGGCATTTTTTCTCCACTTTCTTTCGTTCGAAATTCTTTATCCGTTTCTATGACCTACCATGTCCTCCCCTTTGCTTTCCGAGGTTTTCGTGACTGCCAACCCTTATGCTGTCTTATTATCAACGAGCCCCTCACTTCCAATTCTGATTTCTGATTCGCTATATATATATATATATATATATATATATATATATATATATATATATATATATATATATATATATATATATATATAGAAAGAAATGCCGGCAGTCTACAACGCCAAAGAAGGCATAGAGGAGTGGTTAGACTTTTTTTACCGTTATTTACGTTACATTATTTTTTTATTATTATTACGTGAGAAAGAAAGAAAGAAAAACACGCGCCCAGAGTGGGAACCGAACCCACGCCTTTCGATTAGATCTCGAATGCCTTACCAATTAGATCTCGAATGCCTTACCTTAACAATATATATATATATATATATATATATATATAGAGAGAGAGAGAGAGAGAGAGAGGGAGGGAGGGAGGGAGGGAGGGAGGGAGGAAGGGAGAACGATGAATCTTGGAAGGTGGTGGGCAAACAAGAGGCAACACTTTCAACAATACAATACAATAAAATGCAATAGTTAGTCCGATACCGACGTTTTCACAAGAAGACTTGTCCAGCGAGGGAGAGAGTTTCATGAGAATAGCACTTCGGGGGTCCAATTTTGTATACTGACCTCATATCCATCGTAACCATGCCGACGAACGCTACGTAGCTCTTTGTGTAAATCTGAAATCCAACTGCCACCAGCGCTGCAAGAGACATCGTGGCCAGGCAGGCTCCACCAATGATTGGTTTGCTACGTACAAAGAAAATTCGCATTCAATGTAAAAGTTGCCGCTGAATTCATAAAACAATATGTTCGCCCTCGTTTTCATGTCGGCGCAATAAACGAATTTACATTGGCACCGCTCTTTGCTTGCCGAACCTTTTTGTAGAACATCGATATTCATTTCAAGGAGTGGGAAAAACTGCAGTCATAAAGACACAGTGACCGAATCAAAAGCCACTTGTCTCTGCGAGCCAAGATACAGTGAAATTGACAGCTGGGCTAGTTGTTATTGATTCATCGTAAGTAGCGCTTGAAACGGGACACAGAAGAGAAGACACACACGACGGCGCTAACTCGCAACTGACTTTATTAGGCGTAAACACATGAGTATATATTTGTGTTTACGCCTAATAAAGTCAGTTGCGAGTTAGCGCCGTCATGTGTGTCTTCTCTTCTGTGTCCCATTTCAAGCGCTACTTACGATGAACCAAGATACAGTGGTTATGTTAACGCTCTTTTTATGCCACTCCACAAAGTTACCTCAAGTAAGGTAGGACTTAAAAAGCGCAGCTCCTGCTAAAAATCAGTCTGCTAAAAGATACCATGTGCCCGTGGTAAGTATAAACACTAACACGTGACTACTACACAAGCACAAGCGCGCTCAGACTCGCGTTCACAAATAGACAAAACTTTGAATGAACCTGTTCGGGTGCAATCTACCTGGTGACGTTTAACTTGTGTTGTATAACAGGCATTCGCAGTATCAGCAACCCGACTTATATATATATATATATATATATATATATATATATATATATATATATATATATATATATATATATATATATATATATATGTGTGTGTGTGTGTGTGTATATATAGTATGGAAATGAGGGGCTCGTTAGGAAATAAAGAAATGCCGGCAGTCTACAACGCCAAAGAAGGCATAGGGGAATGGTTAGACTATTTTTTACCGTTCGTGACGTTACATTATTTTGTATTATTAATTACGTGAGCGAGAAAAAAAAAACACGCGCCCATAGTGGGTTCGGTCCCCACTCTGGGCGCGTGTTTTTCTTTCTTTCTCACGTAATTAATAACAAAAAAATATTGTAACGTCACTCACGGTAAAAAATAGTCTAACCATTCCCCTATGCCTTCTTTGGTGTTGTAGACTGCCGGCATTTCTTTCTTTATATATATATATATATATATATATATATATATATATAGAAGAAAGGGAGTCCTATCACTGAAACATATGTAAACTTATTTCTATTTTATATTTCTTTCTCATTTGTCTCTGTCTCTACTAACCTTAAATATATATATATATATATCTAGCAAAAAAAGAAAGACACACGTCGAAAAAAGGAAAGGTTTAACGTTTTGCCCGAGGGACCCGCCTTCGTCAGAAACCCTGACGAAGGCCGGTCCCTCGGCCGAAACGTTAAACCTTTTCTTTTTTCGACATGTGTCTTTCTTTTTTTGCTACGACTTGCCGGTGTCCAAGAAATATTTTCCTGCAATATATATATATATATATATATATATATATATATATATATATATATATATATATATATATATATATATATATATACAGAAAGATAGGTCGGCAGTCTACAACGCCAAAGGAGGCATGGGGGTGTGGTTAGGCTCTTTTTTTTTTGCTACGGTTAATGAAGTTAACATTTTTTATAATATGCGGAAGAAAGAAAGAAAGAAAAACCCGCGCCCGGGTCCCCACTCTGGGCGCGTGTTTTTCTTTCTTTCTTTCTTCCGCATATTATAAAAAATATTAACTTCATCAACCGTAGCAAAAAAAAAAAAAGAGCCTAACCACACCCCTATGCCTCCTTTGGCGTTGTAGACTGTAACGGGACACAGAAGAGAAGACACACACGACGGCGCTAACTCGCAACTGACTTTATTAGGCGTAAACACATGAGTATATATTTGTGTTTACGCCTAATAAAGTCAGTTGCGAGTTCGCGCCGTCATGTAATCGAAAGGCGTGGGTTCGGTCCCCACTCTGGGCGCGTGTTTTTCTTTCTTTCTTCTGTATATTTGAAAAAAAAATGTTCACATCATTAACCGTAGTAAAAAAGAAAAGAGCCTAACCACACCCCTATTATGCCTCCTTGGGCGTCGTAGACTGCTGACCTATCTTTCTGTATTTACTCAACGAGCCCCTCATTTCCTTACTACATATATATATATATATATATATATATAAATCTAGAGAGAGATAAACTCACAAAGCGCGCAGAAATAGTATAAGTAACGAGTCGGATACACAGCAAGAACAATAACAAACAATGTTTATTTACGTAGCGGCAACGGGACTTGCCTTCATCAGAGTAAAGTTACATGATTTTGCTGTCGCAAACATTTCGAGCACATTTCTTATATAGGTTTGCATAAAACTGTGAGAAGGAGCGGAAAATATTTCGGAAATGCAGAGTGGGCATACAGTCAGGCTACGCCTATGTTACAACAACAACAAACAAACAAACAAACAAAAAAAAGAGGGGGGGGAGCGAGAGAGAGAAAAAGGGGTCGTGTTAACAATGCAGCGTTCAAGGTTGCACCATGACGGGTCAACGTATGCCGCGCGGGCTGCAAATTCAGACAATGGGGGAAACTGGACAACCGCGGTTTGAAAAGAAAGGGAAGAGTATACAGTAAGGTATTCAGTGGCTGGGGAGACTGGTTCGGGCGGAAGCGAAGATGGGTGTGCCCCCCGCGGATGAAGAGAATAGATAGGGGGCACAAAAGAGCATTTCACAGAAGCTAGCAACTGAACAGGAAATAGGTAGGGTCACAAAAGGTTAAACATGAATAGATCACAAAGAGTTAAACATTCTTAAGTGGTGGTGGGAACGAGGCCTCCTTCCCCAGGACAAATGGCATTGTTGAGCCCCATTAGGCTAATAAAGCTGCTGTATTAGGAGAGTTTCTGCAAATTCTGATGGCAAACTCGAGGGTAGGAATACTGAACATAGTTATGAAAATTATGAAGCCGCTAATTTTAATCGAGGGATAAGCACGTTAGTTTTCCGTAACTTTCATTAATTCCAAGTGTGGCTGACCAAAACTTATAAATGAGATAAGATTCCCGAACCTCGCGGTCGTGGTGCGTTTTGAAGGCGGATTCTAAAATCGTTGCTTTAAGATGTTCAAATGCATGCCCGGGACTGTTCACATGTCTTGACAGGGGCAAATAAGGGCAGCTTTTTGCATGAGAGCGGTGATTATTGAACCGTATTCGGAAGGGCGTTTCAGTTTGGCCGATATATTGTTGCCTACAAACAGTGCACTCTAGAAGATATACGACATTAGCGGAGTCACAGTTAAAGTTACCTTTTATATTTACGTAGTAGTCTGAAGCCGTGCTGGTGGCGCGCTGTGTAGTGGTCATGTGTGGGCATACTTTACATCGGGGTTTATTGCAGGGCATGCAGCCAGTAGTTGCCGGTCGGTTGATACGAGAGTTAGTAAGAAAGTCACCTAAATTCTTATTACGCCGGTAGACAACGCGTGGTGGTTCGGGGAATATGCTTTTTAAGCGGTTACTTTGCATTAGGATATTGTGATGTTTTTTTAGCACGGTTGACACTCTTGGAGCGGAGGATGAGTGGGTTAAAATTAAGTTAGTTTGCGGGTTCCCGTTCGGGGCTTTTTTCTTACAGATTTCGTTACGGTCTAATTGGTTGGCTCGCACAATAGCGTCGTCGATAACTTTTTCCGGGTATTTTTTATTCAGGAGGGCGGTCTTGAGTTCTCGACAGTTTGAGTCAAAGTCGGCTTGGTTTGAGCAAATTCTCCTAAATCGGTGGGCTTGGCTGTAAGGTATTGCTGTCTTGCAGTGTCTGACATGGCTACTTCGGAAGTGCAAATACTGCCGCGTGTCTGTCGGTTTTCTATACAGTTTAGTTTGAAGCCGACCTTGGAAGGTAGTAACGGTGACGTCCAGAAAGTTTACACTGTGTTCCGAATAGGAATGAGCAAGGGAAATACTAGGATGGGCTAGGTTAAATGCCTCAATGAAGGTGAGGAGCTCCGCCTCACCGTGTTGCCAGATCATGAATATGTCATCAATATACCTTTTATAGTACATTGGCTTTAAATTTTGGGTGTCAAGAAAGTTTGATTCGAGGTGAGCCATAAAGATATTAGCGTAGTTAGGTCCGATTCGAGTTCCCATTGACGTTCCGCTGACTTGCACGTAATGAACTCCGTCGAACTCAAAATTGTTAAGTTCAAGAATAAGCCTAAGGAATGTTTGGAGAGCAGAAGAATCGATAGGTTTGTCGCACGATGACTGCTCATACGCAAGGGATACAGCCGACTCGTTACTTATATATATATAAATATATATATATGTATATATATATATATATATATATATATATATATATATATATAGATATATATATATATATATATATATATATATATATATATATATATATATATATATATATATATATATATATATATATATATATATATACACACTCAGGCTAGTGCTATGCCTGTTCATTTCTTTCCCTCGGTAATATTCAGTTGGCGACCCCCCATAGCTGATTATTATAGTTTCATGCTAGCACCGCGGTTTTTAGCACAATGGCTTAAATAAACCAAATCTGACAAGCAAGTCTGGACATTATGTTCTCGGTAGAAGGCTGTGGTACCATTGTTAGCTTTGACACTCTCACCTTGTAATCAATTTGTGCACGTGAGCGTGTGTGATTGCCTTCATCTCCCCTTTCTTTTTTGTATTACTGTTTTCTAATATTAGTTCCTGACCACCTCAGCGTTCCCTGAACTCGTACCATGCGCCGGCCAGATGCATACCGGCTGGTGCCGCGTCATACGCGTGCATCTGCCTTCTGTTTTCTTTCTTTTCATGACTTGTTTGACTGTGCCTTTCCTTTTTTTTCCAATTTACACTCATTTCCTGTCGAAACTGCCTGCCCTACCGCTTTTGGGCGCGACCCTTGCCTCCCACCAACAGAAAACAAGTGTCTCATGTTTCAATCACGTGACCCTGATTCTTAAAACGGGTGTGTATGGGCAGATGTTCGCCCTTTGTGTGCATGGGCATATCTTCTCTGGACCTTCTTTGTTCGTCGTGACTGATTTTTTCGCCGATGCCAAACACGTGCATGGGCATGTCTTGTTTTGACCCCTCTTTCACCCCTGTTGCCCCGGGGGAGGAAGGGCATTACCTTGTGACTTTTTTCTCGCTGTTTCTTTTATTGTTTGGCTCTTTTTTTTCTCATGTTCGTACTGCGCGTGACTGGGTTCTTGTTATCCTTTTTTATATATTTTTTTTCCTCGCCTCCCTCTTCCACTTCTCTCATTTTTTTGCTGCCCACCAACCATGACCCCATTGTACATATTCTCCTTTCCCTTGCCCTGCCCTCACCATTGCTGCATTTTTTGGATGTATATAACTCTGAAACCAACTTATTCTGTACTCTGAAAAAAGGAAGTCCTCTTCCTGAAACGTCAGTAATCTTTTATTTTTATTTTTAATGTCTTTCTCGTTTGTCTGTCTCTACTTACATTATTTTTTCGCGTTCTGTGTGAGTTTTTATGTTTCCAAACTCCCCCCTCTCTCTCTCTCTCTCTCTATATATATATATATATATATATATATATATATATATATATATATATATATATATATGACGATTATGATGATCGGAGGGACGAATAAAAAACATTTCCCGTGGTCGGGATCGAGCGTGGGTCCCTTGAGTTTCGAAGTCGACGTCTATTAGGTGGCGCCATTGCGACAGAATCTAAGCAGTTTCGATTTAGAGAGGGTTCATGACGTGCAAAATTACACAGAAAAATAATACACCCCTCCGTCTAACGACGATTGTGATTGAACAAAAATCTTTCTCAGGGCGAACTCAAATGGTGAAGGGCCGAAGTCAAAGCCACTGCAAACAAATGTCCAAACTGCATGCAAGTCAAATTCGAAGCTCAACGAGTTAAAATCCCAACTCAGACGACAATTAAGGAATCTCTCAGGAAGAATCTTCACGTTCAACTATCGTCGTCGTTAGACGGGGGGTCTATGATTTATTTCTTTGTGGTGATTGCTGGACGCTGTGGGTCCTTCCTTGTGTGACTCCTATTATTCATCATACTTGGGCCGTTTTCATTGAAGGTTATAGCCACGGAGCAAGATAAACAGGAGCGCCGACTTCGCTCTCTCCTGCGGGCTCTTAATGTCCATCACTCGCGGAGCGCAATGTAGATGGCGCAGCGAATGGTCCAGTGGCTAAGCGGCCGGCGTTCCCCGTGCGCCGGCGGGCGCGTTGGCTGAACGCATTCCGTCGGCTTTTGTCGTCTGCTTCGGCGACGGTAGTTTTGGGCACGGAGTGCTTTGGGCCTGCGTTGGCACCGCTTCGCGTTAATTGCGCTCCTCCTTCGCACGGCTTGATTATCTTGTTCGACAGCACCACGGGACAGCACCTTCTGGGTAACCCGAACCCGAAGGAATTGAGTGGTCGTACGGCATGGCGGGAAAACAAAATGTAGGGCGCACATATAGACATATGGCTGCTATACAAACAGTACCTTTTGCGCAGTGCTTGCCGAAAATGTGACTCCGTTTGTAAATTTGTGAACACCAATTCGGCTGTGTTTTAACAGGTTTTACAAAAGGCGAAAGGAGCAACTGGTCCTGATCACTACCGATTATAAAAGTTGCCTCAGCTTTCTCGCCGTTCTCCAACTTACGTCCAAAACAGAGTGTGCCTAGAACACGGACCGGCACTCACACGCTCATCAGAAAATAACAGAAACGCGATAACATCACCCGCGACTGCCCGCGACGTAGCAATCTGCTTGAGATCGAGGCCCTGACAGTGCGGTCTTTTCACAAGCCTTCATTTCGCGATATTTGAATTCGTTCGGACCCTACATCTCTGTGGTGATGACTCGCCAAAAGAAAAGGTTTGACGAGCCGGTTGTTTTGCTGGTCAGCCGCTTAAAGAAAAAAAAAACGCCGGGAACTCTCGTAGGCCCAAAATTGCAGCCATACAAATCGTAGCATTTTATTTGGAGTCCACGGCATTATCGACGAGATAACACGACCGTAGAGCGACAGTGAACATCGGGCGGTAAGTTGCGGTATGAGTTACAATGATCATTGCGTTTGATATTCTTGGGTGCCTTATCAAGATGACAGTGTTTTTGTACACTTATTACAACAGGGCAGCCGTCCAACTCAGTCATTGGCACACAAATGTGTGTCTCATTGCGGTTGCCGATGGAGACTCCGGGCGACCCTTGTAAGCATTGTTCGTGCGCAGAAGCGGCATAAATAATTAAGCAGGCGGCCGGAGAGCGGGCCAACAACAGAGGGTAACTTTTGCGCTGCATCGGTTTGTCGTAAGCAGAATCACGCTAGACTGCATGTTGTGGCGTTTCATATTACTCTTGCTCATTCTTTGGTGATTCTAAAGTCGTCGTCGTTCAGTTGCGTCTTACATCTGCTGGGTTAGTACAATATTTTTAGCGGGTCTTCATAATGTCAGAATAAACGCCCCCCGATAGGGAATAAGCGATCGCCATGTATGCGGTGGCGTGCGATTATCTGCGCCGTCTATTCCGGCTGCGCACGGGTGTTTAAATTGCGCGCGTGCAGGCATTCCTTCTGCATAGTAGGACTGGCATACGACAGGCGTCGTTGCGAAAGAAACGACGCCTCTGGGGAGAGCGAAGAAGGGAAGAGCCATGTACAGAGGCACAGCGACGAGAGGGAAAACGATGGAGGAAGCGAGAAAAGGGAAAGCTGGGCGGCCGGCGGCGCGTGGACATTATCGACCTGAGCAAAAGAATTTTTCTGGGCCACAGTCGGCGCTCCTCTTTATATCTTGCTCCGTGGTTATAGCTAACCGTCGAACTGTGTTCTGCATAATTTTTTTCTTTGTGTACCGACCGCAGCTGTAGGAAATGGGTACTCTATACCATATAGTCATATCCACTGTTACGTCCGGCAGCTCGGCATCTTGCAGTGTTCGGCGTAGCGCGCGCCCGGTGCTATCTCTTGATAAGATCTGAGCGACTGTCTACGCGACGGTGACGTAGTGTGCGCCAGCTTCATAAGCCGGCAGCCCTATCTGTGTGTGCTTATTCTTGACTTGTACTTTGCGCTGACGCCAGTCCATGCGTCGAATAAAGCAGTAAGCCACTGTTGCCGTGTCGTCGTGGTCCCGTCATTTCCAAACCCAACATCCACCAAAAAGTAGTAATAATGTGTATAAATAATAATAATAAAAAAGTAGTAATATCCGCAAAAGAGAAAGATTTTCTCTGGCTTACGCGTAGTGCAAGACGTCATTATCAAGTATGCCACAATGAATACCTCCAAATCTGATTTACAAAAAGATCCCATCCCTACTTTTTTTTAAATGACACACTCGGGCTTTATGAAGAGTCGCAGTTCTTCCCTTTAATCTTTAGAAGATGCGTTTTCTTATACTGCTATTGCCAATAGCGAATTTTTTAAACGTTGAAAGAAGAACACGTAGAGAGGCTACATTTGCAACCAGACGTACAGGGTGTAATATCTAGGCGCCTTCATATCTCACCTAGGTATAAGCTGCAGCATTCTTTTCGGCGCACCATGCCTGAAGTTGTGTAGCTCTTTTTACAGTTGGGCTTTTCATTTCCTTTCATTTCATTTCATTTCATTTATTTTACTCTCAGGGCCGTTCATGCGTTACAGAGAGGAGGAGTAGCAGGAGGAGGAGGAATAACATTTACTTTTTAAGGGAAAGGGGAGGGGGAAAGGAGAGTGGGTGGTGGCCTCAGTCCAGGCCGCCTTCAGGCTCCCCAGCAGCCCTCGCCCGGGAGATCAGGTACTCCTGATCCTCGAGCTGGAAGCTGGTCAGCCTGTGCTCCCACTGCTCCAATGTAGGGGATGGAATTGGGTTGGGATGTTTGACGCACTCCCATATGAGGTGATAGGTGGTGTTTGGTGTATTGCATGTTTGCAGTTGTAGGGAAAAACAGTTGGTGAAATATGATGCAAAATTGCCATGTTGTAGTAAGTCTGTGTTTGGATTCTGCGCCAGATTCGAGAGTCTTGTGTATTGAGTGATGGTCGAGGAGGAGGGTAAAGGAGGCGCTCCCGGCGATAATGATATAAGATGTCCGTGTATGTTTTTGGGACTGACTGGCTGGACGAGGCGATTGGAGGTGTGTCGTCGGCCTCCCTTGGGAATGCCAGGTGTAAAATGTCGCGGGCAGCGGCATGAGCCGCCTCATTCCCGGGGAGGGAGGCATGACCAGGCGTCCAAACAATGTGAATGGTCGGGAGAGTTTTGGCGTGTTTTAGAAGTATGAGCGCATGCAGAGATATTCGTCCTGATAGGTAATGCCGGCACGCCTGTTGAGAGTCAGTGATGACTGTAATAATTTGCTTTTTGCTGGAGGTGGCTGCTAGGGCGATGGCTGTCTCTTCTGCGACATCGGTGTCGGTTGTTCGGACTGTTGCAGCTGAGATTGATGTCCCTTCGGAACCCACGACCACTGCAACGTGGGCCTGGCGGTCGGGATTTCTTGCGACGTCTGTATAATATACATCCGGGCTGTCGGTGAATTTATTGCTTAAGTATCTTATTCTCGCCTGTCTTCTCCCTTTGTTGTATTCCGGGTGCATGTGTCTTGGAATGGGGGCTACTTTGATGTTGGTTCGCATGTTTAATGGGATCCGGGTAGGCGCGTTAGATGGTGCAGGGATGGGGTAGCCCAGTTTGTCCAGAACCACCCGGCCTGTTGGAGTTAGAGCTAGTCGATTTAGTTGGCTTGCTCGTTGCGCTTCCAGAATTTCACTCAAGGTGTTATGGAGTCCAAGCTTGAGAAGGTTGTCTGTAGCCGTAAAAGCGGGAAGTCTCAGGGCCAGCTTATACGATTTCCGAATTAGGGCATCTATTTTAGAGTGTTCCTTGGGGCGTAGTTGGACGTATGGGGTACCATAGGCGATGCGGCTGGTCAGAAGTGCCTGAACGATGCAGCAGGTGTCCTGTTCTTTAAGACCGCTCTGCTCGGTGCAGATTCGTCGGATTAAGTGCATCAACTGCATGACCGCAGTGTTAAGTTGTGGTAGTAAGTCGGTACCAGTGCCGTCTCCATGAAATGGTACTCCCAAAATGCGAAGTGATGTATTGTATTTGTATTGTATTGTATTTATTGTTCGTTTGGGCAGTACAATACAGAAATGACGGCGAGGCAAAGCAAAAGGAGGTATACCCTCCTGACTAGGCTTCACCCCGCTGGAGCAGCAACAGAAGCAGCTGTAGTGCACAAAACAGCATACAATATACAAATAGTCTTCAGACATATGAAGAAACGAAAAAAAACATTTCACTACAATACCCGTAGAATAACGTAATATATAGCAATCACGTCATAATTTTTAGTAAGAGCCCACATCAGCTCAGGCAACATGAGCCAATACAATGAAACACGAGGGAAAAGATGGCACTTCAAGTACTTAACAAACAAATTTGCATCATTGTAATGATAACTGATTCGCGGAAAGAAACAGGATTCGACCAGTACTTTTGAATTTGCGAACATTCCGGCAACTCTTGGCAATTGAAATAACATCAGGGTAGTCATTGCAAAGCTTCATTATCCAATAATCCATCATCTGCATGCCGTTATTTGTACGCGGCCTCTCTACAACAACATATGTGTGACGTAGCGAATACCCAGTAGTTCTATTTAAGAATTTATTAATGAATACATCGGAGTTTTAGGAGACTTGCTTGTAAACAAACACAGCAAGTTGGAGCAAAAAGGTTGCTTTTATATCTGGTATATAGTACTGCATCATAAGATTCCCCGAAGTAATATATTGGTTTGACTGGTTTAGTAAGCGAATGGCTCGGCACTGCAACATAGAAAGATTATCAATATCACATTTGTTACCGATACCCCATAACAGCACACAATATGTAAAATGTGAGTGTATAATAGAGTAATATAACCGCACCCTAAACCAACCAGGTAAAAAACTATAAAGACGGCGTAGCATGCCGACCGATCGTGCTACCTTTACACGAATATTGTTGATGTGATTTGTCCAGGAGAGGTGTTTGTTGAACGTTACGCCTAAGAATGAGTGGCTACTGACGTGCTGTAGTGCCGTACCGCAATACTGAAGCCGTATTTCATAGCTTACCTTTTTGTTTTTTGGGTAAAACAGCAGAATTTGGTTTTGCTTGTATTCAGTGCGAGTCTGTTTATATGAAGCCATTTGCTAAGCTCATGAGGATAATTGTTAGAGATAATTTCAAGCTGTTGAAGGTTCCCCCCAGAAAAGAATATATTGGCATCATAAGCATACAGAACGATGTCCCCTGTTAAAGGGATATTAATTAGGTCATTGATATACAAATTAAACAACAAAGGGCCTAAAATTGATCCTTGCGGCACTCCATATTTAATAAGACGGATGTCGGAGCTGTGTCCGTGTAAACACGTGAATTGAAATCTGCTGTCGAGATAGCTGCGGATAAGATCTAATGCAGGGCCCCTGATGCCATACTTTTCAAGTTTATGTAACAAAATATTGTGCTTGATATAATCGAAGGCTTTCCGAAAATCCAGAAATATGCCAACAGTGTACAGGCGATTTTCGATATTATAATAATTTGGTCTTTAACTGTAATTAACGCCGTTTCAGTTCATTTGTTTTTATGAAATCCGTACTGTTTGTCAGAAATCACGCGTTTTGCTGATAGAAAACTTTGTAGGCGGCTGTGTATGACCCTTTCCATTATTTTAGAAAAAAATGGTAGGACAGAAATAGGTCTGAAGTTATTGAAGTGGCTGCTTTTACCCCCCTTGTGAATTACTGTTACCCGCGCAATTTTTATCCTATCTGGATCCTATCTGGAAAAGTACCGGATGTTAGAATATTATTGCATGTGTGTGTCAATGGGCCAGCGATAACTAAAGAAACAGCTTTAATGGGCTCAGGTTTGATGCCATCTTCACCAGCCGCCGACTTACTGTCAAAGGACATGATAACAGATGCTATCTCGGCTTGCGACGTTGGTGCCATAAATACCAAGTCAGTGATGTAATGGCTGATGTATTTTTCACAGTCAAGTTCAACCGAAGTGGGCGGTGTCGAATTCAGAGCTCCCGAGTTCACGAAATGTTCATTTAAGGCGTTGGCGAGGGGTATACCAGATAAGCGCCCTCCATTGACTGTCAGTTCAGAAGGTAATGCTGCAATATTTGTTCCAACCAATTCATGAAATATGCTCCATACTTTGTGCGTATCTTGCGCGGAGATTTCCAGCCTGTGCATATAATACTCTGCTTTCGCTTTTATGCAATTCCCAGTGAATTCTTACGACGTTATGCCGAATGGTCGTCCTTTTATTTAACAATCATTTTCAGAAAATCTCTGGAAACGTCCTCATTACCGCAAGACTGGCGCACTGCGATTGTAAAACCTTTATACAAAGCTGGCAATCGGCTTCAAGTGAACAATTATCGCCCCGTTTCACTGACCTCTGTGTGTTGCAAAATCATTGAACATTTCATAGCAAGGCACATTATTATTTTAAAGCAAAGCTTTTTACCTCTACCCCCCAAGGGTTCTTTCGCGACCGTTGGTGTCACCAGAAAACTCCAGCGAACAAATAAAAGAATTTACTGGCACCGCCGGGAATCGAACCTGGAACTAACATACTAACAAAGCGAGAGCCCGTCGTCTTACCGATTTAGCTACGAGCCCTCACGAAGACAGGGAAGACAGGTGGTGTACTCACCAAGTACATCTACGGGTTTACCCACTTCGTTCTCGCTGAATGCCACGTGAAAGCGTCGCGCGACAACTCATGCACGTCTAGCGGCCCTGTGCGCACCTTGCTCATGTGCTAAGAGTTACAAAAATTAAAGGAAGCTCACACCAATGCATGCCATCTCATTTCTAGTACACCAATGTGCTAAAGCCTATGGCCTCCAGTGTTTACGTAAAAAATCACAGCTCCTTGTCGTCCACCCTCACACCAAATCAAGGAATACATTAAAATACTCCTTGATGGCCAGACCATCACTCCAAGCCCCAGCATCAAGATCCTGGGCCTACATCTCGAGGCTAACACCAAGAGGGACGTCTCCTTGCATCGCCTCAAAAACAGTATTAATCAAATCATACACATGATCAGGCGACTTGCCACCAAGAAGCGAGGCCTAAAGGAATCCGGTACCTTTCGATTAATTGAAAATTTTGTCCTCTCGAGAGTCACTTACGTCAACCCCATGTCTTCTTCTCGACAAAAGACATAGATATGCTTTATATAATGATTAGAAAGGCGGTTGAGCAGGCCATAGTTCTTCTCATGAGTGCGTCCACACTGAGGCTGCTTAGCACGGGCTCCACAACACGGTGGAAGAGCTGATAGAAGGCCATCTTTCTAACCAGAAGGTCCGACTCAGAACTTCGGTGGGTAACCGCATGCTTCGCTAGATTGGCTGGGCAGCCCAGAATGTCACTCCGCTTGACGTACTCCCAGACTCTCGGCGACCAAAACTAAAGATGCTCCCTTTGCTTAGAAATATGAACCCCTCACATGACGAAAGTCAACGAAAAGCACGGCCTCAAGCGCTAAACACCACCCTCGGTGGGGCTCATGGAGTTATCTACACAGACTTCTTCTAACATCGAGGGCACCAACACGCCATCATCGTGGCTACCTCCAGAGCCAAACTCCTTGCGTGTACCTCGCTTAGGACCCAACAAATGACGGCAGCAGAAGAGGCAGCCATCACCTTGGCTCTCACTCAACCAGGGGTTCAGAGGGTAGTCACCGATTCCCAGCAAGCCTACTGGAATTACGAGTCGGGTTGGGTGTCCTGACCTGCACTGTGCGTGCTAAAAAACCACTCCCCAAACGGTTCCATTCAGCTGATCTGGACACCGCCTCACACTTCAATGGAGGGTAACAAATACGCCCACCCAACAAGCCTGCACTTTTACCTCCCGTGCTGTGGAGCTGCACGAGGACAGTGACCCGCTTGTCACGTCCAGGGAGATAATCCAGCATTATCGCCTTCTGAGACAGACCGTACCTTCGCCTTACCCTGACCTTTCCAGAGAACAACGAACTACCCTACGGCTCATACAATCCGGGCTCCTTCCCACAGCCTACGCGTCTTCACGTAATGCATCCGAATCGCTACGACGCTGAATGTAAATTTTTCTCAGAAGTAGGAATACTCCGCCCCGTAATCGGGGTGTGCAACTTTAGCCCGGAGCACCCTCCTCTCTTTCCGTCAACTACCCAACAAGAGCAATGGGAGATGCTGCTGTCCAGGCCCTCTCTACCTACGCAGCTTCAGCGGGTGGACAGAACACAGGCCGCGCGGACTGCATATGGGCCCCACAGAAGAGTAAATCACTCCCCAAGGCTGCACTCTGGGCCGTTCAGAAATCTGAACAGAAGTATTTCTTCCTCCTCCTTCTCAGCCGCAAGTCTCGTCGCCTCCGTCCGCGGCGCAGAGACGGAGAAGTCAGATCGTCTAACACCGGGTTGGAGCTTACTTTGATTTTATAAAAAAAAAGCTTCCACTCTTGCTACACCAATACAACTCAAGCAAACACCGTTCATGCATCATGCATTGATTTAACCTTACCAAGAATATCTCTTTGAAGTAATAAATGGTGTGGTTAAGTGCATTTCACTTCTCTCTGATTTTACTATTTGTAGAGTGATGTGAGTGATTTTAAGTG
Source organism: Haemaphysalis longicornis (assembly GCF_048455015.1). NCBI lineage: Eukaryota > Metazoa > Arthropoda > Arachnida > Ixodida > Ixodidae > Haemaphysalis > Haemaphysalis longicornis. The sequence continues at coordinate 108,532,844 of NW_027526203.1, forward strand.
ACGTCGCATGAGTAATCGTTATGGGTGCCGTTTACAGCTTTGCTTTCCAACCACATTCACGGGGTGGATTGGCGCGATTTTTTTGTCTTGCTTCACTATCGTTTTGTTGAAGTCGTCATACTTGTCGGACAAAAATTTCACCGACTTTACTATCTTCTCCACGGTCGCATGCAACGTTATCAGGGCGTCTAGCTTTGTCTCAAGCACATCCATTTTTGACAGCTTCGCGTTTAGTTCTTCAAGTGTGGCTTCCAAGCCCGCGGGCTTTGTCGGAGTATCATCCGACTTTGCGGCGAGCTTACACTGTGCACATTTCAGTGCCTTCTTAGTTGCTTCTTTCATCGCTTTAAACGAGCGCTCGCTAACGCCGCAACATTTGCCAACGTGAAAAACGCACCCGCATTAAGCACATGTCACAATTTCCAGGTCAGCTTCAAAAACCAATCTACAACTGACACACGCGTTTGAAGCCATTCGGAATTATAAGAGTAGACACCAAAAAGTTGCAATATCAAAGTTCGACAGGTCAACAGACAATACGTCAGCCGGAAAATTGAGGCAGCAGCAGCGGCGGTAGGCGGTTCATTCTAACACTGTGCAATTACTTAGAAAACACCAGTTTGCACTAACCTGCAAAGATAATGCACGTCGATTTAGGCGCAGTTCCAAAGAGCACGCCTACCGCCACTGCCGTTGCCCGAAGAAAGACGGCAGCCGTGTGTTATTCCTTTTGTAGTGGGTCCCGTCCAGCTGTCGACTTGAGGTACCGGGCTGGATGCGATGCTGACGGTTGGGTCGGGCGTTGCGTTGGTGGTCTACCTCGTGTGCGTGCCCGAAGGACCAGTAAAGCTGACTTGGTAGGGGCGCACGCAAGGCCCCGTCTTTCCAAGTACTCCGTCACGTAGTCTATGGCCTGTTGAAGTCTGTCCTGCTGTTCTCCAGCTGATCCCGTGTTCTGCCAGATTGTAAGATCATCGGCGTAAAAGGCGTGATGTAGTTCGGGGATCTCTGAAAGCTGGGAAGACAGTTGAAGCAGGGCAATAATAAATAGTAAGGGAGAAATGACGGAGCCTTGAGGCGTGCCTTTCGACGGTGTTGAGAAAGTGCCCGTTTGTATTGGACCCAGTCGAATTTTAGCGGTACGGCCTGACAGGAACGCTCGTACAAAGTTGTACGTCACTTCTCCGCAGTTGGTGTCTCGGAGTCCTTGGAGGATCGCTTCGTGAGTGACGTTGTCGAAGGCGCCTTGAACGTCTAAAGCCAGGATGGTACTGGGGGTGGTTTTGCTGAGGTTGTCTATAATTTGTTCTTTCAGCTGCAGCAATACCTCCTGGGTAGACAGATGGGCGCGGACTCCAAACATTGTGTGAGGGTAGAGGTTACTATCGTCAAGATGTTCTGTCAGTCTACGGTTCACCAGGTGTTCGAAGAGCTTTCCAAGGCATGATGTAAGCGAGATTGGTCGAAGGTTTTCAATGCTGATTCGTTTGTGAGGTTTCGGAATTAGCGTTATGTCGGCGTGCCTCCACTGTGGTGGTAGGGTGCCGGCTAGCCAATGTTTGTTGAAAAGTGCCAGGATGGACTCCTGCGTGTCTTCGTTCAGGTTTCGTAGGAGTTTATTGGTAATTCTGCCCTTGTCTGGCGTGGTGTTACGGGTCACACGCGCAAGTGCCCCCTGAAGCTCTTGCATTGTAAAAGGGGCGTCCATGCATGCGTTCGGTTCGCCTTGGTACGGAGGGTGATTTTGTTGCCGCTGTTCTGTGCCGAATAGTTTGTTTTGTATAAGTCGCAATACTTGGTCCGGTGGGTGTGGGTGGTTATGCACCAGGCGTTGAATCTGCTGTTGCGTCGTGGTCTTGGATGGTTTTGAGCCCAGTAGATGTCGTAGTATTTTCCACGTTCTTTTAGTGCTCAACGTGAGGGGTCAATAAAAATGATTGGCATGTGCAGACTTGAATATTTCCAGTTCTTTTGTAGATACGATACCGGCAGGAAGGCTGTTGCAGTCCACACTGGTTTTCGGAACGAATGAGCCCAAAAAAGGTTAGTGTTGCTGCTTGGCACCCCTACTTTTAAATGGTGGTCAAGGCGGGTAGAAAGGTATGCAGGGGGCTGAAAAGAGACTGCTGAAAAGAGGCACAATCGTGAAATGCGATGTCGAGCAGTTAAAAATGGAAGATGTAAAGTTTTTTTCATCAGTGATGTGCTAGCTGTTCGGGCATTATTAGATATAATGAATCGTGCAGTGTGGTTCTGTACAGCTTCGAGTTTTTCTATTAATGAGGCAGTTTGCGGGTCCCACACAGATGAGGAATGCTCTAATTTGGACCGAACGACTGTTTTGTAGAGGAGCAGTTTTAGTGGGCTGGGTGCAAGGAAAAGAAAACCAAAGAAAACCAAAGAAAACTGGCAAAGAAAACTAAGCATGCGATTTGCGTTACTACTTATTTGTTCAACGTGCGCTTGCCAGGAGAGGTTGTTAGTATTATGGACCCCAAGGTATTTGTAGCTGCTTACTAAAACTAAGGATACTGCGTTAAGAAAGTACGTGACGGCTGTTGTGCTAGTTTTTCATGTTATTCTCATCGATTTTCATTTACCAATGTTAACTTGCATTAACCAAGTGTCACACCAATTAGATACGTTATTAAGATCCTACTGAAAAGCAGAAACATCAGAGGGGTTACAAATTTCTCGGTAGAGCACGCAATCACCGGCGAAAAGTCTTATACGCGAAGTGATAGAGTCAAGAAGGTCAGGAAGGAAAAGGAGAGGGGTAAGTACCGAGCCCTGCGTGACGCCTGACTTGACTCTGCAAACATCCGAATCGTAGCCATTAGGTGTAACGTACTGGGTGCGATTATTCGATGTTTAAAGTTCAGCAGTTACGACTCAATCACAAAAATACTTTCTGGATAAAAGAATTTTTGACAAACCGGTCTCAATCAGTAAACATTATAAGTGCATATCCAGAAGCTTCTGTGTTAAGTCGGGTGTCCCACAGGGGCCAGTCTTGGGTCCCCTTCTGTTTCTAATCTATAATAACGATATAGAATCCGGTAATTATTCATCTTTGCGTCTCTTTGCGGATGACTGCGTTCTTTATAAGCAGATAACTTACATTGATGACGCCATTAGCCTACAGGATGATTTGTCCAAATTAATCGAATGGTACAATAGATAGTAAATAGAAATAAACCTATCGAAAACCAAACACATCACTTTTTCTACCCTCTTAGATACTCCTTCCAATCAGTATTTTGTTGGAAATGGTCGAATCGGAACAGTCTCCTCATTTAACTATCTGGGTATATTTTTTACTTCCGATCTGAGCTGGAGCACTCACATTGAATACGCCATTAACAAGGCCCTTAAAAAACTCGGATTTCTTAAACGCCGCCTTTTTCAAGCGAACAGCAATACCAAACTGCATGCGTACATTTCATTAATAAGATCCACATTAGAATATGCTTCTGTTATCGGGCATCTACACCAAGCGTCCTTTATTAACCCCCTCGAAGCCGTGCCGAACAAAGCTGCAAGGTTTATTCGGCGTTCCTACTCTTCTGATATAAGCGTATCTGCTCTGAAACCTTCTCTTGATCTGCCTAATCTCGATACCCGAAGGAAATTTTCGCGCTTGTCGTTTTTTCACTCCCTTTAGTACTCTGAGTCATCTTTCAGGTCATCCAATATTTTGCCGGCTCATCACATTTCCCCCCGAACTGGTCATGCGCACAAAGTACAGCCGATTCTTGCTAGAACCAAAAAATACCAGAACTCCCCACTTGCTTTATCAATACAGGAATGAAACTTGCTCCCGGCAAGTCTTGTTCATCTGACAGAATCATATTTCTTTCAAACTGCGTTGCATTCATTTATCACCCAAAATATTGACCAGTAAGCCTTACGAACTGCTTTGCTGAAAAAGTGTTATAAAAGGTGCATTTTTTTTGCAGTTGAAGTTGTCGATATAGTGTAATCCTGTATCGTGCGCAAATTTTGGAAATGTTTGATTTTATTGCATGTATCCTTTGCTATTTGACTATGGTCGATTTTGATCTTACGGGTTGCTCTTGCTAGCACCTTATACATAACCCTGTTGCAGTACTAACTTATTTGCGTTCATACATGCCCTGTTAAACAAGAAAGACACCAGGAAGAATGATCAATGATGGATGTTTTCTGTATGTGACGCGTCCTTTAACTGTGAAATAGTGTTGTGTTTGTATTTACATTTCTTCCCTCTCCCCCCTATGGAATGCCCATCACGGTTTCTTAGGGTACTAAAATAAACTAAAATAAGTAAAATAAAAAAAGTGTTCTAACCATTTTATGAGAGTGTTTTCAATGTTAATTTACTTAGTTTCAGGAGAAGTAAATGATGAGGAACAGTGTGAAATGCTTTCGCAAAGTCAATGAAAATGCAATCGATAAGAAAGATTGATAGCAGAAAACAAGTAAATAGTAAATGCTAGCAGCTGCGTTTCGTATGAGCAGTGTTTACGAAAACCGTGCTGGTATCGGGTAACAAAAAGAGTTAGTGTCCAAGAAGTCTACTAGATTAGTATAAATAATATGTTCTAGAATTTTGCATAGGATTGAGGTTAGGGAAATTGGCCTGTAGTTCCGAGGGCAGTATTACAGGCCTTGTGGACTGGAACAACCGTCCCAATCTTCCAATCCATGGTCACCGCGGCACACCGCAATGACTGCGAAAAGATATAGGACAAGATTAAGGAGGAGTACCTAGCGTGCTTTTGAAAAATTTGTAGTTAATATCATCTACGCCCTCTGAGGATGAATCATTGGCCTTGTTTATCAATTCAGTGATGCCCACCCAGTCGATGATAATAGAATCAATTTGTGGGTAGAGAAAACTAAGGGAATCCGGAAGGATAGTAGAAGACGTATCAGTCAAAGATAATGAGAAAGTGTTATTCAACTGTACGCAGCACTTGTCAACTGGAATAAAAAAAACTGCATCATTTTTTAAACTAACATCGCTTGGGGTGGTTTTCTTGAAGACACGCCAGAATTTAGTTGGATTGGTTGATAACAGAAAGAGAAGCGTGTTATGAAAAAAGGTGTGTTTCGCAGCAATGAGAGCATGTTTGTATTCATTAGCGGCTGATTGATAAGCTGTCCATCTTTCGCGTGAGGTGGATTGTTTACATTTACGAAAGATGCGTTTTCTCCTGTTACGCAAACGTTGCCAGTAAATAATAAGCCAAGGTGGTCTCTTGGATGTCACTCGAACTAGGGGGGTATATTTATTCGTAAGTGTGTTAACTTTTGATTTTATGAGCGTCCTATTGTCATCAACAGAGCGCTCCCAAAATGAGGGGAAAAATTCACCTGAAAAAGAAGTTAGTTCTTTATTGATGGCCTGAAAATTCGCTTTTTTGTCGTTTCTAATACGTTTATACTGTTTAGGATTGCGGGGTAGGTGAGATGACATTGCGAAATAAACGCCACGGTGATCGCTTATACCGGGATGAACAGTCAGTGACGAAACAGTTTCAGGTCGTGTTGTTAATAATCGTGTCGTGTTGTTAGGTCAACACCCTCAAACATGGGAGTACTGCTTGCGCGAACTTGCAACGAAGACGACATGTAAACAGCGTTCATGCTAACCAGTAGGCCAGTGGACCAGCTTGTCTCTGCTTGTAATTCTTGTCTGGGTTCCCAAAGCCTACACCAACATATTGAGAAGGTTCGATATTGAGAAGCTGGGCGCCTTTAAGAGGCGCCCAGCTATTTATTTTTTTGAATTGCCGCAGCATTCTGTACTGACTTTTACTCACCGTTTCATTAGCACGATAAAGCCAAAGCAGATCAGGTAGATCTGGAAGTCGCACGACAGGTACCACAAGTGAACGGTGCACTGCAAGGAAGTTCAAAGACAGTATTGAAAATGCCCGCGTGCAGAAATTTTCAAAAACAGGCAGCAGTATCTCCACTAGTTCGGGAACCTAGAACTAGAGAAATGTTGTATGAGTATCGTACAGAACGCGTTAGTCTGTCACCCTACTCCATGCCGTCCAACTGCAACATAGGCATTCATTTCTTCTCAGCGCTGTTGTAATTATCCCTTAACTGTTACGAGTAAAAAGGGCCGGGGCCTGTCCGAGAACTCACCGTTTGAGAATATCAGTTGTGTCTACTTAGCAGGATCACTGTTTATTCGAAGGAGACTGAAGGCGAAAGCGCACACTGAGCATTTTTTGGTGTGCAGGGATGTGCACGAGGCACTTAAAACTTTGTGGTGACATGACTGTGAACTTGTTTCCGGCCCACTTCTGCCACTTTTTTGAAAGGCTTGACTGGTAACTGCAATCGCTGCTGTTGCGTTTAATGTTTTGTGTTGCCATTCAAACGCTGAACCTACAGATCGGAGTGTTGCGGAACACGGTTCGAAAACAATTTCTATGCCCCAAAATATATGTGATGAAAGCTTGTAGCTAGGCTGGCTCTATCGTGGGTTGGATTTTCGAAACGTAAATTCCCCATGGTCAAGAATTCTTTGCTAGCAACACAACGGAAACAGCAAGAAAAGCACTCAGAAAAAAAATACTACCTAAATGTCTTGGCCTTGAGCATTACGCAGTCACCCTTTTGGAAGTTTACGTGACCGTACATTTTTTAATAGAGTTACCCTTTTCTGAAGTAGCCAAGGGAGGAGTATTAAGTCTTTGCCATGCGTTTAGGCGGTAGACCTGAATAACTGCTGTTATGAGCTCAACTTTTGGTATAGTGTTTACATTGCATTAAAACATTGACGTTGCGGAGCTGTGAGCGGCGAATGGTCATTGATTTCTGGAGATATTGGCAGTATATAACCCCCATGTATCATTTTGAGATATTAATAAATTGATTGATTGATTGATTGAACTATGTTGGCCAAACAGGGTGTGTGCAGCTGAGTATTCAATACAGCTTATAGCATTGAGATGGGCGACATCGGCGTAGTCCGATCGAACAACGGGTTTTTCGTGCTTTGAAGACTGGCTAATATCAGCGACTGCTGATTAAATATATTTTTCTTTCTTTGTGCCGTTCTTAGGCTTTATCTCCCCTCCCCCTTTAGGCAGTGTTTTTAGGGCCCTCGTACCTTAGGGCCCTCGTAACCTCTGGTTACCTTAGGACCGTGTTCCCGGTATGTTTTGTTCGCCTTGTTACGTTGTGAATTCTTACTTACATGATTTTATGCAATATTTGTGCAGTTTATAATGTGTACTTTCTTTTGGTGCAGGCGTACTGAATATTATTTCTATGTATTTATCCAGCGTACCGTAACAGCCCTTAGAAGTTAAAGCCCTTGCCTGCAAACCTTGATCTCCCTTAGTCCTATTACTCGACACTAACAACCTTGATTTGGTTTCATTTAATCGGAGCTTCCAAGCTTCCCTTTGCACCTTACTCGTAAAAGCCAATAGCAGTACAACCACTGCGCCTCCCTTACCTGAGCAGTGACTCGCCGTGGTTTATCAGTGGCTAATGGCTTGTGCTGCCCAGAGACATGGTTTCGATTCTGGCCACTGCGGTGATTTTTATGGTGTACACGAAAAACGAAAACACTGTTGTGGTTATATTTCCCCGCACGTAAAGACGTAATACCGTCCGAATTATTCCGTAGCAGTGCCTTCCAGCTTACGTGATATCCTATGTCTGGCTACAGCGCTTTAAACCTAGCTCTCCGCACCCCATAAGCAAAGCCACATATAGTAGTAAATATTTCTCTGGTACGGAGTATGTTGTGTACTCAAATTTCCCGGAGCAAAACATCCACATCCCTTTGATAAGGCCACTGGCGGCTAAGAGTCTACCTGTGGAACAGTAACACGGGATTTCAGATACCGTTGGTCAGCTGGGCGGGAGTTTTTGAACGGCACTGTAGCCTGTCTCTAGACGCCTTAACGTCGCGCGATGTCGTTGAAAGTGCCTGTTGAAGATTATAGTTTTTACTTTTTACCACCTATCACGTGAGAATAGACGGATGTATGTTGCTAAATTTGGCCAACTCTTTGCTTCATCGACTGCATTTTCGGTACAGTGTTCTTTGTTGACGATACTTTGAGTCCACACTCAATAATGATGGAGGAGTCAGACACAATGTCAAGGCCATTAATTTGGTTATAAAGCTACTTTGACTTAACTGTAAACAATGCAGGAAGGGGACGGTTGGCGATAAAGACCCAGGCGAGTCTTACAGAAGGGTAGTTCAAAAGCCTACATGTATATTTCTAGCTGGCCATGAATTTTGGATTTGTTACGTAATTTCGCACTTCGGTCTATTGATGGCCTGGGGTTTTAATGGTTTATCACTATTTTAAGGTGCTGTACGTCGCTTGGATACAGCCCACCACTTGAGATCTTTGTGCGGCCTCGATCTTGGATTAGAGTACCGTTGACTGCCAGGCTCTCGGTGGCTCAGTCACGCTGTATCAAAACCTTGACTGGATTATTGTCAGAACTACATGTAATCCAACACTGGAGGTGTCTATCTAAAGAAGGATGAACATCCCGGCACAATTTTTAACACGTGCGATCTACACCATTTTTCTTTCGTGATCATTCAGTGAATTCCATGCAAAACAGGATGTGCAAACAATGGCCGTAAAGCTTACGCCACAACAATTTCTACCTTAAACGATTTTCAGGAACTCAATTAAGGCTTAACTTCTCCACGCAATACTCGTTGACATGACTTTGTCGCAAGCCATTTATTGTCCGGGCGTTCCGCAAGCAATAGTTGTATTATTATATATTAATATAAATATAAATATAAATATATATAAATATATATATATATATATATATATATATATATATATATATATATATATATATATATATATATATATATATATATATATATATATATATATATATGAATAAGGGTTGGCAGTCAAGAAAACATCGGAAAGCAAAGGGAGGAATGCGGTAGGTATAGAAGCAGATGAAAATTTTTATTGAGTCAGAAAGAAAGTGGTGAAAAAATGCCCGACGGGTGGGATCCGCACCCACAACCTCCGCAATACCGGTCTGGTGCGATGACCACTACGCTACCGGCGGGGCTGTTTCCCCACCACTTTCTCGGGTATTTATGTTAAGATATTTTTTGTTTCCTGTACTTGATATATATATATATATATATATATATATATATATATATATATATATATATATATATATATATATATATATATATGAATAAGGGTTGGCAGTCAAGAAAACATCGGAAAGCAAAGGGAGGAATGCGGTAGGTATAGAAGCAGATGAAAATTTTTATTGAGTCAGAAAGAAAGTGGTGAAAAAATGCCCGACGGGTGGGATCCGCACCCACAACCTCCGCAATACCGGTCTGGTGCGATGACCACTACGCTACCGGCGGGGCTGTTTCCCCACCACTTTCTCGGGTATTTATGTTAAGATATTTTTTGTTTCCTGTACTTGAGGGTGGTAGCCAGCGCCACTCGGACTACTCGGGGTGAAGGGGGCCTTCTTTTTAACCCCCGGGCCGTGCCTCGAGTGTCTACGACATACCGAGAGTGGTCGACCAGCGTTTAAGCCTCTTAAGCTACCTTTGGCACCAAGACTACAAGAACAGAGGCCCTCGTTATGCATGTAGTGAATCAGATATGGGAAATGAGGGGCTCGGTGAATTAAGACAGAATAAGGGTTGGCAGTCAAGAAAACTTCGGAAAGCAAAGGGGGGAATGCGGTAGGTCATGGAAACAGATGAAAAATTTTTTTGAGTCAGAAAGAAAGAGGTGAAAAAATGCCCGCCAGGTGGGATCCGAACAAACAGCGGGTATTTTTCCACGACTTTTTTTCTGACTAAAAAAAATTTTTCATCTGTTTCAATGACCTACCGCATAAGGGTTGGCAATCAAGAAAACCTCGGAAAGCAAAGGGGAGAATGTGGTAGGTCATGGAAACAGATGAAGAATTTGGAAAGACAGTTAGAAAGTGGAGAAAAAATGCCCGCCAGGGGGATCCGAACCAACAACCTCCACAATACGCGTTTGGTGCGATGACCCCTGCGCTACCGGCGGGGCTATTTTCCCCTCCACTTGCTGGGGTATTTATGTTAAGGTATTTTGTTTTATGTGCTTGGGGGTGCTAGGCAGCGTCCCTCGGACTACTCGGGGTGGAGGGGACCTACTTGTTAGCCCCCGGGCCGTGACTCAAGTGCCTACAAGATGTCTGAAGTGGTCGACCACGGTTAAATCCTCTTACGCTCCCTGTGGTACCAACACTGCCAGAACAGAGGCCCTCGCTATATATGTCGCGAATGATAATGGCAAAATGAGGGGCTCATTTAATTAATACAGATATAAGGGTTTGCAGTCCAGTAAACCTCGGAAAGCAAAGGGGACATTGTGGTAGGTCTTGAGGTCATGGGTTCGGATGGCACCCGGCGGGCATTTTTCTCCACTCTTTTTCTCCACTTTCTTACTTTCAAATTCTTCATCGGTTTCATGACCTGCCACATTCTCCCCTTTGCTTTCCGAGGTTTTGTTGACTGCCAACCTTTATGGTTGTCCTAACTCAACGAGCCCCTGAATTTCCCATTCTCAAGCGAAATATATGTATATATATATATATATATATATATATATATATATATATATATATATATATATATATATATATATATATATATATAGGAGTCAAGCGCCACGGCTGCTAACGAAAAGTGACTGAAAAATCGTTCGTCCTCAAAGCTGTCAATTCTCCTGGCAAATTTTCGCAGCCTATTTAATAAACAGGACCTCCTATGCTCGTTCACTGAATCATGTTCGGCGGATATTGTGCTTGGTACTGAAACGTGGCTTTCCTCTGATCTTAGTGATTGCGAGTTGTCATTGGCTAAACACTTTTCTGTATTTAGGAAAGATAGAACAGTCTCTCGCGGTGGTGGTGTTATTGTGGCCGTTAAAAGGAATTTGCAAGCCCATTTAGTCGATACAATTTCATGTATAGAGATCCTATGGGTGATAGTACGCGTATCTGCCTCTGTGCGTTGTGCTGTCGGGGTCTGCTACCGTCCGCCAGATTCTTCCCCCGAATTTATTGAGCACTTAAACGAATCGCTGTGCTTTATACAAAACAAGTACCCAAAATACCCAATAATTCTTGCTGGAGACTTCAATTACCCAGGGATTGATTGGCGGTCAGGCATACCACATGGCAGCACAAAAAGGCATGAATGTCAAGAATTTCTCGATGTGTTGTCTGCCTTTAGTTTGAGTCAAATGGTCAGATTGCCTACACGTGTCGACACAATTTTAGATCTTGTGCTGACCACAGAACCAAGCAATATGCTCGTACATGTTTTAGATAACATCAGCGATCACAACGTAGTGCATTGTGAGGTAACACTAGAAAGCTCCAAAACCGAGAATAAAACGAAAACAATTTTTGATTACAGCCGCGCGAACCGCGCCATGATAGGAACCGAATTGTTATCATTTTCCGCGCAGTTCTTCACTTGCTTTGCTCTCAGAAATGTAAATGAAAACTGGCAAATTGCTTGCGATAAGCTTCTGGAACTGAAAGAAAAATACGTTCCAAGAATCAGTATCACGTCATCGACGCAAAGCGCGTGGTTTACGACCGGCGTTAAACGCTGCATCAATAAGAAAAAGCGACTTTATTCCAAGGCCAGACGATCTGATTCAGCAGATGACTGGAAGCGCTACAAAGAACACTCTAAACTGTGCAAAGCAGAAATCGAGGAAGCCAAGGAAAAATTTTTCAACAACGATATAACAAACCTACTGCAGACCAACACGAGAAAATTTTGGAAAGTGATAAATCCAAAGTACTCATCATCATCGTCCATATCATTGTCTAAAAAGGGTACAGACCTTTCTTCATCAGAGGCTGCAGAGGAATTCAATTCTGTTTTTTGTTCTGTGTTTACAAATGAAAGCCCATTACCAGCCACTCTTACTTTACAGTCATTAGATTCAGCAATGGATGACTTGCTTATCACTCAGGAGGGTATTGCTGCAGCCATTGATAGACTCCCGACCAACTGTGCACGAGGCCCCGATGAAATATGCACCAAACTACTAAAAATGACTAAAGTGGTCATATCCCCGATCTTAGCTGCTTTATTTCAGCAATCGATAGACACAGGATGCGTACCGTTTGCTTGGAGAATTGCCCGTGTTATCCCCATCTTTAAGTCAGGCGACCCATCTGTGCCTCTTAACTACAGACCGATTTCCTTAACCAGCATAGTTTGCAAACTTCTAGAACACATAATATCATCTGCCGTAATGAGCTACCTAACAAAACAGAGCTTCTTTTTTTCTAATCAACATGGTTTTTTGAGAGGCCGTTCTTGTGAAACTCAGTTATTCGAATTAATGACTGATCTCCATAATGCAGTACATTCGTCCTCACAAATAGATGCTATATTCATAGATTTCGCCAAGGCCTTCGACAAAGTCCCTCACATCCGTCTAATGGAAAAACTTTCTGCTCTTAATATCAACCCTAAGATTAACAGGTGGATTAAGAACTTCCTAACCCATCGGTTTCAGTCAGTAACCATTAATGATAATTCCTCCTCTTTAGCTCAAGTATCTTCCGGTGTTCCACAGGGCTCAGTCTTGGGTCCTATCTTATTTTTAATATATATCAATGACATTAACACTAGTATCTCTTCTACTATCCGATTATTTGCGGATGACTGCGTCATTTATAAGCAAATTAAAAACCCCCAAGATTTCTTATCCTTGCAAGCAGACCTTAATCAACTGACGAAATGGTGTAGGGATTGGCAGATGGAAGTAAATGTGCCCAAAACTAACGCCATAACATTTACCAAAACTAGCGCGTCTGAGCCCCGTCACTATTTTCTCAATAGTATGCCTGTACAAACCGTAACCATGGTAAAATACTTGGGGGTCCACATAATGTCTGATCTAACCTGGAATCACCATAGCGATACAATAACCAGCAAAGCTTCTAAATCACTCGGATTGATTAGGCGCAATCTGCATTCAGCTAACACGTCCACAAAGCTTCTGGCCTACCAAACACTTGTTCGATCAAAGATTGAATATGCAGCGCTAATCTGGAACCCCCATCAGTCGTATCTCGTAAATAAACTTGAGGCACTCCAAAATAAAGCTGCCCGATTCATTCTCAGGAACTACTCACGAACATCAAGTATAACAGAAATGAAACAATCCCTGAACTTACCACCTCTACAACAACGCCGGCTTTATAGTCTTTTATCGGTTTTCCATAGGCTATACCACAGCCAGTCTTCTTTCGCTGCCTCGCACATAAGACCCGCTGGTCGCGTTTTTTCCCGTTTGGATCATGCATTCAAAGTTCAACCAATATTCGCGCGTACCAACCTATTTTTCTTTTCGCCACACTTACTTGCTATTCGTCACTGGAATCAGCTCCCAGGTAACATCGTCACCCTCAGTAATCACGACTCATTTATCAAAGAGTTGCAATTATTCCTCAATGTATAAATCATTTTCCAGTGTTTGTGTCATTTTTGAACCTCTTAGATTGGTTCAATGTTCGATGTTTGTGTTATTTTGAACCTGGGTCATTTTTTAACCCTCGCATTTTAGGGATTGGATAACTGTTGTGCGCCTTTTGTGTACCCTTTTTTTGAAACTATGCATTTTGACATGAATGTATTTGTATTCGCATTTTTTTGGGTGTTGCTGTTTTTAATGTTGCAATGTGTTCTTTTTTTCATTGCGACCGCTATGTAACGCCCGTAAGGGCCTTTAGGGTAAATGAATAAATAAATATATATATACATATTCAGTGAGAAGCGCTACAGGCTATGTGTTAACATGTGGACAATTGCCGTCTTCTGGGTGTGCACCCTATCATCATCGCATGATCTTCATCTCGGCGGCGACAGTGTCATCGACATCGGCTTTCTTGCAGGGTCTTCCTAGGGCTGTGACCGCACGAATAGAGACTCCTGCCTGGCGACTCCCAGAGGGGCAGGCAGGCAAGCTGTGGTGTTGAATGCGGATGGACGTTAGATGGTCGACCCGCTGACAGGTCGTTCGCACATCGGCAATGGTAGTGGGATTCTGAATCGCCATAGCATTAAATGAAAAATGAGCGATTCCTTTCAGTATGTGGCGCACCTTCTCCGTTTCAGGCATGTCCTTGTCGAACCGGCGGCATAGCGCGAGGACATCTTCAGTGTATGAAGCGTAGGTCTCCTCCGGGCGATGCACACGGGCATCGAGTTTCCTTTTGGCTGCATCCGAGCGAGTAGAGGACATTCCGAAGATGTTCCGTAATTCCTCCTTGAAGCCGCCCAATTAGAGAAACTGTCCTGGTTAAGGAATCACGTCTTCGCCACATCATTCAGGGACCAGCAAACATTCTTCAGTGTGAATGTGTCATCCAACTAGTTTTACGCGCTGACTCGCTCAAACTGGTCAAGCCATTCTGTTGTATCCGCCGCCCACCAAGTCACCATACGTGGCAGAGAGACGCAGACGCTACCTCGTACCCACGGAAAAGAGAACCTTTATTATTGTTACATGCTATTTATAACCGGGCTTGCGGTTGCTGATGATGATGCTTGAAATTGGCCACCTTAGCATTGTGCGCAACCTGGTGGCATGAACAGAACTACATTACACAACACAACATCCCCTCCTCCCAAAAAGGGGCAGCACACTGTCGCACAACACAACATCCCCTCCTCCCAAAAAGGGGCACGCACAGTCACTGAATTGTTTCATAAGTCATATTCAGCCAGCCATGTAGGCTTGCGTCGTTCTCTGGTGGATCACCGTGGAGCCTCGCTTTTAGCACTCGTCTCAGTCCCTCCCAACACGTTCCTTGGTACACTCATGTCCGTGACATCAACATTCGGCACACCAGTACTTGTAGTTGAAGTTGGAACTGCCATTCTGTCGGTGCTGGCCGGGGTAGTAAGTGGCTGGAACATCTGGGCACTCGGGGGCTGTGCTGCGGTGGAGCCAGGAGTCCCAGGGGAAACGCAGGTTGCCTTGTCGCATGATTCCAGGCTGCAGTGTATGGAATCAGCCGCTCACGATTCCAAACGCGGCCGTCGCTCAGCTCGTACGTGTCCTCATGTTGGCGCCGAACCACGGTGAAAGGAGGTGAATACGATGGGGAACCCTTTGGCACATGTCCCGGTAGCTTAATCCAAACTGCTTGTCCTGCACTCAATGACGAATGTTTGGCTGCACGACGTCGATCCGTATAGTGCTTGCTTGCAAGCTGTTTCCGAGTTACCCTTTGCTTGGCGGCCTGAAGCTCCACGCCTTCGACCTTAGGAACACTTCCAGTCGGTCCTGCAGCGAGATCGAGTCTGGTCCTTGGGTGACGGCCGTGTAGGAGAACAGCAGGTTTCTGACCCGTAGTTGCATGCGGAGTGCAGCGGTAGATCCCAAGATACTCTGTGACAGCCTCCTTTAGTGGGCGGTGTTCCTCCAGACACACCTGAACGTAGTCCTTTAACACACGATTAAACCGTTCCACTTGTCCATTTGACTGTGGATGATAGACTGCCGAGAATGTGTGGTAGATACCTCTATTGAGCAAGAATTGTTCAAACTCGACGGATGTGAATTGTGGCCCATGGTCACTCACTATCTCCTTCGGATAGCCTTCACGGCTAAATATACTCCGCAAAAAGGACATGGTCGTCGCTGAAGTGACGTTGGAGGTGAACCCTACTTCTGGCCACTTGCTGAAGTAGTCTACTAAAGTAATGGCGAAACGACATTCCTGAGGAGCCCTTGCAAAAGACCAACGATGTCGATGCCTATCTTCTCCCACGGCGCTGAAGGAAATGGTACCGGCTGCATTAGCAGCACAACTGGCTTTGCTGATTTGTCAACAGACTGACAAACGGCACAAGACTTGATCAGCTGTTCGACGTGCTTGTTCCTGCCAGGCCACCAGTATTTTTCTCGGAGCCGTTGCTTTGTACGCGTGATGCCTGGGTGTGATTCATGGGCGATATCCAGAAGTCTGCTCACCAACGAAGAAGGTACCACGAACTGTTCCCCTCGGAGCAGCAGGTCATTCATCACTGACAGTTCGTCCCGAACCCTGTAAAAAGGCATTGCTTCTGGAGGCAGCGTCTTGGCTGATGGCCACCTGGACGTTGTCCACTGCATCACTTGGCAAAGTACAGAATCCTGCGCAGTTGCAGTTACGAATTCCTCGAGAGGTAAACATGAAGAAACAAAGCAAACAGCATCTTCCGGCTCCGGACGGGCTCCATACTTCTCCTGCGGTAACCGGGAAAAGGCATTTGCGACAGTTTTCAGGGCCCTTCTTGTATTCTATTGTGTAGTTGTATGCCAGCAGTCTGGCATGCTATCTGGCAATCCTGAAAGGTTGACGGCCCGCTCCATTTGCACCGAGCAGCGTCACCAGTGCCTGATGGTCTGTACGTAACGTGAAGTGCCTGCCCCAAAGGTACCTTTTCCAGTGCTCACATTGCCACATGCAGGCTAGTGCTTCCAGTTCGCCTAAAGAGTACTTGGCTTCAGACGGTGTTAGGCGCCTTGATGCAAAAGCGATGGTATGCAAGTCATCACCCTTCTGTTGCTGGAGTACAGCTCCTATGCCAATGCCAGAAGCATCTGTTGTAACCACTATTTCCAGAGCAGCGTCAAAAAGCTGTAAGCAGTTACTTGCCAATAGGAGCTTCAGCTGGTCAAAACAGGCTTGCCTTTCCGGCGTCCAAGTGAAACCTACTCCCTTCCATATGAGCTGTCGTAGAGGTTCAACGAGTTCAGCATAGTGCGGTATGAATTTTGCATAATACCCAACCATGCGAAGGAAAGAGCGCAATGTTGCTACATTTGTGGGGACTGGAACTGTCTGGATGGCCTCTACATTGCTCACAAGTGGGCGAAACCCTTCTTCGGTCACTCTGTGACCCAAAATGTCAAACTCTTTCACTCCAAAAATGCACTTTTCATTCAGTTTTAGCCCAGCATGGGCAATACACTTCAAAACCTGCCGAAGCAGGCGTCGTGCTCTTCCTTTGTGCACCCAAAAACAACAATGTCGTCAATGTAGCAGAGAGTATTTCTGCAGCCTTGTAAGATTGTAGTCATCATTCTCTGGAAAGCAGCTGGTGCCGAAGCGAGTCCAAAACAGACATGCTTGTACCTGTACAGCCCATACTCTGTGATGAAAGAAGTCAGGTCCCTGCTGTGTGGGCTAAGAGTCAATTGATGATAGGCCGAGGCCAAATCCAGTCTTGAAAAGAACTTTGCACCATGCAGCTTGTGTAGCAACTCTTCAGTGTGGGGCAGGGGAAAGGAGTCCAGAATGATTGCTTTGTTAGGTTCCCGCAGGTCTACACATATCCTAATTTTCCCGTTCTTTTTGTTCGTTACAACTATTGGGGACACCCAAAGGGAACTGTCAATTTTCTCAATCTCATCTGCCTGTTCTAGCCGATTCAGTTCAGCTTCCACAGATTCCGTCACCGCAAACGGCAAGCGTCGAAGTTTAGCGCTTACAGTAGCGACATCCTTGCGTATCTTGACTTTATGCACGAAGCCCTTTGCAAGACCCAAATTCCCGTCAAACAGGTCAGAGAACTGGGATAGCAGATCAGGAGAGTGCCCTTCCGGTTTACAAGAAGTGTGGAAGCAGCTCAGTGACGTACCATTTATCTGTAGCTGCAGTGTGTTAATGGCGTCGATGCCCAGGAGATTTGTGCCTTGTGGTACCACGTACAAAAGGAGTTGAGCATGGCGGTTGCGATACTGGACTGGAGTGGCGAAGCATCCTTGAATGTTGATTTTTCTGCGTGAAAAATCGAGCAACGTCGCCGATGTTGGCTGGAGTGGTGGTGGAGGCCCCAGTTTGCTGTACGTGTCAGCAGCAAGAATTGAAACTGCAGAACCCGTGTCCACGAGGAAATCAACGAGAGTTTCTTGAACCTGTACTTGTATGCGCACTCCGGTGCTCTGTTCCCCGTTAAGTTGCAGTACGCTGGGAGCTGTTGGATCGCGGTGCTGGACTTCTTGAACAGCGAGGGACTCCTTGTTACGCTTCTCGCTACGACAGACTCTCTCGAAATGGCCTACCTTGCCACAGTTGTTGCATGTCTTGTTCCTTGCTTTGCAAATACTAGAATTGGCTAAGTGTTTCGCAGAGCCGCAGCGAAAACAAGTCCTACTATTTTGTCCCGACGAGGCATGTTCGGCTGGCCCTGGCGCCGAACGCTTATCCACTTTTTGCACGTACCCTGCAGGGCTAGCTGATGACAACTCCTTAGAATATTTTGCAGCTTCTTCGGTACTTCGAGCAATTGTGAGGGCCCTGTCCAACGTCGATGAGGAGCCTTCCAAAAGTAGCCGCTCCCGAAGTACGGTGTTGCTCGTCTTGGCGACGAGTTGGTCGCGTATGAACTCGTCGGCCCTGTCATTAAAGGCGCAGGAAAGTGAAAGTTCTCGCAGCGAAGAAACGAACATGTCCGCGGTCTCACCCAGCAACTGAACACGTTGACCAAACCGCTGGCGTTCAATGACAACGTTAGTACTTGCTGCGTAGTAGGCCTCGAGCGTCTGCAGAGCAGTCTTGAATTCGTCTTCGTCCTCCGTAGGTTGCTTATCTGGTAGCGTGTAGTAGATTCGTTGACCCTCGACCCCCAGGCAATGTAGAAGGAGCGCCTTGCGGCGTGCTGGCAGGTACGCGTCGCTTGCCGACGCTACGAGGTAGTTCTCGAACAGCCGACGCCATTGCGTCCACGGTATGTCGGGCTTTCCCGGTGTCGGTAGAAACGACG